>NC_141879.1:452605875-452908905 GCF_056163025.1 Triticum urartu | reverse complement strand
TTAGGATTGCAGATAAAGGTAACAACAGTAATAGCAAAGACAGGCTATGCAGCAGAGTAGGATTAACCAAAAGCAGTAACAAGCTACACTACTCTAATGCAAGCAGTAGAGAGAAGGAATAGGCGATATCGGGTTATCAGGGGGGCTTGCCTGGAAGCTCTGTTGCATAGGAAGAAGGGTCGTCGGTGACGTAGTCATACTCAGTGGCATCAGCGCCGGTCACGGGGTCTATCGGAGAAGAAGAGGGGGGATAAATAGTAAATACGGAACAAACAAAGCATCACAAAATATAACAAGGTAATATGCGGTGCCAGGGGTGACCTAACACAGTACTAGGTGCTACCGGCGAAGGGGGGAAACATCCGGGGAAGTGTTCCCGGTGTTTGGCATTTTTGGGCAGATGAAACAGAGGTAGATTGTTGCATGTTTGCTATGCTAGGGACTTGTGGCGGACAAATGGACTGCGTATTTGGATTCGTCTCGTCGTTCTGAGCAACTTTCATGTAGAAAGTATTTTCATCCGAGCTACATACTATTTTCTATTAATTTTTAAAGTTTTAAATCATTTTTAGAATTAACAGAATTAATTAAATCAAAAACCATTTTAAAACGTCATCGTGACGTCAGCGGTCAACTCTGACCATTGACCTGGTCAACTGATACGTGTGGTCCGTCAATCATTGACTCTTAACTAAATATCCTAGTTACTAATTAACAGATTAATTAGGTTAAGTTAATCAGGTTAATTAATTTAATTATTAATCATATTTTATTATCTTTTTTTGTGTTGTCCTCAAGGGCGTGGGCACCCAGTGTCATTGGCCCATGGCCTTAGCAGGCGCGGGCGTGCGGGTTAACGGGCGGAGCGGGGCGGGGAGACCGATCGGGCACCCACCCAGAAGGGGACGAGGCCCCGGCCGATGGTGGCCTCAGGGCGGGTGACCGCCGGCGGCTGCGGCCAAGAGCTGTGTGGCCGGGGACGGATGGCGCCGGCGGTAGCACGAACGGTCGTCAGTGGCATTGCGGCCGGAAGTGGCAGGTGGAGGCGGGACTTGGCAATGAGTGGCGCGTGGGGAAGCACCGGCAGCCACGGCGGTCGCAACAGGCGACAGCGGCAGGGGCGCGCGAGGCAGCGGGGAGGGCAGTGGGCAGCAGCAGGGGCACAACCATGGGCGGCAGATGGCGAACACGAGTGCAGGCGGGCCCGGTCAACAAGCGGGCGCGATGTAGAGAAGCAGCAACAACATAAGGCAAAAATGGCGTGGGGCAACAGGGATTGAGCAGCAGGAGGCGGCCGCGAGGCTATGCGCGGGCGCGGGTGGAGGTGGCTATAGGCGGGCGCGCCCTGGGTGCGGCGTGCGCGGCCTAACGCGGCCAGAGGCGCGGCAGCGCACACACGGGAGCGAACTCCGAGCGCGGCCGCGGGAGGTAGCGGACGATGGCTTACGGCAACAGGATCGAAGGGGATAAGCAAGGGAAACGGTCAAGGGCCTCACCACGAAGCTCATGGGCGCGTTCGGGGAGGCCAGGGCGGTTCGATGGTGGAGGACCCGATGGCAACGACCGGCAACAGAGGTTGAAGAAGGCGGTCGATTCAGTCGAGGTGGGTTCTTCGAGCTCGAGCTGATCCGCGTAGGGGAAGCAGGGGAGGCAGATGGATCTCCTGGCACAAGCTCGGCCGGAGGGGACAACGACGACCGCGGGGACGATGAGGCGGCGGCGACGATAGCAGCTTGGACGGGGTGAATCGGGATAGGGAATGTATGAGGGGAAGAAGAGGGGCTAGGGTTCTGGGAGGGGTGCACTAGCGACGTCCTTAACCATGGGAAGGAACCGCAGGATGGCCGACACGTGTGCATCGGCGACGTGAACGAACGCTCTGCCTCCAGCGCGATGGGGATGAACAGAGGTTAGGGATGGTGCAGTGGTGGGCTGGGCTAGCCACTGTACATACTGGGCTAAAGTGCACAGTATCATTTCCCTTCAATCTTTTTAGTGGCTCCTGTTTGTATTTAATTTTGGCACTAAATGAATTTTCGCCAGGGTTAAAACTTGGTACATAATTCCTTTGCATAATCGTGGTGCTCTACAAAAACTCTCAGGCCTCCTTTGGTTCATAGGATAGGAAAATTATAGGAATAAAAAAGTCATAGGAAATAAGATGACATGCATCTCAAATCCTATGAGTAGGAATAGGAAAAAAGATGTCCTTTGTTTCACATCATAGGATTTTTTCCATTGAGTCTAGGCTAATGTTTATTTCCCTATGAAATGTGGAGGATAGGAAGATTTCCTCCATAGGAATAGGATTCCATTCCTACAAACCAAAGATCTCTATAGGAATTTTTCCTATAAAAATCCCACCCTATGAAATTCCTACAAAATTCCTCCAAACCAAAGGAGGCCTTAGGGTGTTTGGAAAGGTTTAAACATTTTTTTCGAATTTGAAAGGGCCAATTTATTTGGTGCTAGCCAGCCTTCCAAATTGCTAGGGATTAATTAGTGAGTCAAATAATGTTGGGTTCAACATGACAATGATCAGGGGAACTCATAGAATATTGTGAACATTTTAGTTTTACTGTTTGACGAAATAATTTATTTGACTTCAATTTAAATCTTGAATTTGAACCCAGTTTGGATCAAGGTGAGCTTTAGCAATTTTAATTTCGATGACATGGCACCACCAGTGTGTGATTACTGTAGCTTAACTATCGGGGTGTTACACCTCTAGTGAAACCTATGGCCTCGGGTTCTATTTTCCATTATATAAGTTTCTGATCTATACTTTTAGTTTCCGATTTACTTTCTTTGCAATCTTTTACTTTCCGTTCCATAAACTAAAAATACAAAAAATATTACTGTGCCATTTATCCATCTCTATCAGATCTCACTTTGCGAATAACCGTGAAGGGATTGACAACCCCTTTATTGCGTTGGGTGCAAGTTGGTGTTTGTTTGTGCAGGTATTCGGTGGCTTACGCGTTGTCTCCTACTGGATTGATACCTTGGTTCTCAAAATTGAGGGAAATACTTACTCTACTTTGCTGCATCACCCTTTCATCTTCAAGGGAAAAACCAATGCAAGCTCAAGAGGTAGCACATAGCAGGAGGTAGCTAAATACTAACTGAAGGTACTCCACCGCTAGCGAAGCATGTGGGGGAATACGAGAGGTTAGTCTGTTAGAGACGGCACCACTGGCCGATGTAATGGACCAAAGCGTTAAGGCCGCATGTGCCTTGGGTGTCCCAAACCCAAGAGCCGAGGGGGAGGTCATCCTGGACCAAGAGAGTCTCCCAACGATGGCAAGGAACCAAAGTAAAGAAGAGAGGACCCCAACTGGAAGATGGACTTCCCATCAATCCAATGATCCACCTAGAAGAGACAGGAGATGTCATCACCAATAGTCCAGGAATTAGAGGCTCAGAAGATCGCCTGGGCCTCAGGGTCACAGGGTAAGTGCAGGTGTCACCAAGGGCAAGAAGGATTCGTCTTCTGAGGCCTAATCCAATGAGCTCACAAGCCAATGTTACACTGCCAAGAGAGGTCAGACGATAGACGCGTTGCCAGTTGACGAGGCACTGGCCACAACGCACGTCCTTACAGCCGACCCAAAGGAAGCCATGAATGACGCGGTTCACCTACTTGAGGATTGACTAGGCGATAGTGATGAGGTAGTGAACCGGGTTGTCACTAAGGATGTGTCTAGCTAGGCCAGTCGGTCACCATAACATAGCATAGATCCTAGTGGGAACTTTTCGGATGGAGAGCAACAAACCAAGGTACTACAGTGGGAAGGTGGCAATGGGACACCTCAACTCTTCAGTCGGGAGGGCAAGGTGCTTGTTTAAGCATTGAATTGGTGCGGTGAAGCAATTGGAGAAGTTAGTATGGAGCCCCGAGACAACCCCAAAGATGCGAAGAAACTCGCGGATCGGCAATATATCATGGATGCCTGGGTGGAAGAAGATGATAACACTGAAGGAAATATGCCCTAGAGGCAATAATAAAGTTTTTATTTATATTTCCTTATATCATGATAAATGTTTATTATTCATGCTAGAATTGTATTAACTGGAAACTTAGTGCATGTGTGAATACATAGACAAACAGAATGTCACTAGTATGCCTCTACTTGACTAGCTCGTTGAATCAATGATGGTTATGTTTCCTAACCATAGACATGAGTTGTCATTTGATTAACGAGACCACATAATTAGAGAATGATGTGATTGACTTTACTCATTCCGTTAGCTTAGCACGATGATTATTTAGTTTGTTGCTATTGCTTTCTCCATAACTTATACATGTTCCTATGACTATGAGATCATACAACTCCCGAATACCGGACGAACACTTTGTGTGCTACCAAACATCACAACGTAACTGGGTGATTATAAAGGTGCTCTACAAGTGTCTCCGATGGTGTTTGTTGAGTTGGCATGGATTGAGATTAGGATTTGTCACTCTGATTGTCGGAGAGGTATCTTTGGGCCCACTCGGTAATGCACATCAATATAAGCCTTGCAAGCAATGTGACTAATGAGTTAGTTGCGGGATGATGCATTATGGAACGAGTAAAGAGTCCTGCCGGTAACGAGATTGAACTAGGTATTGAGATACCGACGATCGAATCTCGGGCAAGTAACATACCGATGACAAAGGGAATAATGTATATCATTATGCGGTTTGACCTATAAAGATCTTCGTAGAATATGTGGGAGCCAATATGAACATCTAGGTTCCACTATTGGTTATTGACCGGAGACATGTCTCGGTCATGTATACATAGTTCTCGAACCCGTAGGGTCCGCACGCTTAACGTTCGGTGACGATCGGCATTATGAGTTTATGTGTTTTGATGAACCGAATGTTGTTCGGAGTCCCGGTTGTGATCATGGGCTTGACGAGGAGTCTCGAAATGGTCGATACAAAAAGATCGATATATTGGATGACTATGTTTGGACATCGGAATGGTTCCGGGTGAGTTCGGGCATTAACCGGAGTACCGGGGGGTTACTGGAACCCCCCCGGGAGTATATGGGCCCTAATGGGCTTTAGGGGAGAGAGGGAGAGGCTGCCTAGGGCAGGCCGCACGCCCCCAAGGCCTAGTCCGAATTGGACTAGGGGGAGGGGCGGCGCCCCCTCCTTCCCTCTCTTCTCTCTTCCCTTTCCTTCTCTCCTACTCCTACTACATGGAAGGGGGGAATCCTACTCCCGGTGGGAGGAGGACTCCCCAGGGCGCGCCATAGTAGAGGGCTGGCCCTTCCCCTCCTCCACTCCTTTATATACGGGGGAGGGGGCACCCCATAGACACACAAGTTGATCATTGATCTCT
Source organism: Triticum urartu (assembly GCF_056163025.1). Classification (NCBI taxonomy): domain Eukaryota; kingdom Viridiplantae; phylum Streptophyta; class Magnoliopsida; order Poales; family Poaceae; genus Triticum; species Triticum urartu. The sequence goes on along the minus strand of NC_141879.1, from coordinate 452,903,569 downwards.
TAGCCGTGTGCGGTGCCGCCCTCCACCATAATCCACCTCGGTCATATCGTAGCGGTGCTTAGGCGAAGCCCTGTTCAGGTAGCATCATCGTCACCGTCATCACACTGTCGTGCTGATGAAGCTCTCCCTCAACACTCTGCTGGATCGTGAGTCGTCACCGAGCCGAACGTGTGTGTCAGGACCCCGATTCCAAGCCACATCGATCTAGCCGGTAACACCTCATATCACTTTGCGGCCTCACGCACGGTATCCCACGGGTGTCGCCTTACCATGGCCCGGGACCGTTTGCGCCTTTTGGCTCACGTATATGATAGTGTCGCTAGCATCTATATGACAGAGAACCCGGGCCGACATGGCTAGTCGTGAACCCAAAGCGGCACAGACCTATGGAGACAGGCATACATGAATCACATCGAGCATGTCGGTCATCAGGGAGTGATTCCGGGCTGTAGCACTGGGCTAACAGGACTCCGGAAGTCTCCACGTGACATTTCCCTGAAGGGACAGACATAGGAACAAAGTGAAACACATGCCGGCCAGTCAAGTGTCCTGAACAGTAGTTCTGGGCTAGCAGGACTTCGGTGAACCGGGCTGTAGCGGACTACTATGGCTCAAGGAACACTAGACTACATTTCCCCATAAGAAAGGCTGCCAAGGATAAACAACTAGATTGTCGGATCCCACTCATACTAAGCATTTCAATCATACACACAATATGCCCGATATGAGTACATACAACATGGCATCACAACAAAACTCTACAACTCAAGTACTTTATTTAAAGGCTCCAGAGAGCCATACATAACATGTTCATACAGACAGGGGTCACATGACCCGACACTCAAGTCATACAATCATACAAGCACATGCGGAAGCAACTAGTCTAAGTACAGACACTAGAAAGAAAGAAAGCTTCTCGAAGCCTGTCTATCTACATAGGGCCCTCCATGGCCAGGATCACCACCTGGGTGGCTAGTCACTCGTCGACGTCAAGGTCTACGTAGAACCCATCGGAGGGGGCGGTGTTGTCGTCTGAAAACAGTAATTAAGCAAACATGAGTACAAGGGTACTCAGCAAGTCTTACAACAGAACCTACTATACATGCTTATTCTCAAGAAGGAGGTGGGGTTATTGCAGCAAGCCAACTTTGACTCTTGGCTAAGCTATCCTACGGAACTCCACCAGTAAAATAGTTTTCACACACGAGTCCACTACTCACCAACACAATACTCCACCGAGGATCCTCCCTCGTCATCCTACGAGAGGGCCATTCTCGGTACTCACACTTATCTTGAGTCTTTTAGTAGTATCCATTAACTTGTCTATGAACTGCATAGGCAACCAAGTAGTCCTTTACCGCGGACGCGGCTATTCGAATAGTTTTATACCCTACAGGGGTGTACTTCGTCACACATGTTTCCACCACTTAGCGTCTGCACACGACATGTGCTCGGCAGACTTCAAGCGAAAACCGACGTGGGTGTAGACCACGACCTGACTAACCTCACAAGTCTCTAGTCCAGGTTTATCGCCTATTCAGGTTCCATCCGCAAGGAAATCCGGCCGTGGGGTCCTCAACGGCCCCAAACGATGTGTATAGGGTCCCGAGACGCCAAACGGGCGCCCGACATACCCGGCCACAGTGTATCTACCGCATCATAGCCCACCCCTAGGGTCAGCGCTACGCATGGCCGCCAACACATGTCCTACAAACACCAGAAACTAGTTGCAACTCCTGGACAGAGGGCGAGAGGGGTCAGTAAGTCGAGCGGGGTCATATTTCAGGGCCCAATGTGTGGTAGTAGCTGAATCTTAAATCACGCATATAGATCTCAGTTCTTATGGACGGTCTCAATGAAACAACCCACCATGTACTCCTACATGGCCTCTCATCGATACCTTTACCAAAACATGTTCAACACATTCCTCACATTACCGACATATCATATCACTCTAGCCCATCACCCAGATGAACCAGACCTGACACAACTCTAAGCATAGCAGGCATAGGAAGGTAGGAATCACATACATGGCTCAATCAACTCCTACACATGCTAGTGGGTTTCATCTAGTTACTGTGGCAATGACAGGTCATGCAGAGGATAAGGGTTCAACTACCATAACACATAGCAGTTTGAATCACGTTGTCTTAATGCAGTAAACCAGAGCAGAAGCGAGAACATGGTTTTGTATCAGAATGATCAATGGGTTGCTTGCCTGTTGTAGTGGTAGTAGGGTACTGCCCTTCAAACGGATACGCGGGATCATCCTCGGAGGCAGAACCTGTTGGAAATATGCCCTAGAGGCAATAATAAATTGATTATTATTATATTTCCTTGTTCATGATAATCGTTTATTATCCATGCTTGAATTGTATTGATAGGAAACTCAAATACATGTGTGGATACATAGACAACACCATGTCCCTAGTAAGCCTCTATTTGACTAGCTCGTTGATCAATAGATGGTTACGGTTTCCTAACCATGGACATTGGATGTCATTGATAACGGGATCACATCATTAGGAGAATGATGTGATGGACAAAGACCCAATCCTAAGCCTAGCACAAGATCATGTAGTTCGTATGCTAAAGCTTTTCTAATGTCAAGTATCATTTCCTTAGACCATGAGATTGTGCAACTCCCGGATACCGTAGGAGTGCTTTGGGTGTGCCAAACGTCACAACGTAACTGGGTGGCTATAAAGGTACACTACAGGTATCTCCGAAAGTGTCTGTTGGGTTGGCACGAATCGAGACTGGGATTTGTCACTCCGTGTAAACGGAGAGGTATCTCTGGGCCCACTCGGTAGGACATCATTATAATGTGCACAATGTGGTCAAGGAGTTGATCACGGGATGATGTGTTACGAAACGAGTAAAGAGACTTGCCGGTAACGAGATTGAACAAGGTATCGGGATACCGACGATCGAATCTCGGGCAAGTATCGTACCGCTAGACAAAGGGAATTGTATATGGGATTGATTAAGTCCTTGACATCGTGGTTCATCCGATGAGATCATCGTGCAACATCTGGGAGCCAACATGGGTATCCAGATCCCGCTGTTGGTTATTGACCGGAGAGTCATCTCGGTCATGTCTACATGTCTCCCGAACCCGTAGGGTCTACACACTTAAGGTTCGGTGACGCTAGGGTTATAGAGATATTAGTATGCGGTAACCCGAAAGTTGTTTGGAGTCCCAGATGAGATCCCGGACGTCACGAGGAGTTCCGGAATGGTCCGGAGGTAAAGAATTATATATAGGAAGTGCTATTTCGGCCATCGGGACAAGTTTCGGGGTCACCGGTATTGTACCGGGTCCACCGGAAGGGTCCCGGGGGTCCACCGGGTGGGGCCACCTGCCCCGGGGGCCACATGGGCTGTAGGGGGTGCGCCTTGGCCTATATGGGCCAAGGGCACCAGCCCCAAGAGGCCTATGCGCCTAGAGAAGAGGGAAAGGAAGAGTCCTAAAGGGGGAAGGCACCTCCGAGGTGCCTTGGGGAGGAGGGACTCCTCCCTGGCCGCACCCTTCCTTGGAGGAAGGGCCAAAGGCTGCGCCCCCCCTCTCCCTTGGCCCTATATATAGTGGGGGAAAGGGAGGGCAACCAAACCTGAGCCCTGGCGCCTCCCTCTCCCTCCCATGACACATCTCCCTCCTCCCGCAGCGCTTAGCGAAGCCCTGTTGGAATCCCGCTACTTCCACCACCACGCCGTCGTGCTGCTGGATCTCCATCAACCTCTCCTCCCCCCTTGCTGGATCAAGAAGGAGGAGACGTCGCTGCTCCGTACGTGTGTTGAACGCGGAGGTGCCGTCCGTTCGGCGCTAGGATCATCGGTGATTTGGATCACGACGAGTACGACTCCATCAACCCCGTTCTCTTGAACGCTTCCGCGCGGGATCTACAAGGGTATGTAGATCCACTCCTCCCTCGTTGCTAGATGACTCCATAGATAGATCTTGGTGACACGTAGGAAAATCTTGAATTTATGCTACGTTCCCCAACAATGGCATCATGTGCTAGGTCTATGTGTAGTTTCTATGCACGAGTAGAACACAAAGTAGTTGTGGGCGTCGATATTGTTCAATATGCTTACCGTTACTAGTCCAATCTTGATTCGGTGGCATTGTGGGATGAAGCAGCCCGGACCGACCTTACACGTACTCTTACGTGAGACTGGTTCCACCGACTGACATGCACTAGTTGCATAAGGTGGCAAGCGGGTGTCTGTCTCTCCCACTTTAGTCGGATCGGATTCGATGAAAAGGGTCCTTATGAAGGGTAAATAGCAATTGTCATATCACATTGTGGTTTTTGCGTAGGTAAGCAACGTTCTTGCTAGAAACCCATAGCAGCCACGTAAAACATGCAAACAACAATTAGAGGACGTCTAACTTGTTTTTGCAGGGTATGCTATGTGATGTGATATGGCCAAAAGGATGTGATGAATGATATATGTGATGTATGAGATTGATCATGTTCTTGTAATAGGAATCACGACTTGCATGTCGATGAGTATGACAACTGGCAGGAGCCATAGGAGTTGTCTTAATTTATTTATGACCTGCGTGTCAACATAAACGTCATGTAATTACTTTACTTTATTGCTAACCATTAGCTGTAGTAGTAGAAGTAATAGTTGACGAGACAACTTCATGAAGACACGATGATAGAGATCATGACGATGGAGATCATGGTGTCATGCCGGTGACGATGATGATCATGGAGCCCCGAAGATGGAGATCAATAGGAGCAAAGTGATGATGGCCATATCATGTCACTATTTGATTGCATGTGATGTTTATCATGTTTATGCATCTTGTTTACTTAGAACGACGGTAGTAAATAAGATGATCCCTCACTAAAATTTCAAGAAGGTGTTCCCCCTAACTATGCACCGTTGCGACAGTTTGTTGTTTCGAAGCACCACGTGATGATTGGGTGTGATAGATTCTAACGTTCACATACAACGGGTGTAAGACAGATTTACACACGCGAAACACTTAGGTTGACTTGACGAGCCTAGCATGTACAGACATGGCCTCGGAACACAAGAGACCGAAAGGTCGAGCATGAGTCGTATGGTAGATACGATCAACATGAAGATGTTCACCGATGATGACTAGTCCGTCTCATGTGATGATCGGACACGGCCTAGTTGACTCGGATCATGTAATCACTTAGATGACTAGAGGGATGTCTATCTGAGTGGGAGTTCATAAGATGAACTTAATTATCCTGAACATAGTTAAAAGGTCTTCGCAAATTATGTCGTAGCTCGCGCTTCAGTTCTACTGTTTAGAGATGTTCCTAGAGAAATTTTTAGTTGAAAGTTGATAGTAGCAATTATGCGGACTAGGTCCGTAAACTGAGGTTTGTCCTCATTGCTTCATAGAAGGCTTATGTCCTTAATGCACCGCTCAGTGTGCTGAACCTCGAACGTTGTCTATGGATGTTGCGAACATCTGACATACACGTTTTGATGACTACATGATAGTTTAGTGCGTAATGCTAAATGGTTTAGAACTGAGGCACCAAAGACGTTTTTGAAACATCGCAGAACATATGAGATGTTCCAAGGACTGAAATTGGGATTTCAGGCTCGTGCCCACGTCAAGAGGTATAAGACCTCCGACGATTTTCTTAGCCTGCAAACTAAGGGAGAAAAGCTCAATTGTTGAGCTTGTGCTCAGATTGTCTGAGTACAACAATCATTTGAATCGAGTGGGAGTTGATCTTCCAGATGAGATAGTGATGTGTCTCCGAAGTCATTACCACCAAGCTGCTAGAGCTTCGTGATGAACTATGATATATCAGGGACATATATGATGATCGTTGAGATATTCGCGATGTTTGACACCACAAAAGTAGAAATCAAGAAGGAGCATCAATTGTTGATGGTTGGTGAAACCACTAGTTTCAAGAAGGGCAAGGGCACGAAGGGATACTTCATGAAACGGCAATTCAGCTGCTGCTCTAGTGAAGAAACCCAAGGTTGAACCCAAGCCCGAGACTAAGTGCTTCTGTAATAAGAGGAACAGCCACTGGAGCAGAATTACCCTAGATACTTGGTAGATGAGAAGGCTGGCAAAGTCGATAGAAGTATATTGGATATACATTGTGTTAATGTGTACTTTACTAGTACTCCTAGTAGCACCAGGGTATTAGATACCGGTTCGGTTGCTAAGTGTTAGTAACTCGAAATAAAAGCTACGGAATAAACGGAGACTAGCTAAAGGTGAGCTGACGATATGTGTTGGAAGTGTTTCCAAGGTTGATATGATCAAGCATCGCACGCTCCCTCTACCATCGAGATTGGTATTAAAACCTAAATAATTGTTATTTGGTATTTGCGTTGAGCATAGACATGATTGGATTATGTCTATCGCAATACGGTTATTCATTTAAGGAGAATAATGGTTACTCTGTTTATTTGAATAATACCTTGCAATGGTCTTATGCCTAAAATGAATGGTTTATTGAATCTCGATCGTAGTAATACACATGTTCATGCCAAAAGATATAGGATAGTAATGATAGTACCACCTACTTGTGGCACTGCCACGTAAGTCATATCGGTGTAAAACGCATGAAGAAGCTCCATGTTGATGGATCTTTGGGCTCACTCGTTTTTGAAAAGTTTGAGACATGCGAACCATGTCTATTGGTGTATATGCATGAAGAAACTCCATGCAAATGGACCGTTTCGACTCACTTGATTTTGAATCACTTGAGACATGCAAATCATACCACATGGGCAAGATGACTGAAAGCCTCGTTTTTCAGTAAAATGGAACTAGAAAGCAACTTGTTGGAAGTAATACATTTTGATGTGTGCAGTCCAATGAGTGCTGAGGCGTGTAGTGGACATCGTTATGTTCTTTCTTCGCAGATGGTTTGAGTAGATGTTGAGTACATTTACTTGATGAATCACGAGTCTGAATTATTGAAAGGTTCAAGTAATTTCAGGGTGAAGTTGAAAGATCGTCATGACAAGAGGATAAAAGATCTACGACATTGATGAAAGTTACTCATGTATACATGTGTCATACGTGCAAAAATCAAGGGAAGTTAAACTGGATGACATATACATATACAACATGTACACCTTGTCTCTTTTGTTTGCCACATTTCAGATTAAGCAACGCCGAGGACGGCTTTGTTTTCAAAAAGGAGAGGATGATGAGAACATGACTACCTTGGATACGATCAAAAATATTGCATACATGCATATTTGTCAGGTGATTTCTAATGCAAACTATTGAATAATCTATTTATGTTATCCAGAACAAAAATACTTCACACACTTTCGTGTTTTGTCTAATTGCAGGTGTATGGGACATTTGTACAATCCACATATGAAGATAAGGGAAAAGGAGAAGTTTATGTTGTGTTCAAAAAGTCCTCTCACGTCATTTTTGGGCCAAGAGAAGATAGAGTCCAAGTCTTTCACGTTCTGGATTCAGATTCGGACTGCACAGACATACCTGACTCAAAACGCCAACAACTTTTTCATACGGACTCTGAATTGGGTGATTCTTTTTTTGCTGGAAACTAGATTTCGTGCTCTTTCCAACCCAATTGGATTCACCTTCAAATTCGTCCGGAGCGTTGAGTTACAGACGAAACAATCTGACGTTGCAGCAGAATCCGAGTCAAACTACAAGCCCAAAGGTGTTGCATCATCTCCACTTGGGCCCATGAGCCTTGTACGACCTAGGGTTAGTTTTAGGCTGCCTTGGGACGTCCTCCCACCTCCTTGGCCGCCACCCCTTGCTCCTATATAAGTAGATCCATCTAGTAGCTTTTTCCTTGGGATTTGTTTAGTTAAAAGTTAGCCATTGCAACTTCATGTACTTCGTTTGTGTCCAACGACCAGACCAAGACCGCTTACGGATCCCCACCATTATCAATACCTCATATATATTTGCAATATTCAGATTGCTTTATCATATTCTTGCTCGTTCTTCGATTGCTTGCAGGAATAGACCTTCGTGGTCAGGCTGACCGTGCTTCTGGCATCGTCAGTAACCTCAGGAGATTGGTTTAGCGATTGCTAAGGCGCAACATTGTGCACGTTTGTAGTCGGATCGTCAAAGTTGTCTCCACCAAATCGATAGTTATCATCTCATCGAAAGATCGGGACCCTCGCCTATATTAGACATGATCATAGAGATGAATATCTGAATTACGAGTTTGGCACAGAATTAAGACATTGTGGAAATTGTTTCACAACTAATACAGCCCGGAACACCGTAGTGTGATGTCCGAACATCATAACCGCACCCTATTGGATATGATGCATACCATGATGTCTCTTATCGAATTACCACGATAGTTTATGGGTTAGGCATTAAAGACAACCACATTCACTTTAAATAGGGCACCACGTAATTCCGATGAGATGACACCGTATGAACTATGGTTTACCTAAGCTGTCATTTCTTAAAAGTTTGGGGCTGCGACGCTTATGTGAAAAGTTTCAGGCTGATAAGCTCGAACCCAAAGCGGATAAATGCATCTTCATAGGACACCCAAAACAGTTGGGTATACCTCCTGTCTCAGATCCGAAAGCAATAAGGGATTGTTTCTAGAATCGGGTCCTTTCTCGAGGAAAAGTTTCTCTCGAAGGAATTGAGTGGGAGGATGGTGGAGACTTGATGAGGTTATTGAACCGTCTCTTCAACTAGTGTGTGGCAGGGCACAGGAGTTGTTCCTGTGGCACCTACACCAATTGAAGTGGAAGCTTATGATAGTGATCATAAAACTTCAGATCAAGTCACTACCAAACCTCGTGGGATGACAAGGATGCGTACTACTTCAGAGTGGTACGTAATCCTGTCTTGGAAGTCATGTTGCTAGACAACAATGAACCTACGAGCTATGGAGAAGCGATGGTGGGCCCAGATTCCGATAAATGGCTCGAGGCCATAAAATCCGAGAGAGGATCCATGTATGAAAACAAAGTGTAGACTTTGGTAGAACGGCTCGATGGTCGTAAGGCTATTGAGTACAGATGGGTTTTAAAAGGAAGACGGACAATGATGGTAAGTATCACCATTAAGAAAGCTCGACTTGTCGTTAAGATGTTTTCCGACAAGTTCAAGGAGTTGACTACGATGAGACTTTCTCACTCGTAGCGATGCTAAGAGTCTGTTGGAATTATATTAGCGATTACTGCATTATTTATGAAATCTTGCAGATAGGATGTCAAAACATTGTTTCCTCGACGATTTTTGAGGAAAGGTTGTATGTGATACAACTGGAAGGTTTTGTCAATCCTGAAAGATGCTAGTAAGTATGCAAAGCTCCAGCAATCCTTCTAGGGACTGGAGTAAGCATCTTGGAGTTGGAATGTATGCTTTGATGATGATCAAAGATTTTTGGGTTTATACAAAGTTTATGAGAAACTTGCATTTCCAAAGAAGTGAGTGGGAGCACTATAGAATTTCTGATATATATATATGTTGTTAACATATTGTTGATCAGAAATGATGTAGAATTTCTGGAAAGCATATAGGGTTATTTGGAAAGTGTTTTTCAATGGAAAGCCTGGATTAAGCTACTTGAACGTTGAGCATCAAGATCTATAAGGATAGATCAAAACACTTAATGGTACTTTCAAGTGAGCACATACCTTGACATGATCTTGAAGGTGTTCAAGATGGATCAGTCAAAGAAGGAGTTCTTGCCTGAGTTGTAAGGTATGAAGTTAAGACTTAAAGCTCGACCACGGCAGAACAGAGAGAAAGGACGAAGGTCGTCCCCTATGCTTAAGACATAGGCTCTACAGTATGCTATGCTGTGTACCGCACCTGAAATGTGCCTTACCATGAGTCAGTCAAGGGGTACAAGAGTGATCTAAGAATGGATCACAGGACAGCGGTCAAAGTTATCCTTAGTAACTAGTGGACTAAGGAATTTTCTTGATTATGGAGGTGGTAAAAGAGTTCGTCGTAAAGGGTTACGCCGATGCAAACTTTGACACTAATCCAGATTATTCTGAGTAGTAAACTGGATTCGTATAGTAGAACAGTTATTTGGAATAGCTCCAAATGTAGCGTAGTAGTTGCATCTAGAAGATGACATAGAAATTTGCGAAGTACATACGGATCTGAAAGATTCAGACCCGTTGACTATAACATCTCTCACAAGCATAACATGATCAAACCCAGAACTCATCGAGTGTTAATCACATGGTAATGTGAACTAGATTATTGACTCTAGTAAACTCTTTGGGTGTTAGTCACATGGGGATGTGACCTTGAGTGTTAGTCACATAGCAATGTGAACTGGATTATTGACTCTAGTGCAAGTGGGAGACTGTTGGAAATATGCCCTAGAGGCAATAATAAATTGATTATTATTATATTTCCTTGTTCATGATAATCGTTTATTATCCATGCTAGAATTGTATTGATAGGAAACTCAAATACATGTGTGGATACATAGACAACACCATGTACCTAGTAAGCCTCTAGTTGACTAGCTCGTTGATCAATAGATGGTTACGGTTTCCTGACCATGGACATTGGATGTCATTGATAACGGGATCACATCATTAGGAGAATGATGTGATGGACCAAGACCCAATCCTAAGCCTAGCACAAGATCATGTAGTTCGTATGCTAAAGCTTTTCTAATGTCAAGTATCATTTCCTTAGACCATGAGATTGTGCAACTCCTGGATACCGTAGGAGTGCTTTGGGTGTGCCAAACGTCACAATGTAACTGGGTGGCTATAAAGGTACACTACAGGTATCTCTGAAAGTGTCTGTTGGGTTGGCACGAATCGAGACTGGGATTTGTCACTCCGTGTAAACGGAGAGGTATCTCTGGGCCCACTCGGTAGGACATCATTATAATGTGCACAATGTGGTCAAGGAGTTGATCACGGGATGATGTGTTATGAAACGAGTAAAGAGACTTGCCGGTAACGAGATTGAACAAGGTATCGGGATACCGACGATCGAATCTCGGGCAAGTATCGTACCGCTAGACAAAGGGAATTGTATACGGGATTGATTAAGTCCTTGACATCGTGGTTCATCCGATGAGATCATTGTGGAACATGTGGGAGCCAACATGGGTATCCAGATCCCGCTGTTGGTTATTGACCGGAGAGTCATCTCGGTCATGTCTGCATGTCTCCCGAACCCGTAGGGTCTACACACTTAAGGTTCGGTGACGCTAGGGTTATAGAGATATTAGTATGCGGTAACCCGAAAGTTTTTTGGAGTCCCGGATGAGATCCCGGACGTCACGAGGAGTTCCGGAATGGTCCGGAGGTAAAGAATTATATATAGGAAGTGCTATTTCGGCCATCGGGACAAGTTTCGGGGTCACCGGTATTGTACCGGGTCCACCAGAAGGGTCCCGGGGGTCCACCGGGTGGGGCCACCTGCCCCGGGGGCCACATGGGCTGTAGGGGGTGCGCCTTGGCCTATATGGGCCAAGGGCACCAGCCCCAAGAGGCCCATGCGCCTAGAGAAGAGGGAAAGGAAGAGTCCTAAAGGGGGAAGGCACCTCCGAGGTGCCTTGGGGAGGAGGGACTCCTCCCTGGCCGCACCCTTCCTTGGAGGAAGGGCCAAAGGCTGCGCCCCCCCTCTCCCTTGGCCCTATATATAGTGGGGGAAAGGGAGGGCAACCAAACCTGAGCCCTGGCGCCTCCCTCTCCCTCCCATGACACATCTCCCTCCTCCCGCAGCGCTTGGCGAAGCCCTGTTGGAATCCCGCTACTTCCACCACCACGCCGTCGTGCTGCTGGATCTCCATCAACCTCTCCTCCCCCCTTGCTGGATCAAGAAGGAGGAGACATCGTTGCTCCGTACGTGTGTTGAACGCGGAGGTGCCGTCCGTTCGGCGCTAGGATCATCGGTGATTTGGATCACGACGAGTACGACTCCATCAACCCCGTTCTCTTGAATGCTTCCGCGCGCGATCTACAAGGGTATGTAGATCCACTCCTCCCTCGTTGCTAGATGACTCCATAGATAGATCTTGGTGACACGTAGGAAAATTTTGAATTTATGCTACGTTCCCCAACAGAACCTACCATGAAAGACACACCGAAACATAATCAACACATGGCAATATGCAACAATATGATCCATGCTATGACATGGCAAGATGAAGGTGTCTTGGCCTAATGCAAGCTAAAACAGAAAGGGATGAACTCATTTGAGTCAAAGATTCAATTATTAGCTTATTAAACATGGCTTTATTATTGCATTACCTCATTCTGCTTAAACAGCAAGGTTAACTTGTTTTTTCATGCATGAAACCATTACAGATGGATAGATTGAATTTTTCTGATCATTTTTCATATATAAATCTTTGCATTTGGAGCTATGGTTGATTTTCTATGTTTTTTTAGAAGTTTTGATTATTTTCTGGAATTTCCTATTAAAGAATAAATCCAGAAATTGAATTAATGCGTCAGCACTGCGTCACTGTGACGTCAGTGGGTCAAAGGCGCCAGCCCAGGTCAAACCTGACTGGTGGGCCCCTTCTGTCAGTCTCTCAGCTAACTAACAGAGTTGGTTAGTGTTTAGTTAGCACTAAACTGGGTTAGTTAGGCTCTGGGCCCACACGTCAGTGAGAGAGGGGTAGTTAACGACGTCATTAACCTCTAACAGAGTGATTAGCTCTAATTTAAACTAATCTAAATTAGTTAGAAGCCGGCCCCACACATCAGTGTCTCAGATGGAGTCAAACTCGGGTCAAACCCCTGGTCAGCGGGGCTAATCCCGCCGGCGAGGCCGAGACGGCGGAGAGCTTCGGATTTGGTCCTCCGGTGACCAAATCGCCGGTGGAGACGTGCTACGCGTAGCTGGGGAGCTGCCGCATCCAGTGGTGCAGGTGGTTGGACACGGGAACGCCGGAAACGACGCCGGCGAGCTCGGCAGCGGCGGCCGGAGTTCGGACGGGGTTGGGTTCGATGCTACGGTGCACGGGAGAAAGAGCTGGTGGTGGCTACGGGCTCCTGGTGCTGCACTGAGCACAACGGTGAGCTTGGCTTCGAGCCATTGTGGCTCTAGCCACGACGGCGCCATGGCCGGCGGTGGGGAGCTTTCGGGTGCGGTGGAAGTGGCGACTACAGAGGACAAATGAGCACGGGAGCTAGGGGAAGAGGAAGAGGAGCTCACAGCGGGGTCGGAGAGGGGGTCAGCGAGCTCGGGGAGGTCCTGGCGGTGATGAATCGATCGGAGACGGCTCGGGTGCCCGAGGTTGAAGACGAGGGCGAAGACGGCGTTCGGCGGCGTTTGGAGTCGCGTGGGTCAGCGGAGAGGTCCAGGGCGACGAGGCGGAGCTATTGGGCTTGTCGGAGGGGCGAGGGGGTGGCTCTGGTGACGTCTACGGCGAACGGCGGCGAGGATCATGCTCGGCCATCGTGGGAGAGGGTGAGGGAGACGAGGAGGAGAGTGAGGGAGGATGAGAGGGGGACGTGGGGGTCGGCGTGGCATCCCTGGACGTCTCCAGGGCGTCGGCAGAAGCAGGAGGTGGCCGGCATGTGGCCGCGGGCGCCGGCCACGCGCTCCTCGTCCTCCTGGCGGGAGGAGGACGACGAATGGCAAGGCCAGTCGGCTGGGCCGAGCCAGGTGGGCTGGGCCAGCACAGGTAAGGCCCAAGTGGGCTTCCCTCTCTCTCTTTTGTTTGATTTGTTTCTGTTTTTCTATTTAACTACAACTCTTGGGCTTTATTAAAAATACTAAAACATTTCCAAAAATCCTGAAAATAAATGTGGGCTCTGTTTAGAATATTTCCAACAGTATACATTTATTTCCAGAATTATTTGAGCATTTAAATTATTTTATAGCATTTAAATGCCCAAAATCAAATACTTATGATTTAATTCAATGACCTTCTATTGACCTAGAAAATTGTGCACCAATTTTGCCAGAGGTTCTAACCCAAGACAAAGAGAGTGAACTTTTTAGAAGGGCATTTCAGGTTCATTGAAAAATAATTTTAATAAACCCTAGTTGTTTTCAGGGGGGGTGTTGGGGGGTTCTGTCTTCCCCATTTCAAATTTAAGAGGAATTTAAACATGATGCACACTCTAATGCTTGAACTAACTAGGGTGTGACAACTCACCCTCACTCAAAAGAATCTCGTCCCGAGATTTAGGATCCTCCGGGAAGAAGGTGGGGTACTCGAGTCGAAGACGATCCTCCCTTTCCCAAGTGGCTTCTTTCTTGGAATGGTGTGACCATTGAACCTTGAGAAGCTTGATATTATGACGTCGAGTGGTACGCTCGGCTTGATCAAGGATACGAACGGGATATTCCCGATAGGAGAGGTTATCTTGTAGATCAAGCGTTTCGTGGTCCACTCAACGGATGGGATCCGCGAAGCAACGCCTGAGTTGAGAAACGTGGAAGACATCGTGAACTCTGGAAAGATGCAAAGGTAGTTCCAATTGGTAGGCAACTTCTCCTCATTTGGCAAGAATGCGAAAGGGTCCAATGTAACGAGGAGCCAATTTGCCTTTGATACCGAAATGATGGGTTCCCTTTAACGGAGTAACCCGAAGTTAAGCCTTCTCGTCGACTTCATAAGTCATAGGATTATGTTTACGATCATATTGACTCTTTTGACGAGATTGGGCTGTTTTCAATTTCTCACGAATAACGCGAACCTGCTCTTCTGCTTCCTGAATCATATCTGGGCCAAAGAGTTGTCTTTCCCCAGTTTCTGACCAGTTAAGAGGCGTTCGACATTTTCATCCATAGAGAACTTCGAAAGGAGCCATGCCCAAGCTGGCTTGATAACTATTGTTATAAGAAAACTCCGCGAATGGAAGGCATTTCTCCCAACTCATTCCGAACGAGATAACAGAAGCTCGGAGCATATCTTCCAGAATTTGATTAACTCGTTCTACTTGACCACCTGATTGAGGATGGAAGGCGGTACTAAAAGAGAGACGAGTTCCCATAGCATTTTGGAAACTTTCCCAAAATCGAGAGGTGAAGAGACTCCCACGGTCTGAGTTAATTTCCAATGGAACACCATGAAGAGACACTATTCGGGAGATGTATAAATCGGCTAGCTGGCTAGCGGTGATACTCTCACGAACAGGTAGGAAATGGGCTACTTTGGAAAGTCGGTCGATCACGACGAAGATGGCATTATTCCCTCTCTTGGTTCTGGGAAACCCAGTGATGAAATCCATACTGATTTTATCCCATTTCCATTCAGGAATAGCCAAAGGTTGAAGGGTGCCAGCAGGCCATTGATGCTCTGCTTTAACACGACGACAAACGTCGCAATTAGCAATGTATTGAGCGATTTCTCTCTTCATCCTAGTCCACCAAAACCTCTGGCGTAGGTCTTGATACATTTTAGTACTACCGGGATGGATGGTGAGAGGGGATTCATGAGCTTCCTTAAGGATCAACTGGCGTAGATGTTGTTTCTTGGGAACCACCAAACGGTTCTCGAAGAAGACAACACCCCGCTTATCCATGGAAAAACATTTAGCAACTCCACTAGCAATGTTTTCCCTAATCCGGGATATGCCCTTATCACGCTTCTGGGCAGCTATGATTTGATCCATAAGGGTAGGTTTCGCCACCAGGGTGGATAGGAATCCTCGAGGAACAATGTGAAGATTAAGCTTACGGAATTCCTCATGGAGAAGTGGTTGACTTTGTTGTAACATCAGGTTGTTACAATAGGATTTACGACTTAGTGCATCAGCCATGACATTGGCTTTGCCCGGGGTGTAAGTTATTCCTAAGTCATAATCCGAGATCAACTCGACCCAATGTCTTTGCCTGAGATTCAAATCTGGTTGGGTGAAGATATATTTCAAACTTTGGTGATCGGTGAAGATCTCGCAACGATTACCGAGGAGGTAATGTCGCCATGTTTTAAGTGCATGGACTACAGCTGCAAGCTCTAGATCATGTGTGGGATAATTTTCCTCATGTGGGTGTAATTGTCGTGAAGCATAGGCAATTACCTGACGATCTTGCATGAGTATGCAACCTAGTCCTTGTCGCGAGGCGTTGCAATAGATAATAAAGTCCTTGGAGAAATCTGGTGGTACCAGTACGGGAGCAGATGTCAGGCGTCTTTTCAGTTCCTAAAAGCTGAACTCGCACTGTGGAGTCCACTCGAACTTTTTATCTTTCTTGAGGAGTTCAGTTAAAGGTTTAGCAACCTTGGAGAAATTCTCGACGAAGCGGCGGCAATAGCTCGCTAAGCCAAGGAAGCTCCGAACTTGCTTAACCGTCTCAGGTGGAGTCCAATCAAGGACGGCTTGAACTCGCTCGGGATTGACAGCAATACCCTTACCAGAGATTACATGGCCTAGATAGGTCACTTCTGGCAACCAAAATTCACACTTGGAGAATTTTTCATAAAGGCGATGCTCCCAAAGTTTCATAAATACCAGCCTTAGATGTTCGGCATGTTCCTCTTCATTCTTGGAGTAGATGAGTATGTCATCGAGGTATACTACGACGAATTTATCCAAGTACTCCATGAAGACCGAGTTCATTAACCGAGAGAAGGTAGCTGGGGCATTTGTTAAACTGAAGGACATGACAGTGTACTCGTATTGGCCATAACGAGTAACAAAGGCCGTTTTGGGAATGTCCCCATTTCTGATTTTGATTTGATGGTAGCCCAACCTCAAATCCATCTTGGAAAAGACTGAGGATCCAGCGAGCTGATCATACAGATCGTTGATCCTAGGAAGCGGGTATTTGTTCTTGATGGTGACCAAGTTGACAGGTCGGTAATCCACAACCATTCGATCCGTTCCATCCTTCTTCTTAACGAAGAGGACGGGGCAAGCCCAAGGAGAGGAACTAGGATGGATGAAACCCTTTTTCAAGGACTCATCGAGTTGGTTCTTAAACTCGGCTAGTTCTAAGGGTGCCATCTTGTAGGGTCTTCTAGAAATTGGAACGGTTCCTGGAACAAGGTCTATCACAAACTCAACATCCCTGTCGGGTGGAACACCTGGCAGTTCTTCTGGAAAGACATCCGAAAATTCTCGGACTACCGGAGCATCCTCAAGGTCTGGAAGGGGGTTGGCATTTAGGGAGTAAAGTTGGCGCTTGGCCACTCGGGTTAAGACATTGACTGTCTTGCCCGATGGGTGAGTAAGTTGAACGGTTCTAGTGGCACAATCGATCTTAGCATAATGAGCTGACATCCAGTCCATACCCAAGATGATGTTTATGTCCTAGGACTTGAGAGCTATTAAGGATGCAAGGAAGACAAGTCTATCGACAAGAATTTCGTTCCCATGGCTTACTCTAGAAGTTTGCCATCTAGAGCCAGGGGTTTGAATTTCCATGGTAGAGGGCATGTCACAGAATGTCGTGTTATGCAATCGAGCATAGTTCTCGGATATGAATGAATGAGATGCTCCAGTATCGAAAAGAACAGATGCCGGATGGCAGTTAACAAGGAGCGTACCAAGGATGACGTTAGGATCCTCATGAGCCTCCTCGGCTGAAACATAGTTGACATGGCCACGTGCAGTGGTGGCCGGCTTGGCATAGAATGTTTTTCCCGCGGGCTTACCACGGCCAACGGACTTTCCAGTTTGAATGGAGTTGTTGTTCTGGGGACACTCTCGACTATAGTGACCCGGCTCTCCACACTTAAAGCATGTCACCATATTGGGGCATGGAGCAGCGTTAGCAGCGGGGCCACCATAGGGCTTGGGCGGTGCAAATTGCTGGTTAGGACGAGGCGCCTCAAAGGATGGCCTCGGAATGAACCTGGGTGGCAGCACCGTGCTTGGGATCCACACCCGGCGCTTCTGAGCTCCAGAGCCGGATGAAGAGCCAAAATCATGGGAGTGCTTGCGTGAAGCGTCATAATCAGTCTGGCCTGTCTCAGCACTGATGGCTTTATTGACCAACTTCTGAAAAGAGGTGCACTCGTGCAGACGAAGATCGCGGCGAAGCTTAGGGCTAAGTCCCTTGCGGAACCTTGCCTGCTTCTTAGCATCAGTAGATACCTCTTCAGGGGCATAACATGCCAGATTCCCAAATTCACGACTATAAGCATCCACAGTCAGTCTTCCTTGGGTGAAGTTGCAAAACTCCTCCCTCTTGCGATCCATGAGACCTTCCGGAATGTGATGCTCACGGAAAGCCTCACTGAATTCAGCCCAAGTAGTAATTTGGCCGACCGGGCGCATAGCTTCAAAATTTTCCCACCAGAGGCTAGCAGGGCCTTCGAGATGGTAGGCAGCGTAAGTAACCTTGTCGGCTTCGGCTATGTTGGCAGAATGTAGCTTGTGGGTGATGCTGCGAAGCCAGTCATCCGCGTCGAGGGGCTCGACGGAATGGTTAAACTTTGGTGGGTACAGCTTGATAAAGTCATTGATTGACACCAAGTCATTTCGCGGATGGCGTGTAGTGTTCTGCTCAATCCGCTCTAGCAGGCGGTTAGTCTCACGCTTGTTTCTTTCCGCCTCCAGCATTACTTCGGCCAGAGAAGGCGGGTGAGGCAGATTTTCACCCCTAGCTGCACTGGCTTCCCCCTGCTCCAAGGCAGCAGGGTTGCTGCGGGTGTTGACCATCCTAGGAGAAAACAAGACAACGGTTTAGATAAGGATGGCTCAAGCTTAGCAAGGAAGTGCAGAATGTAATGGATAACACGGAATGCAGAGATGTTCATCCGTATGTCATGGTAATATAAAACTGCCATATATATACCAACGGTCATACACATCATACATAGTTTAGTACAAGCCCAGGCTACAGTACAACTATGATGAAAGACGTTACATCTCATCAGAGGCATCCCAAGCTCCTATACATTATTTGTCTACACCTTCGGAATTGATTACACACAAAGTCATATTCCACAAGTCACGCAGGACAGTGGAGATACAACTACTACAATACTAGTGGTACTACTACTAACTCAGGCAGCTCCGTAGTAGTCCTCATAGAAATCACCTCCATAGCCTGGAAGTTCAATGTGACCATCCAGGAACAGACGGTCCTGAGGAGCCTGTGGACCATAGGGGCTAGGATGAGGTCTTGGACCAACAAACGGTGGCCTGCAGGGACCACGGGGTGGGGTGATGCCTCCCACATCATGCCAATCCACCATGTCTGGCAAAGCAGATCTCACAGGATACAGATCCCTTGTATCCATACATCCAGCTTGCACCGCAGATGCAAACCGAGTCAATGTAGCCCAATGATCAGCACGGGTATTGAAAAGCTCCAGCCTCAAGGCCTGATTCTCTCGGTCCTTATCTTCGGGCATCTCGGCAGTGGTACGAGTTAATGAGTCCTCCTGAGTGGAGTCAGCATAGATAGCCTGAAGATACCCTTGCGCTCCCAGAAGTGAAGCTGGCATGTAACGGAAGTCGGTGTTCCAAAGCAGGCTAGTCCGGACTCGCATGATGGTCATCATGGAATAGGCAGCATCCTGCATAGCCATCTCAACAGTAACCTCGAGTCCATAGGAACAGTGAAGGGGCTCGGTAGATCCAGGATAAGAAGGAAATATCCTGATGGTGCAGAAATATTGGCTTTGATTAAAGTCTCGGAATTGCTCTTCGACGGTGTATTCGGGATACCAACGGTAACCCGTCTCGATCATTACCCGGACTAACATAGCAGTATGACCAGGCTGTCGAGGCACCGGGTCAGGCGAACCACTTGGTTTTGAACACGGTTGGCCATCTGAAAGCACAACCACAATGCAAAGACATCAGAATTTCTAGGAAAATTGGACAGCATAACAGCTGTAAATGCTCAGAAAAAGATTTGAGACATCCACAACAGTTCGCAATACCACTCAACAACATCATATCAAGGTTCTGATCCAAATAGCAACAGACTAAAATAGTAGAAACTGAACTAGGGCTTGTAGCAACAATCCTATAAGCTACTACGGATTAGTAACACGTGAACCTGGTAGAAGAAGAGAGCCTAGTCCTTAACCCACGTTGAATGAGAAGAGAATGACTCAGATCAGAGGCATAGGGTAAAGGAGTAAAAGAGCTACATTCCCTCCCACAATCAATTCCCCTACATATTACTAAAGCATTTCTAGACTCGACATCGACCAGCTTGGCTCAACAAACCTACAGGTAGTCCGGCTCTGATGCCAACGCTGTCAGGACCCCGATTCCAAGCCACATCGATCTAGCCGGTAACACCTCATATCACTTTGCGGCCTCACACACGGTATCCCACGGGTGTCGCCTTACCATGGCCCGGGACCGTTTGCGCCTTTTGGCTCACATATATGATAGTGTCGCTAGCATCCATATGACAGAGAACCCGGGCCGACATGGCTAGTCATGAACCCAAAGCGGCACAGACCTATGGAGACAGGCATACATGAATCACATCGAGCATGTCGGTCATCAGCGAGTGATTCCGGGCTGTAGCACTGGGCTAACAGGACTCCAGAAGTCTCCGCGTGACATTTCCCCGAAGGGACAGACATAGGAACGAAGTGAAACACATGCCGGCCAGTCAAGTGTCCTGAACAGTAGTGCTGGGCTAGCAGGACTCCGGTGAACCGGGCTGTAGCGGACTACTATGGCTCGAGGAACACTAGACTACATTTCCCCATAAGAAAGGCTGCCAAGGATAAACAACTAGATTGTCGGATCCCACTCATACCAAGCATTTCAATCATACACACAATATGCCCGATATGAGTACATACAACATGGCATCACAACAAAACTCTACAACTCAAGTACTTTATTTAAAGGCTCCAGAGAGCCATACATAACATGTTCATACAGACAGGGGTCACATGACCCGTCACTCAAGTCATACAATCATACAAGCACATGCGGAAGCAACTAGTCTGAGTACAGACACTAGAAAGAAAGAAAGCTTCTCGAAGCCTGTCTATCTACATAGGGCCCTCCATGGCCAGGATCACCACCTGGGTGGCTAGTCACTCGTCGACGTCAAGGTCTACGTAGAACCCATCGGAGGGGGCGGTGTTGTCGTCTGAAAACAGTAATTAAGCAAACATGAGTACAAGGGTACTCAGCAAGTCTTACAACAGAACCTACTATACATGCTTATTCTCAAGAATGAGGTGGGGTTATTGCAGCAAGCCAGCTTTGACTCTTGGCTAAGCTATCCTACGGAACTCCACCAGTAAAATAGTTTTCGCACACGAGTCCACTACTCACCAACACAATACTCCACCGAGGATCCTCCCTCGTCATCCTACGAGAGGGCCATTCTCGGTACTCACACTTATCTTGAGTCTTTTAGTAGTATCCATTAACTTGTCTATGAACTGCATAGGCAACCAAGTAGTCCTTTACCGCAGACGCGGCTATTCGAATAGTTTTATATCCTGCAGGGGTGTACTTCGTCACACATGTTTCCACCACTTAGCGTCTGCACACGACACGTGCTCGACAGACTTCAAGAGAAAACCGACGTGGGTGTAGACCACGACCTGACTAACCTCACAAGTCTCTAGTCCAGGTTTATCGCCTATTCAGGTTCCATCCGCAAGGAAATCCGGTCGGTGTGTCCTCAACGGCCCCAAACGATGTGTACAGGGTCCCGAGACGCCAAACGGGCGCCCGGCATACCCGGCCACAGTGTATCTACCGCATCATAGCCCACCCCTAGGGTCAACGCTACGCACGGCCACCAACACATGTCCTACAAACACCAGAAAGTAGTTGCAACTCCTGGACAGAGGGCGAGAGGGGTCAGTAAGTCGAGCGGGGTCATATTTCAGGGCCCAATGTGTGGTAGTAGCTGAATCTTAAATCACGCATACAGATCTCAGTTCTTATGGACGGTCTCAATGAAACAACCCACCATGTACTCCTACATGGCCTCTCATCGATACCTTTACCAAAACATGTTCAACACATTCCTCACATTACCGACATATCATATCACTCTAGCCCATCACCCAGATGAACCAGACCTGACACAACTCTAAGCATAGCAAGCATAGCAAGGTAGGAATCACATACATGGCTCAATCAACTCCTACACATGCTAGTGGGTTTCATCTAGTTACTCTGGCAATGACAGGTCATGCAGAGGATAAGGGTTCAACTACCGTAACACACAGCAGTTTGAATCGCGTTGTCTTAATGCAGTAAACCAGAGCAGAAGTGAGAACATGGTTTTGTATCGGAATGATCAATGGGTTGCTTGCCTGTTGTAGTGGTAGTAGGGTACTGCCCTTCGTACGGATACTCGGGGTTATCCTCGGAGGCAGAACCTACCACGAAAGATACACTGAAACATAATCAACACATGGCAATATGCAACAATATGATGCATGCTATGACATGGCAAGATGAAGGTGTCTTGGCCTAATGCAAGCTAAAACAGAAAGGGATGAACTCATTTGAGTGAAAGATTCAATTATTAGCTTATTAAACATGGCTTTATTAGTGCATTACCTCATTCTGCTTAAACAGCAAGGTTAACTTGTTTTTTCATGCATGAAACCATTACAGATGGATAGATTGAATTTTTCTGATCATTTTTCATATATAAATCTTTTCATTTGGAGCTATGGTTGATTTTCTATGATTTTTAGAAGTTTTGATTATTTTCTGGAATTTCCTATTAATGAATAAATCCAGAAATTGTATTAATGCGTCAGCACTGCATCACTGTTACGTCAGCGGGTCAAAGGCGCTAGCCCAGGTCAAACCTGACTGGTGGGCCCCTTCTGTCAGTCTCTCAGCTAACTAACAGAGTTGGTTAGTGTTTAGTTAGCACTAAACTGGGTTAGTTAGGCTCTGGGCCCACATGTCAGTGAGAGAGGGGTAGTTAATGGCGTCATTAACCTCTAACAGAGTGATTAGCTCTAATTTAAACTAATCTAAATTAGTTAGTAGCTGGCCCCACACATCAGTGTCTCAGATGGAGTCAAACCGGGGTCAAACCCCTGGTCAGCGGGGCTAATCCCGCTGGCGAGGCCAAGACGGCGGAGAGCTTCGGATTTGGTCCTCCGGTGACCAAATCGCCGGTGGAGACGTGCTACGCGTAGCTGGGGAGCTGCCGCATCCAGTGGTGCAAGTGGTTGGACACGGGAACGCCAAAAACGACGCCGGCGAGCTCGCAGTGGCGGCCGGAGT
This sequence comes from Triticum urartu, assembly GCF_056163025.1. Taxonomy (NCBI): domain Eukaryota; kingdom Viridiplantae; phylum Streptophyta; class Magnoliopsida; order Poales; family Poaceae; genus Triticum; species Triticum urartu. The sequence goes on along the minus strand of NC_141879.1, from coordinate 452,880,481 downwards.
TCGGACGGGGTTGGGTTCGACGCTACGGTGCACGGGAGAAAGAGCTGGTGGTGGCTACGGGCTCCTGGTGCTGCGCTGAGCACAACGGTGAGCTTGGCTTCGAGCCACTGTGGCTCTAGCCACGACGGCGCCATGGCCGGTGGCGGGGAGCTTTCGTGTGCGGTGGAAGTGGCGACTACAGAGGCCAAACGAGCACGGGAGCTAGGGGAAGAGGAAGAGGAGCTCACGGTGGGGTCGGAGAGGGGGTTAGCGAGCTCAGGGAGGTCCTGGCGGCGACGAATCGACCGAGACGGCTCGGGTGCCCGAGGTTGAAGACGAGGGCGAAGACGGCGTTCGACGGCGTCTGGAGTCGCGTGGGTCAGCGGAGAGGTCCAGGGCGACGAGGCGGAGCTACTGGGCTTGTCGGAGGGGCGAGGGGGTGGCTCTGGTGACGTCTACGGCGAACGGCGGCGATGATCGCGCTCGGCCATCGCGGGAGAGGGTGAGGGAGACGAGGGGGAGAGTGAGGGAGGATGAGAGGGGGACGTGGGGGTCGGCGTGGCATCCCTGGACGTCTCCAGGGCGTCGGCAGAAGCAGGAGGTGACCGGCGTGTGGCCGCGGGCGCCGGCCACGCGCTCCTCGTCCTCCTGGCGGGAGGAGGACGACGAATGGCAAGGCCAGTCGGCTGGGCCGAGCCAAGTGGGCTGGGCCAGCACAGGTAAGGCCCAGGTGGGCTTCCCTCTCTCTCTTTTTTTTGATTTGTTTCTGTTTTTCTATTTAACTGCATTTGTTGGGCTTTATTAAAAATACTAAAACGTTTCCAAAAATCCTGAAAATAAATGTGGGCTCTGTTTAGAATATTTCCAACAGTATACATTTATTTCCAGAATTATTTGAGCATTTAAATTATTTTATAGAATTTAAATGCCCAAAATCAAATACTTATGATTTAATTCAATGACCTTCTATTGACCTAGAAAATTGTGCACCAATTTTGCCAGAGGTTCTAACCCAAGACAAAGAGAGTGAACTTTTTAGAAGGGCATTTCAGGTTCATTGAAAAATAATTTTAGTAAACCCTAGTTGTTTTCAGGGGGGTGTTGGGGGGTTCTGTCTTCCCCATTTCAAATTTAAGAGGAATTTAAACATGATGCACACTCTAATGCTTGAACTAACTAGGGTGTGACAGTGTGCAGATCGCGAAGGTGTCTTACTTTCTGTACTAGGATCAGTCAATCGTGAAGATGTACGACTACATCAACCGCGTTGTCATAACGCTTCCGCTTACGGTCTATGAGGGAACATAGACAATGCTCTCCCCTCTCGTTGCTATGCATCACCATGATCTTGCATGTGCGTTGGAATTTTTTTGAAATTACTGCATTCCCCAACAGTGGCATCAGAGTCAGGTTTATGCGTAGATGTTATATGCACGAGTAGAAGACAAAGGAGATGTGGGCTGATATGTCTCCAACGTATCCATAATTTTTTATTGTTCCAAGCTATATTATATTCTATTTTGGACATTATTGGGCTTTATTATACACTTTTATATTATTTTTGGGACTAACCTATTAACCGGAGGCCCAGCCCAGAATTGTTGCTTTTTGCCTATTTTAGGGTTTCGCGGAAAAAGAATATCAAACGGAGTCGAAACGGAATGAAACCTTCGGGAATGTGATTTTCGGAACGAACATGATCCAGAGGACTTGGACCCTACGTCAAGAAATCAACAAGGAAGGCACGAGATAGGGGGCGCGCCTCCCCCCAGGCGCGCCCTCTCCACCCTCGTGGGCCCCCTGTTGCTCCACCGACGTACTCCTTCCTCCTATATATACCTACGTACCCCCAACCTACCAGATATGGAGCCAAAACCCTAATTCCACCGCCATAACTTTCTGTATCCAGGAGATCCCATCTTGGGGCCTTTTCCGGAGCTCCGCCGGAGGGGGCATCGATCACGGAGGGCTTCTACATCAACACCATAGCCCCTCTGATGAAGTGTGAGTAGTTTACTTCAGGCCTACGGGTCCATAGTTATTAGCTAGATGGCTTCTTCTCTATTTTTGGATCTCAATACAAAGTTCTCCCCCTCTCTTGTGGAGATCTATTCGATGTAATTTTCTTTTGTGGTGTGTTTGTTGAGACCGATGAATTGTGGGTTTATGATCAAATCTATCTATGAACAATATTTGAATCTTCTCTGAATTCTTTTATGTATGATTGGTTATCTTTGCAAGTTTCTTCGAATTATCAGTTTGGTTTGGCCTACTAGATTGATCTTTCTTGCAATGGGAGAAGTGCTTAGCTTTGGGTTCAATCTTGTGGTGTCCTTTCCTAGTGACAGTAGGGGCAGCAAGGCACATATTGTATTGTTGCCATCGAGGATAACAAGATGGGGTTTATATCATATTGCATGAGTTTATCCCTCTACATCATGTCATCTTGCTTAAAGCGTTACTCTGTTCTCTTGAACTTAATACTCTAGATGCATGCTGGATAGCGGTCGATGTGTGGAGTAATAGTAGTATATGCAGGCAGGAGTCGGTCTACTTGTTTCGAACGTGATGCCTATATACATGATCATACCTATATATTCTCATAACTATGCTCAATTCTGTCAATTGCTCAACAGTAATTTGTTCACCCACCGTAAATACTTATGCTCTTGAGAGAAGCCACTAGTGAAACCTATGGCCCCCGGGTCTATCTTCCATCATATTAATCTTCCAATACTTAGTTATTTCCTTTGACATTTATTTTACTTTGCATTTTTATCATAAAAATACCAAAAATATTATCCTATCATATCTATCAGATCTCACTCTCGTAAGTGACTGTGTAGGGATTGACAACCCCTTATCGTGTTGGTTGCGAGGATTTATTTGTTTATGTAGGTGTGAGGGACTTGTGCGCGGCCTCCTACTGGATTGATACCTTGGTTCTCAAAAACTGAGGGAAATACTTACGCTACTTTGCTGCATCACCCTTTCCTCTTCAAGGGAAAACCAACGCAATGTTCAAGAGGTAGCATGGGTGTGGGTATATACATATTACTTGTCGTCACTACTTGATTCTTGATTGGGCGGTATTGTTGGATGAAGCGGCCTAGACCAACATTACGCGTATGCTTACGCGAGACTGGTTCTACCGACGTGCTTCGCACACAGGTGGCTGGTGGGTGTCAGTTTCTCCAACTTTAGTTGAATCGGATTCAATGAATAGGGTTCTTTCTGAAGATCAAAAAGCAATCACCATACCGCATTGTGGTTTTTGATGCGTAGGTAAGAACGGTTCTTGCTCGGCCCGTAGCTGCCACGTAAAACTTGCAACAACAAAGTAGAGGACGTCTAACTTGTTTTTGCAGGGCATGTTGTGATGTGATATGGTCAAGACATGATGCTAAATTTTATTCTATGAGATGATCGTGTTTTATAACATAGTTATCAGCAACTGGCAGGAGCCATATGGTTGTCGTTTTATTGTATGAAATGCAATCGCCATGTAATTGCTTTACTTTATCACTAAGCGGTAGTGATAGTCATAGAAGCAATAGTTGGCGAGACGACAATGATGCTTCGATGGAAGATCAAGGTGTCAAGCCGGTGACGATGGTGATATTCGGTGTCAAAACCGGCGGATCTCGGGTAGGGGGTCCCGAACTGTGCGTCTAAGGCGGATGGTAATAGGAGGCAGGGGACATGATGTTTTACCCAGGTTCGGGCCCTCTTGATGGAGGTAAAACCCTAAGTCCTGCTTGATTTATTCTCGATTATATGAGTATTACAAGAGTTGATCTACCACAAGATCAGAGAGGCTAAACCCTAGAAGCTAGCCTATGGTATGATTGTATGTTGTCCTACGGACTAAAACCCTCCGGTTTATATAGACACCGGAAAGGGCTAGGGTTACACAAGGTCGGTTACAAAGGAGGAGATATACATATCCGTATTGCCTAGCTTGCCTTCCACGCCAAGTAGAGTCCCATCCGGACACGAGACGAAGTCTTCAATCTTGTATCTTCATAGTCTAACAGTCCGGCCAAAGGATATAGTCTGGCTGTCCGGAGACCCCCTAATCCAGGACTCCCTCAGTAGCCCCTGAACCAGGCTTCAATGACGATGAGTCCGGCGCGCAGTATTGTCTTCGGCATTGCAAGGCGGGTTCCTCCTCCGCATACACCATGGAAAAATTTGAATACAAGGATAGTGTCCGACCCTGCAAAATAAGTTCCACATACCACCGTAGAGAGAATAATATTTCCACAAATCTAATCTACTGACTTGTTTTGGCAACATGACATTATGCCATGGCTCGGTGATTATTCGAACCGTTTCCTTTAACTAGCCCCGCACATAACGCGAGCAGTTTTCTGACACGTCTTATCAAAGCAGAGATCGTGTCCCCCTTATTACGGGATTCTCATCAATACGGGCGTGGGTAACCCAAACGCGCCTAGGACTCCTAGATTTTAGGCAAGTCCCAAACGGCCACGAGGAGGACGCTTGATATTCACCCTCTTTATAAAAGGGTCAAGGTTTTTACTTTTTTCCTCCCATACTCAATCGAATCCTTCCCCTGCCTCGAGTTCTAACACCCAAAGCCCAGGTCAGGTACTTCGGACCTTCAATCATGTCCGGATCCATGCCCTCCTCCGTCACGGAAGAGGGTATCAAGAAGTTGAGGGAGGCAAGATACTTGACCGCCGAAGTCTCGCATCGGCTGCCCGCCCGAGGGCAGGTCGTCCCTACTCCCAAACCCAACGAAGACGTCATGTTCATCTCCCACTTCCTCTGAGGACTAGGCCTCACTCTGGATCCCTTCGTAAGGGGTTTGATGTTCTATTACGGGCTTGATTTCCACGATCTAGCCCCAGATTCCTTTCTCCACATCTCGGCATTTATTGTCGTATCTGAGGCCTTCCTCCGCATTACCCCTCACTTCGGCATGTGGCTCAAGACCTTTGATGTGAAGCCGAAGACGATCAAGGGGCAGTATGCAGCATGCGGAGGTGCATTAATAAGCAAGATTGCTGGAGCTTTGTGGACAAAAGGTTCCTTTCCAGAGGTGTTCGGATTATGGCAAAGGGAGTGGTTCTGTATCACCGCTCCCAGAAGTGCCAAGTGGGTAGCTCCCCCCGCCTTTCGCTCAGGCCCTCCACCACAACTGATGTCATGGATCAGCAGGGGGCTAAGCTGGGGTCCAGCCAAGGACGTGCCCATACTATAGAGCCGCATCCAGGATCTCTTTGAGGGAGATTTTAGTTTGGTTATGGTAGTGCAAGTCATGCTAGTTCGTCAAGTCCAGCCTTGCAAGCGTCGGCCCCTCCGTTTATGGGAACTCAACCCAGAAGGACCGCGTGCTATTCAGAATTTCCTCGGCCTGACACACGAGGAGATGTACAAGTCGTTCTTCGGACCCTAGATAGAGTGTCCGAACACCTCCGAGGACGTGGGCCTGAGCAGCATCCGCACCGCGGCCCAAGTAAGTAACCCTCTAGCCGAACACACTGTCTATCTTTTATCAGGACATCATTCTAAAGGATTGCTCTTTGACCAGGACTGGATAGCAAAGGCGAAGATGATCCGGTGTTCGGCTCCCATTCCCGAAGGCTTGGACAATCCGGTGCTGGAAAATATGCTCGAGCCAGCACCTTGCCTAGTGCTTTCAAAGGAAGATGAAGGGGGAGCAAAGAGGGCCAAAGAGGGCCTCCACCGCTATATGTTCCAACTGAGGGAATGAGCGCCTCCGTGAGGGAGGATAGCCAAGAGAAGGAGTCTGACATTCCTTCGCCCCGGGGGAGGAAGAGGACTACCTCTGATGATCCGAAAACCAAGGTTTCCAAACGTGAGAAGAAAACTCCACCAGAGGATCCCGTCTCGGAGGGTGCTTTTGCCGCACAAAGTTCGTACAGGGATCAGCCCTCTAACGGGTCGTAAGTGATCAAAATTTACTTGATAGTAGAGATATTCTACCTTACTTCCGAGGAAAATAGCCGAAGCGTTTATCTTGCAGTTCGGATCTTAGCCCTTCTCAACAGAGCTCGTCTTCAGGGGACCTTCTTCCAGAGATGATGGAGAGCGAAACGCCTCCCCCGGACCTCCCCGCTCAATAAGCGGGCGACCTTGAAGTATCGTCACGGAGGGCCTCTCCGGATCCGATGAGGCCAGAAGATAATCCCATAGTCACATGAAGTCCCCAGCATCCGGCTCTTGAAGAGGGCAGACAAAAGAGTCCGGCGCCGTCTGGTATGCGGTCGGACGCACTAAGGGATCGGCTGAAGCGAGCGACCATCTCGGAAGAACATCGTATGTTAATGGGTACAGTGATGGAAAGGATCTCGTCCGCCGAAAGCAGGTTGCATGACGCTTTTATGAGTCTACTAACGGGCTTTGAGGTACGTAAAATGATATACCTTTGTGATGGTACCGCACATTTTTAGGTGTGCCCGGTGCAGTAGTAGCCCCTGAGACTCTGGTTGTCACCAAGAACGGTGGCAAATAGAGGATCATAGTCCTAGGTAATAACCATACCGCCTTTATGTGCAGGTGGTGGAAGCTTCGGTGGCTAGCCGGACTCATGAGTTTGCCGAACTAAAGCGGCAACTGGATGCGGCGGATGCCGACATCGAGCTTGTTAACAAGCGGCTTGACGAGGCACAGGGTAAGTGATATTTTCTAGTGAATGTCACATAATAAGAGCAACGTGATGCCAGTATCTTTAATATGTTGTGACTGCAGATGGAGCTGCCACCGTGGAGACCCTTCGGGCGGAACTTGCCCAAGCGAAAGAACAAGCAAGGAGTAGTAATGCGGCTGCTTTGAAGGCGGCCGAAGAGTTAAGAGCCGAGAAGGCCGCGCATTGTGAGAACAAAGAGAAAATGGCCAAGATGGCTATAGAGTTAAAAGATACTGCCGACCGTTGTCAAGTCCTTGAATAAGAAAACCGAACGAAGGTGACGGACCTCGAAAAGGCCATGATGGCAACAAAAGACACCCGTTCTTCCATGAGAGCGAAGAAGGAGGAGCTGCGTGAAGCCAGTGATATTGTGGCTGGGAAGCCCTTTTTGCCGCGGAGGACGTTCGGAGATCCGCAGTACACCCCTCTGGATCGGCTGTGGAGTTCGGCAGACGCATATCTGGATTTGATGGCGAGTACTGTTGATGCGGCCGAATACTTCCGAGATCAAACAGATCATGAAGTGGACAAGCTATTCTGGTTGCAGTTTAACGTTCCAGAGCATCCGCTTCCACTAACTGATCAGCTTGCCGAATGGGCTGAACTCAATAGATTGTCCGGACTTGCCATGAGGTCCGTCGTAGATCATCTGTGGCCGGAAAAACTGAAGCCGAACAGCTATTTCAGCTTAGTGCAGCAGTTCCTTGGTGCGGTGCCGCGCATCAATGCGATGAAGAGGTCGGCGTGCATAGAAGGCTCGCGAATGGCCTTTGCCCGCGTCAAAGCATACTGGGCGGAAATGGATGCTACCACTGTTGCGCCGCAAGGTTCAGCCATAGGCCGAGTGGCTGCCGAGCACTATTTTGAAGAAGTTCTTGAGGGTGCTCGTTTGATAGAGGCCCAGTGCTCGAAGAGTATTATGTTTGAGTGACATGTATTCCCATTGTAAAAACAATGTTTTATTAATTTTATCAAGGTTGTATTTATACTTTTTCCCGAAAGTATTGTGATGCCTCATGTGCGGCCGTTTTATGTATACATGTGTATAACCTGAAATATTGCAGTCGTCGGCTTCAGCCCCCACGCATATAATGTAGGGGTGTTCGCAGAAGGCACGTATTCACACTTAATCCAACGTCTTGGTCCTACTAAGGAGGTGAGAGCACAGCGAACTAGGCAACCGGACTATAATGCTTTAGAACTTTCACTTAGCCATAGGAGTTTGACAGTGGGGCTACTATATAGCCCCTGGTGGCGCCGCACTCACCCGAGTTCGGGGTGCATTCATGCCCGGCCGGGAAACGGCCCTTCGTTAAGGCGGAGGAACTCTAGGATTCCGATAGGTCATCGAGTGGTTGACCAGTCTCGCGCTATATCATGACAGTCAGTTTTCGGCATTCTCTACTGAGGTGCTCGTCCGGATGAACCAGGGCACAATCGCAGTAGTTCTCCTGGTGTCGCCTTAGCCGATAGAGCGGAACGTAAGGCAGCAAAACACAGGAGCCGCGCAAACCCAACATTTGACCCAAGACATGATTCGGAGCTGATGCATATAAGGCCAAACTCGCGACGCTGAACACTCCCTAAGGTATTCGGTCTTTATGGTGTAAACCGGGCCTAAATAGTGTCCTTTGTAAGAAGCCCCTAATGTCCAGGTGCGTGCATTGTTCTGACGTGGCCACATGCCAAGACGTCAGCATCCTTCTCAATTGTACTGAGAATCGAAGGGATGTGTATCAACAAGAGATTGTAAAAAAGGTTGACGCAGGGTCTTAATCTAAAAAGAATCCTTGGAACGGGTCCCTGCTTCATGTCTGCGCCTGTGTCTCCGTTGTGCCGTATCCTGGACGGGTGTAGCATGATTGTCATCTGTAAAAGTGAGGAACTTATGTGAAAAGTTGTCGTGCAAAAAGGTAGGTTTAAAGAAACCATCTACAGTTCAAGATGAGTAAAAATTGCCACTTGTCTGCGTGCGTTGAGCCCCTTGTATTTGTAATAGGGGTGTGGCCATCAAACCTGTATGAATTTCATATAGCTGTGCCGGACTCGTCTAACCGTGTCCGTGGTCTTGACGACCTATCGAATGCTTTAGTTGGTGATGCCGCTTTAGTTCTCCCTCTCTTCGGCGCACAGGGATCGCTCAATATTTCCATTTATTGTAATGATGCCACGTGGACCGGGCATCTTAAGTGTGAGGGAAGCGTAATGCGGTATTGCATTAAAGCGAGCGAAAGCTTCGTGTCCAAGTAGTGCTTGATAGCCACCTTGGAACAGAGCAATGTGGAAGGTTAAATTTTCGCTACGGAAGTTATCGGGGAAGCCGAATATAACCTCTAGCAGCAGGGAGCCCGTGCAATGAGCCCCTGGGCCTGGCGTTACTCCTCTAAAGGTAGTATTGTTGTGGCGAATTTTCATTGGGTCTATCCCCATTTTGCAGATTGTGTCCTGATATATCAGGTTTAAGCTGCTGCCGCCGTCCATCAGGACTCGTGTGAAGTGGTAGTCATCAATTATTGGATCTAATACCAAGGCAGCCCACCCTGTGTTCCGGATACTTGCTGAGTAATCCTGATGGTCGAAGGAGATCGGTTGAGACGGCCAGTGGCAGAACGCCGCGGTGATAGGCCCTTGGGCATGTTTGACTGGGAGTGCCGCTTTGGTTCTCCCCTTTATCACGTGTAACACGTTTACTGTTTTGACTTCTGGTGGAAATTTCTTTTGTTCCCTAGTGTTTTGCTTGCGAGGCTCATCCTCCTCTTCGCTTGGTGTATCCTGCCCCTTATGTTCGGCGTTGAGCTTGCCGGACTGCTTGAAGACCCAACATTCTCTGTGGGTATGATTTGCAGGTTTATTGGGGGTGCTATGGATCTGACATATTTGCTCCAGAATTTTGTTTAAGCTGGACAGTTCATCTCTGGCGCCTTTAGAGGGCGGCTTTTGCTGACCTGGCCGAGAGCTTCTGAACCCGGCATTTACCGTCGTGCTCTTAGGGATGTCTTCTTTATTCTGGCGCTTATTATTTTTGCTGCATCGTGATTTCCCGTTTCCATCTCTAACTTTGGATGTACTTGGGTCGCTGGTGCTGCATCAGGCTAGCCAGCTGTCCTCGCCCGCGCAAAAGCTGGTCATGAGGCTTGTTAATGCTGCCGTTGTTCTCGGCTTTTCTTGGCCGAGGTGCCTGGCAAGCCATTCGTCTCGGATGCTGTGCTTAAAGGTTGCCAAGGCCTCGGCGTCCGGACAATCGACTATTTGGTTCTTTTTAGTAAGAAACCTGTTCCAAAGCTTTCGGGCTGACTCTCCGGGCTGTTGAGTTATATGACTTAGATCGTCTGCATCCGGTGGTCGGACATATGTCCCTTGAAAATTTGCCCGAAAGGCGTCTTCGAGCTCTTCCCAGCTTCCAATGGAGCTTTCGGGGAGGCTTTTAAGCCAGTGCCGGGCTGGCCCTTTGAGCTTGAGGGGTAAGTACTTGATGGCGTGGAGATCGTCCCCTCGAGCCATATGGATATGGAGGATATAGTCCTCAATCCAGACCCCAGGGTCTGTTGTTCCATCGTAGGCCTCTATGTTTACGGGTTTGAATCCCTCTAGAAATTCATGGTCCAGCACCTCATCGGTGAAACATAGGGGGTGTGCGGCACCCCTGTATCTGGGTGTACCATGGTGTTCGGATGTTTGTTGTATTGCATCGTATGCTGGAGCGCGCTTGCGTGGTCCATAAATGGATCTGGTTGCGCCGTCCTTTTGATGCAAGCCCTCGCGTGGGTCGTGCATTGGCTTATGTGCGGCGTTATTCACCGCTTTATGTTGGCCGTGAGGTCGTCTATCCGGCCGTATGGCCATTTTAATTTTTGGTTGCGGGGGATCTAAGGCCTCCTCATCGAATTCAGGTAGCAACTTCCGCTTCGGGTAGCTCTTGGTGTGTTCATTACTGCTGTACTTCGCTGATGTGTTGAGTACTTCACTCCATTTTATTTTGAGTGTGTCTTGTGCAGCCTTGACCCTTTGATTCTGTTTTTCCAGACACCTCGCCATGGCAACAAGCCTTTGATGGGCATTATGTTGCTCCTGGCGCCTGTCCGGTGTGATGTCATCCGGACTGTTATCTTCGACGGGGTTGGGTTGTTCGACTTGATTTTCCATGTTACCGTCGTCAGGCAATGGTTCACTATGCTCTAACGCTGGGTCTATGTGATCGTTATTTCTGCCGGGGCGGTATTTGGGGCGGCGTTTACGCCGCCGCTTTGACTGCTGCTCGAGGGAACCACCCGTCGTTGCGTCCTTCCGTTCCTCGTCGTTATTTTCTTTGGGTGTGTCCACCATGTATACGTCATGTGATGAAGTGGGCGTCCAGTGCCCTGTGGGCAGTGGTTCCTCTTCGAATCCTGCATCGTCGTCCATACCGTTGATGTCTTCGGAGTTGAAGTCGAGCGTGTCGGTTAAGTCATCGATTGTGGCTACTAAGTGGGTGGTGGGTGGGCGACGAATTTCTTCGTCATCCGCATCCCAATCCTGCCGAACGTAGTTCGGCCAGGATCCTCCTGACAAGGAGAGAGACCTTAATGAGTTTAGTATGTCGCCAAAGGGCGAGTGCTGGAAAATATCCGCGGAGGTAAACTCCATGATCGGCGCCCAATCGAATCCGATAGGGACGGGCGCAGGTGGTTCGGAGTCCGTGGCCGGAGAAGGATCTGGCAGTTTGGTAACACGGCTCTCGTGAAGGGTAAGGTCGATATTCGGCTCGACCGCCGCTGAGGGTACGGCCTCCGTGACGGGGTCTATCCACCCGTCCATGGTTGGCACAACTGGCTCGAATTGAGGCTTGGAGCGGCTGCCGGTGCGATTTCCCGAATACGGTCCGATGATAGAGTTAAATCGTACTCATTGTGACCGCGCGGCGCACAAGGCAGGGGCTCGAATCCGTCGAAGATCAAGTCTCCGCGGATGTCGGTCGTGTGGTTTAAGCTTCCAAACCTGACCTAGTGGCCAGGGGCGTAACTTTCAATCTACTCCAGATGGCCAAGCGAGTTGGCCCGCACTGCGAAGCCGCCGAACACAAAGATCTGTCCGGGGAGAAAAGTCTCACCCTGGACTGCATCGCTATCGATGATCGTAGGAGCCATGAAGCCTAACGGCGACGACACAGAGGAACTCTCAATGAAAGCACCAATGTCGGTGTCAAAACCGGCGGATCTCGGGTAGGGGGTCCCGAACTGTGCGTCTAAGGTGGATGGTAATAGGAGGCAGGGGACATGATGTTTTACCCAGGTTCGGGCCCTCTTGATGGAGGTAAAACCCTACGTCCTGCTTGATTTATTCTCGATGATATGAGTATTACAAGAGTTGATCTACCACGAGATCAGAGAGGCTAAGCCCTAGAAGCTAGCCTATGGTATGATTGTATGTTGTCCTACGGACTAAAACCCTCCGGTTTATATAGACACCAGAAAGGGCTAGGGTTACACAAGGTCGGTTACAAAGGAGGAGATCTACATATCTGTATCGCCAAGCTTGCCTTCCACGCCAAGGAAAGTCCCTTCCAGACACGAGACGAAGTCTTCAATCTTGTATCTTCATAGTCTAACAGTCCGGCCAAAGGATATAGTCCGGCTGTCCGGAGACCCCCTAATCCAGGACTCCCTCAGTAATCATAACAGTGCTTTAGAGATGGAGATCAAAGGCACAAGATGATGATGGCCATATCATATCACTTATATTGATTGCATGTGATGTTTATCCTTTATGCATCTCATTTTGCTTAGTTCGGTGGTAGCATTATAAGATGATCTCTCACTAAATTTCAAGGTATAAGTGTTGTCCCTGAGTATGCACCGTTGCTACAGTTCGTCGTGCCGAGACACCACGTGATGATCGGGTGTGATAAGCTCTACGTTCACATACAACGGGTGCAAGCCAGTTTTGCACATGCAGAATACTCAGGTTAAACTTGACGAGCCTAGCATATGCAGATATGGCCTCGGAACACTGAGACCGAAAGGTCAAGCGTGAATCATATAGTAGATATGATCAACATAGTGAAGTTCACCATTGAAAACTACTCCATCTCACGTGATGATTGGACATGGTTTAGTTGATATGGATCACGTGATCACTTAGATGATTAGAGAGATGTCTATCTAAGTGGGAGTTCTTAAGTAATTTGATTAATTGAACTTCAATTTATCGTGAACTTAGTACCTGATAGTATTTTGCATGTCTATGTTGTTGTAGATAGATGGCTCGTGTTCTTGTTCCGTTGAATTTTAATGCGTTCCTAGAGAAAGTTATGTTGAAAGATGATGGTAGCAACTACGCGGACTGGGTCCGTAACTTGAGGATTATCCTCATTACTACACAGAAGAATTACGTCCTGGAAGCACCGCTAGGTGACAAACTCGCTGCAGGAGCAACGCCAGATGTTGTGAACACCTGGCAGAGCAAAGCTGATGACTACTCGATAGTTCAGTGTGCCATGCTTTACGGCTTAGAACCGGGACTTCAACGACGTTCTGAATGTCATGGAGCATATGAGATGTTCTAGGAGTTGAAGTTAATATTTCAAGCAAATGACCGGATTGAGAGATATGAAGTCTCCAATAAGTTCTACAGCTGCAAAATGGAGGAGAATAGTTCTGTCAGTGAACATATACTCAGAATGTCTGGGTACCACAACCACTTGACTCAGCTGGGAGTTAATCTTCCTGATGATAGTGTCATTGACAGAGTTCTTCAATCACTGCCACCAAGCTACAAGAGCTTCATGATGAACTATAATATGCAAGGGATGGATAAGACGATTCCTGATCTCTTCGCAATGCTAAAAGATGCGGAGGTAGAAATCAAGAAGGTGCATCAAGTGTTGATGGTCAACAAGACCACCAGTTTCAAGAAAAAGGGTAAAGGGAAGAAAGGGAACTTCAAGAAGAACAACAAACCAGTTGTTGCTCAAGTGAAGAAACCCAAGTCTAGACCTAAGCCTGAGACTGGGTGCTTCTACTGCAAAGGGACTGGTCACTGGAAGCGGAACTGCCCCAAGTATTTGGCGGAGAAGAAGGATGGCAAAGCGAAAGGTATATTTGATATACAAGTTATTGATGTGTACCTTACTAATGCTCGCAGTAGTGCCTAGGTATTTGATACTGGTTCAGTTGCTAACATTTGCAACTCGAAACAGGGGCTACGGATTAAACAAAGATTGGCTAAGGACGAGGTGACGATGCGCGTGGGAAATGGTTCCAAAGTCGATGTGATCGCCGTCGGCACGCTACCTCTACATCTACCTTCGAGATTAGTTTTAGACATAAATAATTGTTATTTGATGCCAGCGTTGAGCATGAACATTATATCTGGATCTTGTTTGATGCGAGACGGTTATTCGTTTAAATCAGAGAATAATGGTTGTTCTATTTATATGAGTAATATCTTTTATGGTCATGCACCCTTGATGAGTGGTCTATTTTTACTAAATCTTGATAGTAGTGATACACATGTTCATAGTATTGAAGTCAAAAGATGCAGAGTTGATAATGATAGTGCAACTTATTTGTGGCACTGCCGTTTGGGTCATATTGGTGTAAAGAGCATGAAGAAACTCCATTCTGATGGACTTCTATAATCACTTGATTATGAATCACTTGGTACTTGCGAACCATGCCTCATGGGAAAGATGACTAAAACTCCATTCTCGGGAACAATGGAGCGAACAATAGAGTTATTGGAAATCATACATACTGATGTATGTGGTCTAATGAACATTGAGGCTCGCGGCGGATATCGTTATTTTCTCACCTTCACAAATGATTTGAGCAGATATGGGTATATCTACTTAATGAAACATAAGTCTGAAACATTTGAAAAGTTCAAAGAATTTCAGAGTGAAGTGGAAAATCATCGTAACAAGAAAATAAAGTTTGTACGATCTGATCGTGGAGGAGAATATTTGAGTTATGATTTTGGTCTTCATTTGAAACAATGCGGAATAGTTTCGCAACTCACGCCACCCGGAACACGACAAGGTAATTGTCGGTGTCAAAACCGGCGGATCTTGGGTAGGGGGTCCCGAACTGTGCGTCTAGGCCGGATGGTAACAGGAGGCAGGGGACCCGATGTTTTACCCAGGTTCGGGCCCTCTTGATGGAGGTAAAACCCTACGTCCTGCTTGATTAATATTGATGATATGGGTAGTACAAGAGTAGATCTACCACGAGATCGGAGAGGCTAAACCCTAGAAGCTAGCCTATGGTATGATTGTTGTTCGTCCTACGGACTAAACTCTCCGGTTTATATAGACACCGGAGAGGGCTAGGGTTACACAGAGTCGGTTACAATGGTAGGAGATCTACATATCTGTATCGCCAAGCTTGCCTTCCACGCCAAGGAAAGTCCCTTCCGGACACGGGACGAAGTCCTCAATCTTGTATTTTCATAGTCCAGGAGTCCGACCAAAGGTATAGTCTGGCCATCCGGACACCCCCTAATCTAGGACTCCCTCAGTAGCCCCTGAACCAGGCTTCAATGACGACGAGTCTGGCACGCAGATTGTCTTCGGCATTGCAAGGCGGGTTCCTCCTCCAAGTACTTCATAGAAGATTTTGAACACAAAGGTAGTGTCCGACTCTGCAAAATAAGTTTCCACAGATTGCCATAGAGAGAATAATATTTACACAAATCTAATCTGGTGACGTATTCCGTAGCATGACATCACACCACGGCCAAGTCTTTATTCGAATCGTTTTACTATCCCACCTCAGCGCGTTTAGCGAGGTGGTTTCCTTGGCACGTCTTGTTAAAGCAGAGATCGTGTCCCCTTATTCCAGGATTCTCATCAATACGGGTGTGGGTAACCCAACCGCGCCATTGACTACGGTGCTTGGGAGATAAGCGAGTTTTACCAGGCTGGTGGGGGCGCATAGTCGCGTCCGCCCATATAAGGGGATAAGGATCCACCCTTTTCATCCACGCCTTCTTCCTCCTTTGCCTATCCATTTCCGCGCACTCGAGCTCCAGCGCCCAAGTCCGCACACCCCACCTCAACCTTCTCCAGCCATGTCCGGAGCGGGAGGCAAGTGGATGGTCTCCTCCGTCACAGAGGGACACATCAAAAAACTGAGGAAGGCCGGATACTTGTCTAACGACATTGCGCACCGGCTTCCCAAAGAGGGGCAGCTCATCCCCACCCCTAGGCCCCATGAGAGGGTGGTGTTCCTCCCCCATTTCCTCCGCGGACTTGGCTTCCCTCTCCACCCATTTGTCTGGGGGCTCATGTTCTACTATGGCCTGGATTTCCACGATCTGGCCCTGAACTTTGTCCTCAATATCTCGGCGTTTATTGTTGTGTGCGAGGCTTTCTTCTGCATCCGCCCCCATTTCGGCCTATGGCTCAAGACTTTCAACTTCAAGCCGAAGGTGGTGCGCGGCACCCAGGCGGAGTGCGGAGGCGCCATGGTGGGCAAGATGCCCAACGTCCTATGGCCCGAGGGCTCCTTCGTGGAGTCCCTAAAGGGGTGGCAATCGGGGTGGTTTTACATCACCGAGCCACGCGACCCTGAATGGGTCGCAGCCCCCGAGTTCCGATCCGGACCCCCTACGCGGCTTACCTCCTGGAAAGAGACGGGCCTGTCATGGGGTAAAGAAGGAGAGCTGACCGGACTCCAAACATGCGTCCAAACCCTGGTGGACAAGAAGCTCAAACTTGTCAACGTAGTCCAGGTTATGCTCATCCGCCGGATCCTCCTGTGTCAACAATGGGCTTTCAACCTGTGGGAATTTGACCCGACGCAGCACCGAACTCTGAGCAGGCTCTTCGACACGACGTACGAAGATGCCTGGAAGGTGCTTTTCAAGGGCGTCGAGGCCCCCACATCCGCTACCGAGGATCGCGGATTCAGCACGCAGCGTCGCGCTCGTGCGGTAAGCTGTTTTTACCTTTTACAGGGTATTAGTTTTTCATAGTTTGACTCCATGCGGGATCTTAAGCTCCCTTACCTTTGACAGCATTGGCAGGAGACGTCTGGACAGATCAACTGTCCGGCTCCTTTGCCCGAAGGACCAGCGGACGCTTGCTTGGCGAAGCTGCTGGTTCCGGCACCCTATGTGGTGCCGGAGAAGGAGGCCAAGAAGAAGGCCACGGGGACTCGGAAGAGTGCCCGGCGCCTGGGGGTGTGGGATTCCTCATCCGACGACTCCAAGACGCACTCCTCCCGCGAAGACGAGGAGGAGGAAGAAGAGACCTCTCCCCCTCCAGTGGGGGGAGAGAAGAAAAGGAAGGCCGCCCCAACTGGGGAGGCCGAAGGGTCCAAGAAGGGGAAAACCCTTCCTCCGGATGGCTCCACCAACGCCGACGACGGTGAAGAGGAGTGGCCGCACAGGGCCAAGCCCCTCGCGAGATCGTAAGTGTCCGGATACCAGAGTGGTTCATAGTATTCCTCCATTGCACAACTTTTCCTTATGTCGAACATGTTTATGTAGTCCACCCAAAGATCGGCTCGACGTGTCGTCGAGCGGTTCCTGGATTCGTCGGATGTGAATTCGCTTCCGACGGCTACCTCCCCCCACCCTACAGACGACACCGAGGTGCTGTCCCAACAGGTTCCAAGCCAGGAGGAGGTGGTCCTGGAGGCGCCGCAAGGCGACCTCCCGGACTCCAGGCGCAAAGGGGATAAAACCCCCAAGGGCTCCGAGTCGCCTTGAGCCAGACACCGCGCCGGAACCTTCAATGGTTCCGGACTCCAATAGGCAGCCTCCTTCCAAGAGGAGCGAGCCTACCGAGCCGGTGACCTTCGTCCACCCGGAGGCACCGGACAATTTGCTAGAGACGCTTAACGGCGCCTCCATCGACGAGGAGCACCGCACTATTATGAGTGCGGTGATCCAGAAGGTTCAGTCTGCCAAGAGCGGACTGACTGAAGCCTGTGCCAGCCTTCTAACAGGCTTTGAGGTGAGTAAAGAATATGTAAAAATATTACCGCATAGACAGTAGCCCCTGACGCTCTATTCGGCGTTCGGAAAGAAAAGCCGAATAGAGGATCTAATAACATTCGCAAGAGTCTAACATAATCAAGTCAATATGCGTATGCAGGCTTCGCTGCTGGCCTCCGCCGCACTGACTGCGGAGGTGGATATGCTGAAGCAAAACCTTGCGCGGTCCGAGAACGAGCTCGGCCATGCCAAAAGGCAACTCGAGGAGAAGGAAGGTAAGTAATACCTTGCGCAAGTATATAGAGAAGATGTGGTTGCAAAAAATGACAGGATCAACATGCTATTATAGGGGCCACGACCGAGGTGGCAACCCTTAAGAAAGCATTGTCCGAGGCCGAAAACCGAGTGGCCGCGGAGCGCACGGAGAGGGAAGCAAGAGGCGCGGGAGGAGGAGGTGCAGAAAGAGCTCCAGGCTCTCGTGAAAAAACACGAGAGGTTGGAGCTTAACTCAAAGACGCAAGCGTCCGAGCTTGCGGCAGCCCTTAAAAGCAAGAAGTCTGCCAAGGCCGAACCCCAGAAATCCCTCAAAGAAATTGAAGCGATGAAGAAGATAGCGGCGGGTAAGGCATTCATTATGCAAAGCAAGCGCGTGAAAGTGAATTACTTGTAACTTACCCGAGTCCAGAGCTCTCTAGGAGCATTCGTAGATTTGCCCCGCAATGCGTCGGATGCCGCCGCCTACTACCGAGCTGAAGAGGGGAGCTCGACGGAGAAGGTGTTCTGGTCTCAGTATGCTGAGGCCGGACACCTGGTGCCTTTGAGCGACCAGCTGAAGCAAATGGTCGAGCTCCACCAGGTTGCCGAACAGGCCATAAAGGGCCTCATAGTTCGGCTATGGCCTCGAGAGGCTCTGCCTGGGAGCTACTTCAAGCTAGTGAGGCGGCTGGTGGATGCCTGTCCACGGCTTGAAGTAATCAAGCGCTCCATCTGCATCGAAGGTGCCCGTAGGGCGCTTGCCCATGCTAAAGTGCACTGGGGCAAGATGGATGCAGAGAAGCTAGTGAAGGACAGGCCGCCGCCGGGCAAGGAGCATCACGTCCCGAAAGCGTATTATGAGGGTGTCCTGAAGGGTGCTCGCCTTATAGCGGATGAATGCTCCAAAGATGTAATTTTTGAGTAAACTCGCATTTGTGATCTTGTACGCTGAAAACTTGTTCATATGCGCTAAGCAACGCTTTTGAATTTAAAATATTACCTTTTGTGCGGCTGTTTATCAAATTTGAGAGATTGCGAGTCGTCGGCTTCTGCCCCCATGCCACGAGTGCTGGGGTGTTCGGGATAAACATGAGCGCTCTTTTTCCCATTCTTGGGTCCTTCGAGGGAGGCGCTCAACACAACGAACTAGGCAATCGGACTATAATGCTTGAACACTCTCACTTAGCCATAGAATTCTATAATTTTAAATTTCGGCGAAGCCCTAGTGTTCGGAAGACCGAGTTCGGGGCGCTATCCACGCCTAGGCCGGACAAAGCCGACTCCTCGCTCTAAGCGGCATAAGTCTTTAGGGACTCAAAAACCTCTCGAACAGCGACCAGCTCTCGCCTCATCATGACGGTCAGTTTTAGCTTTCTCTACTGAGGTGCTTAGCCCAGCTCAACTGGGGCACAATCGCAGTAGTTCTCCTAGTGCTACCTTAGCCGATATAACGGAACGTAAGGTACCAAAACATAGGAGCCGGGCAAACCCAACTATTGACCCAAGACATGATTCGGAGCCGATGCATATAATGCTATAAGTTCGGGGTGCCGCACTTGTGAAAGTGTTCAGACTTCTCACACCGTATCGTGGGGTACTTAAGCCCCTGGCGTATTGGCCGTACCAAAGTGTATGGGTGCAACATGTCATGAATGAACATATATTCATAAAAAAAAGGTAATGCAATAATAGACGGAAGCTATGCATTGTTTATTTTAAAAAGCTGCGATCAAAGCAGAACGATACAAATAGTGCAATAAGCAAAAGATGGGACTATTTAACATGTCCTTTCCAGGGGCGAGCTGCGGAATGGCATGTGAAACAGGTATACTACTCGTTATAGAGACCACCTTAGAGTTCCATAGCGCGGCGTAGCTTTCTGCTTCCCTGGCTGTATCGTTTGTGCGGCAATTATACTGCCGGACAAGCCTTCCGAAGAATGGAGTCCTGAAAATAAGAGAAAATTTAGAAATCGGCAGCCCCTAGTGCGGTTTAAGCCATGTTTCGGGCATACCGTGATGGTGCCCCTCCCCGTGTGCCCATGGTATTTCCAAAGCATAGTTATGTACGCGCAGCACTGGTTCGCAAGTTCGCGAGGGCTGGGGTTGGGGCCGCATTGCTACGCTTGCTCTGAACGCGCCGGGCGGTCTTGGTGTAGGTTACTCCGGGCACGCTTGACGGTGTCCAGACGTTTAATGGACGGACTAGAGAATTGCCTTGAGAGGCTGCTTTGTACTTCCGCTGCGATAGCCGCCGTATGCTCCTCCATTCGGAGAGAGCGTTTGGTGTTTCCATTGACCGTGATGACGCCTCGAGGGCCTGGCATCTTGAGCTTGAGGTATGCGTAGTGCGGCACCGCATTGAACTTGGCAAATGCGGTTCGCCCGAGCAGTGCGTGATAGCCACTGCGGAACGGGACTATGTCGAAGATTAACTCCTCGCTTCGGAAATTATCCGGAGATCCGAAGACCACTTCAAGTGTAACTGAGCCTGTACAGTTGGCTTCTACACCTGGTATGACGCCTTTAAAGGTCGTTCTGGTGGGTTTAACCTTGAGGGATCGATGCCCATTTTCCGCACTGTATCCTGATAAAGCAGGTTCAGGCTACTGTCGCCGTCCATAAGGACTCTAGTGAGGTGAAATCCGTCAATAATTGGGTCTAGAACCAATGCGGCGAATCCGCCATGATGGATGCTAGTGGGGTGGTCCCTTCGATCAAAAGTGATCGGGCAGGAAGACCATGGGTTGAACTTTGGGGTGACTGGCTCCATCGCGTATACGTCCCTTAGCACACACTTCCGCTCCCTCTTGGGGACGTGGGTTGCGTATATCATGTTCACCGTCCGCACTTGTGGGGGAAAACCTTTCTGTCCACTGTTGTTCGGCGGACGGGGCTCGTCCTCGTCATCGCTATGCAGCCCCTTGTCTGTGCTTTCGGCATTTAACTTGCCTGCCTGCTTGAACACCCAATAATCCCTATTGGTGTGATTGGCTGGTTTTTCGGGGGTGCCATGTATCTGGCTTGAGCGGTCGAGTATTCGGTCCAAACTGGACGGGCCTGGAGTATTTCTTTTGAATGGCTTTTTCCGCTGACCAGGTTTAGAGCCTTTGAATCCGGCATTAACTGTCGTATCCTCAACATTGTCGCCGTTAATGCGGTGCTTTTGCTTGTTGCGACGCGACCTGCCACTTCTGTCCTTGGTATCCGAATTAGCAGGGCTCTTGGTCATGTTATTGCTACGAGCTAGCCAGTTTTCTTCTCCCGCGCAAAAGCGGGTCATAAGTGTCGTGAGGTCTGCCATAGATTTCGGCTTTTCCAGTCCTAGGTGCCGTGCAAGCCACTCGTCGCGGATGTTATGCTTGAAGGCTGCTAGGGCCTCTACGTCCGGACAGTCGACAATTTGATTTTTCTTGGTTAGGAACCGTGTCCAGAATTGTCTGGCCGATTCCTCTAGCTGCTGAATTATGTGTCTTAGGTGATCGGCGTTTGGTGGTCGCACATAAGTGCCCTGGAAATTGTCAAGGAATGCGGCTTCCAGGTCCTCCCAACAACCAATTGATTCTGCTGGCAAGCTGTTAAGCCAATGCCGAGCTGGTCCTTTAAGCTTGAGTGGGAGGTATTTGATGGCGTGTAGGTCATCACCGCGGGCCATGTGGATATGAAGGAGGTAGTCCTCGATCCATACCGCAGGATCTGTTGTGCCATCATATGATTCGATGTTCACGGGTTTGAAACCCTCGGGGATTTGATGATCCATTACTTCATATGTGAAGCATAGTGGGTGTGCGG
Source organism: Triticum urartu (assembly GCF_056163025.1). Lineage (NCBI taxonomy): Eukaryota > Viridiplantae > Streptophyta > Magnoliopsida > Poales > Poaceae > Triticum > Triticum urartu. The sequence continues at coordinate 452,858,860 of NC_141879.1, read as the reverse complement.
CGCCTCTGTATTGGGCTACATCACGACGCAGCTCAAACGAGCTTTGTCTACTGTGTTCGGCCCGGCCGGATTTACTGTATCCGGTATGACGAGTACCGTCTCATGCCGTGGGGCGCCCACGTGATCCGTAGATCAATCTTGTTTGCCTTGCCTTGTCCTCCAATATATCTCGCAGCTCTGGCGCATTTTTCCATGCCTTGGTATTTTTTGAGCGGCGCCGGGGTGCGACTTGAGTGGAGGGCCGAGAGGCCTCTCTGTCGCGGCCACGGGGTGGCTGGTCAGCCGCATCATGCGCTGGTGATGTAGGTTTAAGTGCTTCCTCCTCTAATTGGGGTAGCAACCTGCGCTTTGGGTAGCTCTTGGAGGGGCGTTCGAGTTCATACTCTTCGGCCGCAAGGACTTCAGTCCATCTGTCGGCTAGCAAATCTTGATCAGCTCTAAGCTATTGCTGTTTTTTCTTGAGGCTGCTCGCCGTGGCCATAAGCCTGCGTTTGAAACGCTCTTGTTCGATGGGATCCTCCGGCACGACGAATTCGTCGTCGTCGAGGCTTGCCTCGTCTTCGGAGGGAGGCATATAATTATCGTCCTCGACCTCTCTCTCTCCTGCTCTCTCATGAGGGCTGGCTTCTCTATCCTCCTATGCTGAATTTTGCTGGAGGTGGTTGTCTTCGGCATTGTCCGGGGTGTTATTATCTCCCGTGCCGGAATCACCATTTTTGTTTTGGCGGGATTTAGAGCGGCGCCGCTGACGCCGGCGCTTAGGATGCTTCTTGGAGGGGTCATCCTCCGCTGTTCCATCGCCATTGCCTTCTTTTGGGGTGTCCACCATGCATATATCATACGATGAGGTGGCTTTCCAATGCCCTATAGGCGCTGGTTCTTGATCGTCTCTTGCATCGGCGTCCATACCGTCGATGTCTTTGGAGTCGAAGTCGAGCATGTCGGTTAAATCATCGATAGTGGCTACGAAGTGGGTGGTGGGTGGGCTTTGAGTTTCTTCATCATCCGCATCCCAACCTTGCTGACCATAGTCCGGCCAGGGCTCTCCTGACAAAGAGAGAGACTTTAGTGAATTCAGAATATCGCCGAAGGGCGAGTGCTGAAAGATGTCCGCGGCGGTGAACTCCATGATCGGCGCCCAATCGGGTTCGATCGGTCGGGGCACGGAGGGCTCGGAGTCTGGAGAGGAGTCCGGCTCCTTGGAGTCACGGGCTTCGTAGAGAATAGGGCTAGTGTTCGGCTCGATCGCCGTAGAGATTGCAGCCCCCGAGGCGGTGTCTAACCACCCATCCTCGGTTGGTGTGATCGGCTCCAAGCTAGGGGTCGGAGCAGACACGGGTGCAGCCTCCAGGGAACTATTCGGCGGTAGAGCTGAATCATGCCCATCGTGACAGTGCGGCGCGCTCGGCTGTGGCTCGAATCCGTCAAAGATCAAGTCTCCGCGGATGTTGGCCGTGTAGTTCAAACTTCCAAATCTGACCTGATGGCCAGGGGCGTAGCTTTCGATCTGCTCCAGATGACCAAGAGAATTGGCCTGCAGTGCAAAGCCGCCGAATACAAAGATCTGTCCGGGGAGAAAAGTCTCACCCTGGATCGCATCGCTGTTGATGATCGGAGAAGCCATCGGGCCTAAAAGTGACGACATAGAGGAACTCTCAATGAAAGCACCAATGTCGGTGTCAAAACCGGCGGATCTCAGGTAGGGGGTCCCGAACTGTGCGTCTAGGCTGGATGGTAACAGGAGGCAGGGGACACGATGTTTTACCTAGGTTCGGGCCCTCTTGATGGAGGTAAAACCCTACGTCCTGATTGATTAATATTGATGATATGGGTAGTACAAGAGTAGATCTACCACGAGATCGGAGAGACTAAACCCTAGAAGCTAGCCTATGGTATGATTGTTGTTCGTCCTACGGACTAAAACTCTCCGGTTTATATAGACACCGGAGAGGGCTAGGGTTACACCAAGTCAGTTACAATGGTAGGAGATCTACATATCTGTATCGCCAAGCTTGCCTTCCACGCCAAGGAAAGTCCCTTCCGGACACGGGACGAAGTCTTCAATCTTGTATTTTCATAGTCTAGGAGTCCGACCGAAGGTATAGTCCGGCCATCCGGACACCCCCTAATCCAGGACTCCCTCAGTAATGGTGTGTCCGAACATCGTAATCGTACTTTACTAGATATGGTGCGATCTATTGATAACCCACAAGTATAGGGGATCGCAACAGTTTTCAAGGTTGGAGTATTGAAACCAAATTTATTGATTCTACACAAGGGGAGCCAAAGAATATTCTCAAGTATTTGCAGCTGATTTGTCAATTCAACCACACCTGGATAACTTAATATCTGCAGCAAAGTGTTTAGTAGCAAAGTAATATGATAGTAGTGGTAACAATAGCAAAAGTAATTTTTTGGGGTTTTATAGTGATGGTAACAGTAGCAACGGAAAAGTAAATAAGCGAAGAACAATATATGGAAAGCTCGTAGGCATTGGATCGGTGATGGAGAATTATGCCGGATGCGATCGATCATGCAACAGTTATAACATAGGGTGACACAGAACTAGCTCCAGTTCATCAATGTAATGTAGGCATGTATTCCGAATATAGTCATACATGCTTATAGAAAAGAACTTGCATGACATCTTTTGTCCTACCTCCCGTGGTAGCGGGGTCCTATTGGAAACTAAGGGATATTAAGGCCTCCTTTTAATAGAGTACCGGACCAAAGCATTAGCAGATAGTGAATACATGAACTCCTCAAACTACGGTCATCACCGGTAAGTATCCCGATTATTGTCACTTCGGGGTTAATGGATCATAACACATAATAGGTGACTATATACTTGCAAGATAGGATCAAGAACTCTCATATATTGATGAAAACATAATAGGTTCAAATCTGAAATCATGGCACTCGGGCCCTAGTGACAAGCATTAAGCATAACAAAGTCATAGCAACATCAATCTCAGAACATAGTGGATACTAGGGATCAAATCCTAGCAAAACTAACTCAATTACATGATAAATCTCATCCAACCCACCACCGTCCAGCAAGCCTACGATGGAATTACTCACGCACGGCGGTGAGCATCATGAAATTGGGGATGGAGGAAGGTTGATGATGACGATGGCGACGGATTCCCCTCTCCGGAGCCCCGAATGGACTCCAGATCAGCCCTCCCGAGAGTATTTAAGGCTTGGCGGCGGCTCTGTATCATAAAACGCAATGAATCCTTTTCCCTGATTTTTTTTCTCCCCAAACACGAATATATGGAGTTGGAGTTGAGGTCGGTGGAGCGTCAGGGGGGCCCACGAGGCAGGGGCGCGCCCCCACCCTCGTGGACAGGGTGTGGGCCCCTGACGTGGATCTTTCTTCCAGTATTTTTTTGTAACATCCCAAATTTTCAATTTGGAATGTTATACACTAGATCATATGCATATCATATTTTCTTGCATTTTGGTTGATCCTAGAAATTTCACGCAACTCAAGGACCCTCGGAGAGAGTTGGAGATTTCGTTATTTTCATATTTGAGAGTTCTCTCGAATTTTGAAAATAGGATCATTTGATTTATTTATTTTATCTTCAATAATTTTTCCGGTGTCAAAATATATGAGAGAGGGAATAATATGACTTTCCCAAATTTAGGAAAAATGAAGATATAATAAATAGATCAATTTTGCTTTCCGGTGTTTATTTGCATTTTATTTGGATAGGGAAAAATGCGCGTTTTCAGAAATTGCATTTTAGGTCCGGAGAAAAGTTCATTTTGTTCGGCTCATTTTTAGGAGTCGGGGAAAATTTACTTTAGATTTTTCGGAGTTCGTTTAGATCCCTTTTTTGTTTTTATTTCTGCGCGAGGAAACTATTTAAAAAAAAATTTGAGCAGCGCCTTGGGCCAAAGGCCCAAGCCAAGCCACCTACCGCCGCGCTCCCAGGCGCCAGGCGCCGAGCCAGGAGCCGGTCGGCCGCCGCCGCCTCTTGCTAGGACCGAATCCTTTTAGGATTCTAGGGCGCCCCCTTGTCCCCTTTTCCTTATTTCGTTTTCTTTAGTCCTACTCCGTTTATTTTCTAGATCTTTCCTACTCCTATTCTAATTCCTTGTCCTCTACCCCAAGTAAACCCCTCCCCTCCCCAATATAAATACCCAAGCACCCCCCCTCTAAACACATCAAATCAAAGCTCTCCTCCACACCGCGCCTTACCGCCGCCGAGCCGCATCACACCGCGCCCTGCGTCACCGCCGCCGCGCCGCCTCACCCGCGCCGCCACCCCACACCCCGCGCCGCCGTCACACCTTGCCGCCGCCGAGCCGCATCACACCGCGCCCTGCGTCACCGCTGCCGCGCCGCCTCACCCGCGCCGCCACCCCACACCCCGCGCCGCCGGCGCACCTTACCGCTGCCGAGCCGCATCACACCGCGCACTGCGTCACCGCCGCCGCCGCCCCACACCCGCGCCGCCGCCGCACCTTGCCCACGCCGCCGCCCTACGCGACGCCGCCGGAGCCCCGTTCACCGGAGACCTCGCCAAGGTTGCCCCACGCTACATCTATTCTTTTTCTCGGATCGTTTTCTTCTAATCGTTCCAATTCTTTTCTTCTCTAAACCGTTCCGGTTTTCTAGATCGGTTTTTCGTTCGGTTTTTCTTCTCCGAAACCCTAGATCGGATTCGTTTTCTTCTCCGATTTAGTTGCCTTTGGACCGTTCGTCCTAACGAACGTGATCACCGGATTCTTCTAGGTTAACGAACGTCCGTTCGTTTAACCGTTCTTCTTTTTCTTTTCGTCGGATTTATTCCGCGATCGCGATCTCAGATCCGATCATCTTTCTAGTCTTTCTTTTCGCTCGTTTATCGGAATCAGGTGATTCAAGCGCCTGGAGTTTCGTCTCGAAACCGCCGTTCCGTCTAATCAACTTGAACAAGCTTTTGTTACAGTAAAATTTTGACCTAGATTCAACTTGCTAGAACCGAGTTGTTTTCTTCCGCCGTTTGTTTTTCGTTCTTTCTTTGCAACCGGAGTTCTTAAGTTGAACTACCTGGTTTGTTCTCTTGTTCGAGTTTTACCTGTGCATTAGATGAGTGCTTATTGTATGCTTGTTGTTTGTCTGCGATAGATTACCCGGATTGCGCCGCTTGTTACTTCGAAACCCTAGGACTCGCGGATCATCAGCAAGGCAAGTAACACTTTGATCATACCTTTTCTACAACCCATGTTTTATTGCATTAGATCAATCCTCACACATTGCATGATTAGGATCTAATTAAATTGTGGGATGGGAAGTAGATGAGGTAGTACCTATTACCTGTATTATTATGAAACCTTTGGGAGTTACTTCTACGTTTACTTATTATGCCATGCTATGCTAGTAGACGTGGATTGGGTGAGTGATATCCATGACAGATGTGAGATTGATAATTTTAATGGTTTATCTAAGGTGGCAACTTAAACACACATCTGGGTGGATTGAGGCACCTGATGTCTATCAGGACTTGCCTGTTTTTTTTTGGACCGCCACCCAGGCTCAAAGGGATCATAAGATAATTCATGCTAGAAACTTCCGTGTGCAGCCACATGCTACTATGGGATCTAGCATAGTTGACTAAGTTGTGCGAACTCTTACGGGGTGGACTAGCAGATGTAGGGGATGTAGGTGTACCGGTCTACCCCACATGTAAGGTGCTAGTGCTTCTGAAAGACTATGTCTCGGTCATCCGTTTCTCAAACACCATGTAGTGCGAGAAAACAAACGGAGGCGATCGAGTCATGTGGGGAAAAGTGCGCAACCTCTGCAGAGTAACAAACTAATCATGATTAGCCGTGTCCCCGGTTATGGACAACTTGAGTATCTAGTACTTGAATATCATTGTGAATCTCAACATGTTACTTCTAATTAATGTTGTTGGGTTTTAATTACTTTTAATTGGGATTGAGAATGCTGTTAACCATTCTCAATGTTTCACAACCACCATGATAGTTAATTAAAATTTATTCCTTTGCAGTAGGGAAAAATTGGCTTTACGCAAAAACTGTAACCATAGAGCTTTCCACCAGCCATATATGCATATAGTATAGCTGTTTCATTCCATTACTCTCTATGTGTTACTTTGCCAGCATATTCCATGTGCTGACCCGTTTTCGGGCTGCAACGTTAATGTTGCAGACTTTTCAGACGACGATTGAGGTGTTTAGGTCGTGGCCCTATACTCAGTGATGCCGCTGGAGTTGATGGACCCATTTATCTTCCATGTCTTCCGCTGTTATCTTTAAAATATGGCCTTAAGCCATATTCAGTGTAATAAGTTCTTTTTGAGCCATCGATGTAATAAGTGTGTGATTGCAACTCTGCTATAAAACCTCGATGTACTGTGTGGTGTCAGCATTACTGATCCAGGGATGACACCGTAGCACAGTAGACGTGATCCATTCGGGTCAGGTCGCTACAGAGATGGTATCAGAGCACACGCTGACTGTAGGACACGACCACTAAGTTAAAGCCATAGATCACCCTTCTCTTCTCATTTTCTAACTCCTCATCTTTTCTACTCTTTTAGGATGACGCACGCGAAGATTAAGTACGCTCAACCGGATGAAGGCACACCATTTGGATTTCACCTGAAGGAAGTCACCAAGTACCTGAACATTGGATTACCAAGCTTCACGGGAACCATCAACGCCACTCTGCCTGAAGAGGAGCGCTGGAAGATTCAAGCTCACGTTCCGGGAAGAACATTCGCGCCAATCACGAAGCCCATAGATAGTGTTTTCAATGCACCAACCTGGAGTCTAAGAAGGAGCATGGCAGCTCATATCACCATAGGACGCATTGGAGAAGTTTATCAAGAAGACCTCAAGGACACTATCTACCAGATTTGCGGACGCCGTAATGAACAATGGGAGTTAGTCAGCACCAAGAAGGATAGATCCATTGCATCTTTCATCCAGGAGTTAAACCAGCATATTCGACGCCACGAGAACCAGATGTGCAATGATATGGTAGAGTTGAAGAATGCAAAGGCAAGGATCATCGAGCTAGAAGGAGAACTAAAGTCTACACGCAAGGACTACATGGATGAGATCGTAGCTCTAGCAAGGCACAATTGCGATCTTAAGCAGGAGATTGAAGAACTCAAGAGGAAGTTAGCATCCCAGGAGGACGACAAGTACGTCGCATGTCCAGACAACTACATCATCATCGACGACACCGATTCGGATCCAAGTAAACCCGACTCTGAAGACGAAGCTGGAGTAGATATCATGGAGTCTTCCACCGGTTCAAATTTCTAGATGACCACCAGATAGTAGTAGTATTCCCCCATGTAAACACATTAAAGTCGAGCACTTTTGCGATAGTTAGACCGTTTGTAAGCCCTTGTTTGATTGATTGAATTGAATTGTGTGCTTTTGCCTCATGTGCATATGGGTAGTGTTTTCCCTTTAGACCCCCTCTATTCTTAATTCTCGTCTTTTCTAAACCCTCAGATGCCTCTGAGACGTGACAATGGATTTCCACCGGAGCTCACTCAGTTGATCCAGCAGCACAATCAATTGATGCAGATGTTAGTTCAGAATCAGCAGAACAACAACAACAACCCACCACCACCACCTGTTGACCACTTAGCCCGTTTCCTTAGGCTGAATCCGCCGGTGTTTTCCAGTAGCACCGAGCCAATAGTAGCAGACGATTGGCTCCGCAAGATAGGAAGGGAGTTGACCACTGCAGGATGCACGGATGGTGAGAAAGTGAAGTTTGGCGCTCACCAGCTTGACGGACCCGCGGCAGCATGGTGGGAGAATTTCACAGCCACTTACCCAGTTGACACTGTCACATGGGATCAGTTTCAGCAAGCTTTCCGCACTGCCCATGTTTCAGCAGGAGCTATGGCCATAAAGAAGCGTGAGTTTCGCAACTTACGCCAAGGAGGAAGGACTGTTGGCCAGTATGTGGAAGAGTTTAGTAAGCTAGCCCGTTATGCCCCAGTTGACGTTGCTACGGATGCAGCCAAGCAGGAGAAGTTTCTGGAAGGATTGAATGATGAACTAAGCATGCAGTTGATGGTAGCAAATTTCAACAACTACCAGGAGTTGGTAGATCGTGCCATCATGATTGAAGGGAAGCAACAGCAGATTGAGAACCGTAAGAGGAAGTATGGACAGGGGAAGTATAACTCTGGAGCCCAGCAGAAGCCCCGTTTTGCCCCTAAACCGGGATTTAAGTTTCAGCACACCCATGGAGGAGGTAGCTCGCACAACCATAATGGCCACAAGAATGGTAATGGGAATGGAGGAAGCAACGGCCAGAACCGAACAACCCCATCAACCCCAACCAAGAGAGACCTGAGTCAAGTCACCTGTTTCAAGTGTTCGAAGACCGGACATTATGCCAATGAATGTCCTGAAGGCCAGAATGGAAATGGCAATGGAAGCTCTGGGAAGAAGCCGAACCCTTTCAATAGGGGACAGGTGAACCACGTTAATGTGGAGGAGATTGAAGATCAGCCCGATGCAGTAATCGGTAAGTTTTTGGTTAAGTCATTTACTGCACTCATTCTTTTTGATACTGGTGCATCGCATTCATACATATCAAGGGGATTTGTGGAAAAGTATAGCCTGCCCACTAGGATTCTTAAAACACCTATGCTAGTAAGCTCGCCAGGAGCAGAATACATGGCCAGACAAGGATGTTTTCAAGTGCCATTGAGTATAGGAAGGCATGTATTCCCAACGGATTTAATTATTCTGGAATCCCAAGGTCTGGATGTGATTCTTGGTATGGATTGGCTGTCGATGTATGGAGGAAACACCGATTGCGCCAGTAAGACAATTTTGCTTACCACACCAGAAGGAAGAAGGATCAAGTATGTATCCCGGCATGTGCCAAACAGGACACAAGTGAATTGCCTAACAGGAGTTGTGCAGGAGGAAGTACCAGTGGTAAAGGATTTTCCTGATCTATTTCCTGAGGAATTACCAGGCATGCCACCGGATAGAGACATTGAGTTTTTGATTGAGTTATTGCCAGGTACAGGCCCAATATCGAAGCGACCGTACCGGATGCCAGCAAAGGATTTGGTGGAAATTAAGAATCAGATTAAGGAGTTATTGGATAAAGGTTACATTCGCCCAAGTTCGTCACCTTGGGGATCACCCGTACTTCTAGTGGAAAAGAAGGATGGATCATTAAGGATGGTTGTAGATTATCGGGGATTGAATGAAGTAACCATCAAGAACAAGTACCCACTGCCAATGATCAACAATCTGTTTGATCGATTGCAAGGAGCTAAAGTGTTTTCCACGATCGATTTGCGATCAGGGTACCATCAGTTGAAGATTCGAGAGCAGGACATACCTAAGACAGCATTCACCACAAGATATGGACTGTATGAGTATACCGTTATGTCATTTGGATTGACTAACGCACCTGCCTATTTTATGAACCTGATGAACAAAGTGTTTATGGAGTTTTTGGATAAGTTCGTCGTAGTGTTCATCGATGACATTTTGGTTTATTCAAAGAATGAAGAGGAGCATAAGGAACATTTGCGTTTGGTTTTGGAGAAATTAAGGGAACATCAGTTATATGCCAAATTCAGCAAATGTGAGTTTTGGTTGAAGGAAGTTGGATTCCTCGGACACGTTATATCCGGAGAAGGTATAGCAGTTGACCCCACAAAGGTTGAGACCGTAACCGAATGGGAAGCACCAACAACAGTTGGAGAGATCCGGAGTTTTCTTGGACTCGCAGGATACTACCGGAGATTTATTGAGAATTTCTCAAAAATTGCGAAGCCTATGACGGAGTTGTTGAAGAAGGATACTAAGTTCAAATGGACTGAGGAGTGTGAGGCTAGTTTCCAGGAGTTGAAGAAACGATTGGTTACCTCACCGGTATTGATTTTGCCAGATCAGACCAAGGATTATGAGGTGTATTGCGACGCTTCACGTCGAGGACTTGGAGCAGTGCTTATGCAGGAAGGGAGAGTTGTTTCGTATGCATCACGACAACTGAAGACTCATGAGTTGAATTATGCCACGCATGATTTGGAGTTAGCAGCCGTAGTGCATGCATTGAAGACGTGGAGACATTTCCTCATTGGAAATCATTGTGAGGTGTACACGGATCATAAGAGTTTGAAGTACATTTTCACTCAGAAGGAGTTGAACCTCCGACAGAGGAGATGGTTGGAGCTCATCAAAGATTATGACATGAGATTGCATTACCATCCCGGAACCATGTCAATACGATAATGACGGGGAAAATACCAAAGGAGTTAGCAGAAAACCTTCGTGAACTAAGCTTAGAGATAGTTCCGAAAGGCTATGTAGCAGCATTGGAGATTCAATCAACATTGATGGATAAGATCAGAGAAGCTCAGAAATATGACAAGGAGATTGCTGCTATAAAGGAGAAACTTAGCAAAGGAAAAGCAAAGGGATTTCGTGAGGATGAGCACGACACCTTATGGTTTGAGGACCGTGTTTATGTGCCCAATGACCCGGAGATCAGGAAGTTGATTTTGCAGGAGGCACATAATTCACCATATTCGATTCACCCAGGGAATACCAAGATGTATTTGGATTTGAAGGAAACATTCTGGTGGACCGGAATGAAGAAGGATATTGCAGCGTATGTAGCAGTTTGTGACGTATGTCAGAGAGTAAAAGCAGAACATCAAAAGCCAGCAGGATTGTTACAACCACTGCCGATACCCGAATGGAAGTGGGATAAGATAGGCATGGATTTTATCACAGGGCTACCCAGGACAAAAGCCGGATATGACTCGATATGGGTAGTAGTTGATCGTTTGACGAAGGTAGCACATTTCATTCCAGTTAAGACCACTTACACCAGTGCTAAGTTGGCAAAGATATACATGACTAGAATCGTTTGTTTGCATGGAGTTCCGAGGAGTATCGTATCAGATAGAGGAACCCAATTTACCTCAAAGTTTTGGAATCAGTTGCATGAAACTTTAGGAACCAGACTAGAGTTCAGCACAGCTTTTCATCCGCAGATAGATGGACAGACCGAGAGAGTCAATCAGATTTTGGAAGATATGCTGAGAGCTTGTGCACTAGATTATGGATCAAGTTGGGACGAAAACTTACCGTATGCGGAGTTTTCTTATAACAACAGTTACCAAACCAGTTTGAAGATGGCCCCTTTCGAAGCTTTATACGGAAGGAGGTGCAGGACACCGTTATCATGGAACGAGGTTGGAGACCGACAATTCTTTGGACCAGATTTGATTAAGGAGTCAGAACGGAAGGTTAAGTTGATTCGCGATAGGCTCAAGGTAGCCCAGTCCAGGCAGAAGAGCTATGCAGATTCTAAACGCAAGGAGACAGTTTACGAAACCGGAGACAGAGTTTACCTTCGAGTATCCCCACTTCGAGGAGTTAAGCGCTTTGGACTTAAGGGAAAGTTAGCACCGCGTTTCGTTGGACCGTTTAAGATCGTGAAACGTATGGGAGAAGTCGCTTATAAGTTGGAACTACCAGAAGGACTGTCAGGAGTTCATGATGTATTCCATGTTTCTCAGCTGAAGAAATGTCACGTCGAGATGGTGGAGGTACCGCTAAGAGATACAGTGCCATTAGAAGAGATTCAGTTAAAGGATGACCTAACATATGAGGAGAAGCCAGTCAAGATTCTCGATGTTGCCAGTAGAGTTACTCGCAGCAAGGTTATCAAGTTTTGCAAAGTTCAGTGGAACCACCATTCAGAGGATGAAGCCACCTGGGAGAGAGAAGAAGATTTTCTCAAAGACCACCCTCACCTATTTTCTAGCCAACCCGAATCTCGAGGGCGAGATTCATCTTAAGGGGGGTAGGTTTGTAACATCCCAAATTTTCAATTTGGAATGTTATACACTAGATCATATGCATATCATATTTTCTTGCATTTTGGTTGATCCTAGAAATTTCACGCAACTCAAGGACCCTCGGAGAGAGTTGGAGATTTCGTTATTTTCATATTTGAGAGTTCTCTCGAATTTTGAAAATAGGATCATTTGATTTATTTATTTTATCTTCAACAATTTTTCCGGTGTCAAAATATATGAGAGAGGGAATAATATGACTTTCCCAAATTTAGGAAAAATGAAGATATAATAAATAGATCAATTTTGCTTTCCGGTGTTTATTTGCATTTTATTTGGATAGGGAAAATGCGCGTTTTCAGAAATTGCATTTTAGGTCTGGAGAAAAGTTCATTTTGTTCGGCTCATTTTTAGGAGTCGGGGAAAATTTACTTTAGATTTTTCGGAGTTCGTTTAGATCCCTTTTTTGTTTTTTTTTTCTGCGCGAGGAAACTATTTAAAAAAAAATTGAGCAGCGCCTTGGCTTTGGCCCAAGCCAAGCCACCTACCGCCGCGCTCCCAGGCGCCAGGCGCCGAGCCAGGAGCCGGTCGGCCGCCGCCGCCTCTTGTTAGGACCGAATCTTTTTAGGATTCTAGGGCGCCCCCTTGTCCCCTTTTCCTTATTTCGTTTTCTTTAGTCTTACTCCGTTTATTTTCTAGATCTTTCCTACTCCTATTCTAATTCCTTGTCCTCTACCCCAAGTAAACCCCTCCCCTCCCCAATATAAATACCCAAGCACCCCCCCTCTAAACACATCAAATCAAAGCTCTCCTCCACACCGCGCCTTACCACCGCCGAGCCGCATCACACCGCGCCCTGCGTCACCGCCGCCGCGCCGCCTCACCCGCGCCGCCACCCCACACCCCGCGCCGCCGCCGCACCTTACCGCCGCCGAGCCGCATCACACCGCGCCCTGCGTCACCGCCGCCGTGCCGCATCACCCGCGCCGCCACCCCACACCCCGCACCGCCGCCGCACCTTACCGCCGCCGAGCCGCATCACACCGCGCCCTGCGTCACCGCCGCCGCCGCCCCACACCCGCGCCGCCGCCGCACCTTGCCCACGCCGCCGCCCTACACCGAAGCCGCCGGAGCCCCGTTCACCGGAGACCTCGCCAAGGTTGCCCCGCGCTACATCTATTCTTTTTCTCGGATCGTTTTCTTCTAATCGTTCCGATTCTTTTCTTCTCTAAACCGTTCCGGTTTTCTAGATCGGTTTTTCGTTTGGTTTTTCTTCTCCGAAACCCTAGATCAAATTCATTTTCTTCTCCGATTTAGTTGCCTTTGGACCGTTCGTCCTAACGAACGTGATCACCGGATTCTTCTAGGTTAATGAACGTCCGTTCGTTTAACCGTTCTTCTTTTTCTTTTCGTCGGATTTATTCCGCGATCGCGATCTCAGATCCAATCTTCTTTCTAGTCTTTCTTTTCGCTCGTTTATCGGGATCAGGTGATTCAAGCGCCTGGAGTTTCGTCTCGAAACCGCCGTTCCGTCTAATCAACTTGAACAAGATTTTGTTACAGTAAAATTTTGACCTAGATTCAACTTGCTAGAACCGAGTTGTTTTCTTCCGCCGTTTGTTTTTCGTTCTTTCTTTGCAACCGGAGTTCTTAAGTTGAACTACCTGGTTCGTTCTCTTGTTCGAGTTTTACCTGTGCATTAGATGAGTGCTTATTGTATGCTTGTTGTTTGTCTGCGATAGATTACCCGGATTGCGCCGCTTGTTACTTCGAAACCCTAGGACTCGCGGATCATCAGCAAGGCAAGTAACACTTTGATCATACCTTTTCTACAACCCATGTTTTATTGCATTAGATCAATCCTCACACATTGCATGATTAGGATCTAATTAAATTGTGGGATGGGAAGTAGATGAGGTAGTACCTATTACCTGTATTATTATGAAACCTTTGGGAGTTACTTCTACGTTTACTTATTATGCCATGCTATGCTAGTAGACGTGGATTGGGTGAGTGATATCCATGACAGATGTGAGATTGATAATTTTAATGGTTTATCTAAGGTGGCAACTTAAACACACATCTGGGTGGATTGAGGCACCTGATGTCTATCAGGACTTGCCTGTTTTTTTTGGACCGCCACCCAGGCTCAAAGGGATCATAAGATAATTCATGCTAGAAACTTCCGTGTGCAGCCACATGCTACTATGGGCTCTAGCATAGTTGACTAAGTTGTGCGAACTCTTACGGGGTGGACTAGCAGATGTAGGGGATGTAGGTGTACCGGTCTACCCCACATGTAAGGTGCTAGTGCTTCTGAAAGACTATGTCTCGGTCATCCGTTTCTCAAACACCATGTAGTGCGAGAAAACAAACAGAGGCGATCGAGTCATGTGGGGAAAAGTGCGCAACCTCTGCAGAGTAACAAACTAATCATGATTAGCCGTGTCCCCGGTTATGGACAACTTGAGTATCTAGTACTTGAATATCATTGTGAATCTCAACATGTTACTTCTAATTAATGTTATTGGGTTTTAATTACTTTTAATTGGGATTGAGAATGCTGTCAACCATTCTCAATGTTTCACAACCACCATGATAGTTAATTAAAATTTATTCCTTTGCAGTAGGGAAAAATTGGCTTTACGCAAAAACTGTAACCATAGAGCTTTCCACCAGCCATATATGCATATAGTATAGCTGTTTCATTCCATTACTCTCTATGTGTTACTTTGCCAGCATATTCCATGTGCTGGCCCGTTTTCGGGCTGCAACGTTAATGTTGCAGACTTTTCAGACGACGATTGAGGTGTTTAGGTCGTGGCCCTATACTCAGTGATGCCGCTGGAGTTGATGGACCCATTTATCTTCCAAGTCTTCCGCTGTTATCTTTAAAATATGGCCTTAAGCCATATTCAGTGTAATAAGTTCTTTTTGAGCCATCGATGTAATAAGTGTGTGATTGCAACTCTGCTATAAAACCTCGATGTACTGTGTGGTGTCAGCATTACTGATCCAGGGATGACACCGTAGCACAGTAGACGTGATCCATTCGGGTCAGGTCGCTACAGAGATGGTATCAGAGCACACGCTGACTGTAGGACACGACCACTAAGTTAAAGCCATAGATCACCCTTCTCTTCTCATTTTCTAACTCCTCATCTTTTCTACTCTTTTAGGATGACGCACGCGAAGATTAAGTACGCTCAACCGGATGAAGGCACACCATTTGGATTTCACCTGAAGGAAGTCACCAAGTACCTGAACATTGGATTACCAAGCTTCACGGGAACCATCAACGCCACTCTGCCTGAAGAGGAGCGCTGGAAGATTCAAGCTCACGTTCCGGGAAGAACATTCGCGCCAATCACGAAGCCCATAGATAGTGTTTTCAATGCACCAACCTGGAGTCTAAGAAGGAGCATGGCAGCTCATATCACCATAGGACGCATTGGAGAAGTTTATCAAGAAGACCTCAAGGACACTATCTACCAGATTTGCGGACGCCGTAATGAACAATGGGAGTTAGTCAGCACCAAGAAGGATAGATCCATTGCATCTTTCATCCAGGAGTTAAACCAGCATATTCGACGCCACGAGAACCAGATGTGCAATGATATGGTAGAGTTGAAGAATGCAAAGGCAAGGATCATCGAGCTAGAAGGAGAACTAAAGTCTACACACAAGGACTACATGGATGAGATCGTAGCTCTAGCAAGGCACAATTGCGATCTTAAGCAGGAGATTGAAGAACTCAAGAGGAAGTTAGCATCCCAGGAGGACGACAAGTACGTCGCATGTCCAGACAACTACATCATCATCGACGACACCGATTCGGATCCAAGTAAACCCGACTCTGAAGACGAAGCTAGAGTAGATATCATGGAGTCTTCCACCGGTTCAAATTTCTAGATGACCACCAGATAGTAGTAGTATTCCCCCATGTAAACACATTATAGTCGAGCACTTTTGCGATAGTTAGACCGTTTGTAAGCCCTTGTTTGATTGATTGAAGTGAATTGTGTGCTTTTGCCTCATGTGCATATGGGTAGTGTTTTCCCTTTAGACCCCCTCTATTCTTAATTCTCGTCTTTTCTAAACCCTCAGATGCCT
Source organism: Triticum urartu (assembly GCF_056163025.1). Taxonomy (NCBI): domain Eukaryota; kingdom Viridiplantae; phylum Streptophyta; class Magnoliopsida; order Poales; family Poaceae; genus Triticum; species Triticum urartu. The sequence continues at coordinate 452,842,919 of NC_141879.1, read as the reverse complement.
CTGAGACGTGACAATGGATTTCCACCGGAGCTCACTCAGTTGATCCAGCAGCACAATCAATTGATGCAGATGTTAGTTCAGAATCAGCAGAACAACAACAACAACAACCCACCACCACCACCTGTTGACCACTTAGCCCGTTTCCTTAGGCTGAATCCGCCGGTGTTTTCCAGTAGCACCGAGCCAATAGTAGCAGACGATTGGCTCCGCAAGATAGGAAGGGAGTTGACCACTGCAGGATGCACGGATGGTGAGAAAGTGAAGTTTGGCGCTCACCAGCTTGACGGACCCGCGGCAGCATGGTGGGAGAATTTCACAGCCACTTACCCAGTTGACACTGTCACATGGGATCAGTTTCAGCAAGCTTTCCGCACTGCCCATGTTTCAGCAGGAGCTATGGCCATAAAGAAGCGTGAGTTTCGCAACTTACGCCAAGGAGGAAGGACTGTTGGCCAGTATGTGGAAGAGTTTAGTAAGCTAGCCCGTTATGCCCGAGATGACGTTGCTACGGATGCAGCCAAGCAGGAGAAGTTTCTGGAAGGATTGAATGATGAACTAAGCATGCAGTTGATGGTAGCAAATTTCAACAACTACCAGGAGTTGGTAGATCGTGCCATCATGATTGAAGGGAAGCAACAGCAGATTGAGAACCGTAAGAGGAAGTATGGACAGGGGAAGTATAACTCTGGAGCCCAGCAGAAGCCCCGTTTTGCCCCTAAACCGGGATTTAAGTTTCAGCACACCCATGGAGGAGGTAGCTCGCACAACCATAATGGCCACAAGAATGGTAATGGGAATGGAGGAAGCAACGGCCAGAACCGAACAACCCCATCAACCCCAACCAAGAGAGACCTGAGTCAAGTCACCTGTTTCAAGTGTTCGAAGACCGGACATTATGCCAATGAATGTCCTGAAGGCCAGAATGGAAATGGCAATGGAAGCTCTGGGAAGAAGCCGAACCCTTTCAATAGGGGACAGGTGAACCACGTTAATGTGGAGGAGATTGAAGATCAGCCCGATGCAGTAATCGGTAAGTTTTTGGTTAAGTCATTTACTGCACTCATTCTTTTTGATACTGGTGCATCGCATTCATACATATCAAGGGGATTTGTGGAAAAGTATAGCCTGCCCACTAGGATTCTTAAAACACCTATGCTAGTAAGCTCGCCAGGAGCAGAATACATGGCCAGACAAGGATGTTTTCAAGTGCCATTGAGTATAGGAAGGCATGTATTCCCAACGGATTTAATTATTCTGGAATCCCAAGGTCTGGATGTGATTCTTGGTATGGATTGGCTGTCGATGTATGGAGGAAACACCGATTGCGCCAGTAAGACAATTTTGCTTACCACACCAGAAGGAAGAAGGATCAAGTATGTATCCCGGCATGTGCCAAACAGGACACAAGTGAATTGCCTAACAGGAGTTGTGCAGGAGGAAGTACCAGTGGTAAAGGATTTTCCTGATCTATTTCCTGAGGAATTACCAGGCATGCCACCGGATAGAGACATTGAGTTTTTGATTGAGTTATTGCCAGGTACAGGCCCAATATCGAAGCGACCGTACCGGATGCCAGCAAAGGATTTGGTGGAAATTAAGAATCAGATTAAGGAGTTATTGGATAAAGGTTACATTCGCCCAAGTTCGTCACCTTGGGGATCACCCGTACTTCTAGTGGAAAAGAAGGATGGATCATTAAGGATGGTTGTAGATTATCGGGGATTGAATGAAGTAACCATCAAGAACAAGTACCCACTGCCAATGATCAACGATCTGTTTGATCGATTGCAAGGAGCTAAAGTGTTTTCCACGATCGATTTGCGATCAGGGTACCATCAGTTGAAGATTCGAGAGCAGGACATACCTAAGACAGCATTCACCACAAGATATGGACTGTATGAGTATACCGTTATGTCATTTGGATTGACTAACGCACCTGCCTATTTTATGAACCTGATGAACAAAGTGTTTATGGAGTTTTTGGATAAGTTCGTCGTAGTGTTCATCGATGACATTTTGGTTTATTCAAAGAATGAAGAGGAGCATAAGGAACATTTGCGTTTGGTTTTGGAGAAATTAAGGGAACATCAGTTATATGCCAAATTCAGCAAATGTGAGTTTTGGTTGAAGGAAGTTGGATTCCTCGGACACGTTATATCCGGAGAAGGTATAGCAGTTGACCCCACAAAGGTTGAGACCATAACCGAATGGGAAGCACCAACAACAGTTGGAGAGATCCGGAGTTTTCTTGGACTCGCAGGATACTACCGGAGATTTATTGAGAATTTCTCAAAAATTGCGAAGCCTATGACGGAGTTGTTGAAGAAGGATACTAAGTTCAAATGGACTGAGGAGTGTGAGGCTAGTTTCCAGGAGTTGAAGAAACGATTGGTTACCTCACCGGTATTGATTTTGCCAGATCAGACCAAGGATTATGAGGTGTATTGCGACGCTTCACGTCGAGGACTTGGAGCAGTGCTTATGCAGGAAGGGAGAGTTGTTTCGTATGCATCACGACAACTGAAGACTCATGAGTTGAATTATGCCACGCATGATTTGGAGTTAGCAGCCGTAGTGCATGCATTGAAGACGTGGAGACATTTCCTCATTGGAAATCATTGTGAGGTGTACACGGATCATAAGAGTTTGAAGTACATTTTCACTCAGAAGGAGTTGAACCTCCGACAGAGGAGATGGTTGGAGCTCATCAAAGATTATGACATGAGATTGCATTACCATCCCGGAACCATGTCAATACGATAATGACGGGGAAAATACCAAAGGAGTTAGTAGAAAACCTTCGTGAACTAAGCTTAGAGATAGTTCCGAAAGGCTATGTAGCAGCATTGGAGATTCAATCAACATTGATGGATAAGATCAGAGAAGCTCAGAAATATGACAAGGAGATTGCTGCTATAAAGGAGAAACTTAGCAAAGGAAAAGCAAAGGGATTTCGTGAGGATGAGCACGACACCTTATGGTTTGAGGACCGTGTTTATGTGCCCAATGACCCGGAGATCAGGAAGTTGATTTTGCAGGAGGCACATAATTCACCATATTCGATTCACCCAGGGAATACCAAGATGTATTTGGATTTGAAGGAAACATTCTGGTGGACCGGAATGAAGAAGGATATTGCAGCGTATGTAGCAGTTTGTGACGTATGTCAGAGAGTAAAAGCAGAACATCAAAAGCCAGCAGGATTGTTACAACCACTGCCGATACCCGAATGGAAGTGGGATAAGATAGGCATGGATTTTATCACAGGGCTACCCAGGACAAAAGCCGGATATGACTCGATATGGGTAGTAGTTGATCGTTTGACGAAGGTAGCACATTTCATTCCAGTTAAGACCACTTACACCAGTGCTAAGTTGGCAAAGATATACATGACTAGAATCGTTTGTTTGCATGGAGTTCCGAGGAGTATCGTATCAGATAGAGGAACCCAATTTACCTCAAAGTTTTGGAATCAGTTGCATGAAACTTTAGGAACCAGACTAGAGTTCAGCACAGCTTTTCATCCGCAGATAGATGGACAGACCGAGAGAGTCAATCAGATTTTGGAAGATATGCTGAGAGCTTGTGCACTAGATTATGGATCAAGTTGGGACGAAAACTTACCGTATGCGGAGTTTTCTTATAACAACAGTTACCAAACCAGTTTGAAGATGGCCCCTTTCGAAGCTTTATACGGAAGGAGGTGCAGGACACCGTTATCATGGAACGAGGTTGGAGACCGACAATTCTTTGGACCAGATTTGATTAAGGAGTCAGAACGGAAGGTTAAGTTGATTCGCGATAGGCTCAAGGTAGCCCAGTCCAGGCAGAAGAGCTATGCAGATTCTAAACGCAAGGAGACAGTTTACGAAACCGGAGACAGAGTTTACCTTCGAGTATCCCCACTTCGAGGAGTTAAGCGCTTTGGACTTAAGGGAAAGTTAGCACCGCGTTTCGTTGGACCGTTTAAGATCGTGAAACGTATGGGAGAAGTCGCTTATAAGTTGGAACTACCAGAAGGACTGTCAGGAGTTCATGATGTATTCCATGTTTCTCAGCTGAAGAAATGTCACGTCGAGATGGCGGAGGTACCGCTAAGAGATACAGTGCCATTAGAAGAGATTCAGTTAAAGGATGACCTAACATATGAGGAGAAGCCAGTCAAGATTCTCGATGTTGCCAGTAGAGTTACTCGCAGCAAGGTTATCAAGTTTTGCAAAGTTCAGTGGAACCACCATTCAGAGGATGAAGCCACCTAGGAGAGAGAAGAAGATTTGCTCAAAGACCACCCTCACCTATTTTCTAGCCAACCCGAATCTCGAGGGCGAGATTCATCTTAAGGGGGGTAGGTTTGTAACATCCCAAATTTTCAATTTGGAATGTTATACACTAGATCATATGCATATCATATTTTCTTGCATTTTGGTTGATCCTAGAAATTTCACGCAACTCAAGGACCCTCGGAGAGAGTTGGAGATTTCGTTATTTTCATATTTGAGAGTTCTCTCGAATTTTGAAAATAGGATCATTTGATTTATTTATTTTATCTTCAATAATTTTTCCGGTGTCAAAATATATGAGAGAGGGAATAATATGACTTTCCCAAATTTAGGAAAAATGAAGATATAATAAATAGATCAATTTTGCTTTCCGGTGTTTATTTGCATTTTATTTGGATAGGGAAAAATGCGCGTTTTCAGAAATTGCATTTTAGGTCCGGAGAAAAGTTCATTTTTAGGAGTCAGGGAAAATTTACTTTAGATTTTTCGGAGTTCGTTTAGATCCCTTTTTTGTTTTTCTTTCTGCGCGAGGAAACTATTTAAAAAAAATTGAGCAGCGCCTTGGGCCAAAGGCCCAAGCCAAGCCACCTACCGCCGCGCTCCCAGGCGCCAGGCGCCGAGCCAGGAGCCGGTCGGCCGTCGCTGCCTCTTGCTAGGACCGAATCCTTTTAGGATTCTAGGGCGCCCCCTTGTCCCCTTTTCCTTATTTCGTTTTCTTTAGTCTTACTCCGTTTATTTTCTAGATCTTTCCTACTCCTATTCTAATTCCTTGTCCTCTACCCCAAGTAAACCCCTCCCCTCCCCAATATAAATACCCAAGCACCCCCCCCTTTAAACACATCAAATCAAAGCTCTCCTCCACACCGCGCCTTACCACCGCCGAGCCGCATCACACCGCGCCCTGCGTCACCGCCGCCGCGCCGCCTCACCCGCGCCGCCACCCCGCACCCTGCGCCGCCGCCGCACCTTACCGCCGCCGAGCCGCATCACACCGCGCCCTGCGTCACCGCCGCCGCGCCGCCTCACCCGCGCCGCCACCCCACACCCCGCGCCGCCGCCGCACCTTACCGCCGCCGAGCCGCATCACACCGCGCCCTGCGTCACCGCCGCCGCCGCCGCACCTTGCCCACGCCGCCGCCCTACACCGAAGCCGCCGGAGCCCCGTTCACCGGAGACCTCGCCAAGGTTGCCCCGCGCTACATCTATTCTTTTTCTCGGATCGTTTTCTTCTAATCGTTCCGATTCTTTTCTTCTCTAAACCGTTCCGGTTTTCTAGATCGGTTTTTCGTTCGGTTTTTCTTCTCCCAAACCCTAGATCAGATTCATTTTCTTCTCCAATTTAGTTGCCTTTGGACCGTTCGTCCTAACGAACGTGATCACCGGATTCTTCTAGGTTAACGAACGTCCGTTCGTTTAACCGTTCTTCTTTTTCTTTTCGTTGGATTTATTCCGCGATCGCGATCTCAGATCCGATCTTCTTTCTAGTCTTTCTTTTCGCTCGTTTATCGGAATCAGGTGATTCAAGCGCCTGGAGTTTCGTCTCGAAACCGCCGTTCCATCTAATCAACTTGAACAAGATTTTGTTACAGTAAAATTTTGACCTAGATTCAACTTGCTAGAACCGAGTTGTTTTCTTCCGCCGTTTGTTTTTCGTTCTTTCTTTGCAACCGGAGTTCTTAAGTTGAACTACCTGGTTCGTTCTCTTGTTCAAGTTTTACCTGTGCATTAGATGAGTGCTTATTGTATGCTTGTTGTTTGTCTGCGATAGGTTACCCGAATTGCGCCGCTTGTTACTTCGAAACCCTAGGACTCGCGGATCATCAGCAAGGCAAGTAACACTTTGATCATACCTTTTCTACAACCCATGTTTTATTGCATTAGATCAATCCTCACACATTGCATGATTAGGATCTAATTAAATTGTGGGATGGGAAGTAGATGAGGTAGTACCTATTACCTGTATTATTATGAAACCTTTGGGAGTTACTTCTACGTTTACTTATTATGCCATGCTATGCTAGTAGACGTGGATTGGGTGAGTGATATCCATGACAGATGTGAGATTGATAATTTTAATGGTTTATCTAAGGTGGCAACTTAAACACACATCTGGGTGGATTGAGGCACCTGATGTCTATCAGGACTTGCCTGTTTTTTTTGGACCGCCACCCAGGCTCAAAGGGATCATAAGATAATTCATGCTAGAAACTTCCGTGTGCAGCCACATGCTACTATGGGCTCTAGCATAGTTGACTAAGTTGTGCGAACTCTTACGGGGTGGACTAGCAGATGTAGGGGATGTAGGTGTACCGGTCTACCCCACATGTAAGGTGCTAGTGCTTCTGAAAGACTATGTCTCGGTCATCCGTTTCTCAAACACCATGTAGTGCGAGAAAACAAACAGAGGCGATCGAGTCATGTGGGGAAAAGTGCGCAACCTCTGCAGAGTAACAAACTAATCATGATTAGCCGTGTCCCCGGTTATGGACAACTTGAGTATCTAGTACTTGAATATCATTGTGAATCTCAACATGTTACTTCTAATTAATGTTATTGGGTTTTAATTACTTTTAATTGGGATTGAGAATGCTGTCAACCATTCTCAATGTTTCACAACCACCATGATAGTTAATTAAAATTTATTCCTTTGCAGTAGGGAAAAATTGGCTTTACGCAAAAACTGTAACCATAGAGCTTTCCACCAGCCATATATGCATATAGTATAGCTGTTTCATTCCATTACTCTCTATGTGTTACTTTGCCAGCATATTCCATGTGCTGACCCGTTTTCGGGCTGCAACGTTAATGTTGCAGACTTTTCAGACGACGATTGAGGTGTTTAGGTCGTGGCCCTATACTCAGTGATGCCGCTGGAGTTGATGGACCCATTTATCTTCCAAGTCTTCCGCTGTTATCTTTAAAATATGGCCTTAAGCCATATTCAGTGTAATAAGTTCTTTTTGAGCCATCGATGTAATAAGTGTGTGATTGCAACTCTGCTATAAAACCTCGATGTATTGTGTGGTGTCAGCATTACTGATCCAGGGATGACACCGTAGCACAGTAGACGTGATCCATTCGGGTCAGGTCGCTACATTTTTATATATTCCAAAAATAATCTCCGTTGATTTTCAGGTCATTCCAAGAACTTTTATTTCTGCACAAAAATAACACCATGGAAATTCTGCTGAAAACAGCGTCAGTCCGGGTTAGTTCCATTCAAATCATGCAAGTTAGGGTCCAAAACAAGGGCAAAAGTGTTTGAAAAGTAGATACGACAGAGACATATCAAATCCCCCAAGCTTAAACCTTTGCTTGTCCTGAGGCAATTCAGTTGATAAACTGAAAGTGATAAAGAAAAACTTTTACAAACTCTGTTTGCTCTTGTTGTTGTAAATATGTAAATCCAACATTCAAGTTTTCAGCAAAGATTATGAACTAACCATATTCACAATAACACTTAGGTCTCATGTTTACTCATGTCAATGGCATAATCAACTAACGAGCAATAATAATAAATCTCGGATGACAATACTTTCTCAAAACAATCATGATATGATATAACAAGATGGTATCTCGCTAGCCCTTTCTGAGACCGCAAAACATAAATGCAGAGAACCTTTAAAGATCAAGGACTGACTAGACATTGTAATTCATGGTAAAAGAGATCCAGTCAAGTCATACTCAATGTAAACTAATAGTAATGGATGCAAATGACAGCGATGCTCTCCAACCGGGGCTTTTTAATAAGACGATGATGACTCAACATAAAAGTAAATAGATAGGCCCTTCACAGAGGGAAGCAGGGATTTGTAGGGGTGCCGGAGCTTGATTTTGAAATAGATATGAATAATATTTTGAGCGGTATACTCTCATTATCAACATAAGAACCGAGAGATCTCGATATCTTCCATGCTACACACATTATAGGCGGTTCCCAAACAGAATGGTAAAATTTATATCCCCCTCCACCAACAAGCATCAATCCATGGCTTGCTCGAAACAACGTGTGCCTCCAACTAACAAGAGTCCCGGGCGAGTTTTGTTTGCAGTAATTTTGATTTGATTTGCTTAAAGCATGGGACTGGGCATCACGGTGGCCAGCCATTTTCTCATGAGTGAGGAGTGGAGTCCACTCCTCTTGAGAATAACCTGCCTAGCATGGAAGATACAAACAGCCCTAGTGAGCATACAAAACAGAATGTTTATTTGAAGGTTTAGAGTTTGGCACATGAAAATTTACTTGGAATGGCAGGTAGATACCGTATATAGGTAGGTATGGTGGACTCATATGGAATAACTTTGGGGTTTATGGAATTGGATGCACAAGCAGTTTTCCCGCTTAGTACAAGTGAAGGCTAGAAAAAGACTAGGAAGCGACCGGCTAGAGAGCGACAATAGTCATGAACATGCATTCAAATTAATCAACACCGAATGCAAGCATGAGTTGGATATAATGCACCATGAACATAAATATCGTAGATGCTATGTTGATTTTGTTTCAACTACATGCGTGAACATGTGCCAAGTCAAGCCACTCGAATCATTCAAAAGAGGATACCGCCCTATCATACCACATCACAACTATTCTAATAGCATGTTGGCACGCAAGGTAAACCATTATAAGCTCCTAGCTAATTAAGCATGGCATAAGCAACTACAATCTCTAATTGTCATTGCAAATATGTTTCTTTCATAATAGGCTGAATCAGGAACAATGGACTAATCATATTTACAAAAACAAGAGAGGTCGAGTTCATACTAGCTTTTCTCATCTCAACAATTTCAACATATAATCATCATTATTGCCTTTCACTTGCACGACCAAATAGTGTGGATAATAATAATAGTGCACGTGCATTGGACTAAGCTGGAATCTTCAAGCATTCAATTCAAGAGAGAAGACAAGGTAATATGGGCGCTTTGTTAGATCAACAATAATGCATATGAGAGCCACTCAACATTTTCATTATGGCCTTCTCCTCTCGACCCCCAAAGAAAAGAAACAAAACTATTTACACGGGGAAGCTCCCAACAAGCAAAAGAAGAACAAGAAATCTTTTTGGGTTTTCTTTTTAATTATTACTACTACAGCATGAAAAGTAAACTAGCTAAAAGATACAACTAATTTTTTTGGTTTTTTTCTTAAGGTTTATCAAACACACAAGAAGAAAGCATAAAAAGGGAAATAAACTAGCATGGATATTACAATGAAAAAGTATGAGCACCGACAACTAGCATGAGTGTATGAACAGGAATGTAATGTCGGTGAGAAATACGTACTCCCCCAAGCTTAGGTTTTAGGCCTAAGTTGGTCTATGGCCACGGCTGGCTTGGCGGATATCCAAATTTATAACTGGGGTCATACTGAGATGCAGCGGCAATTTCCTGATGAGCCACAGCTTGGAGGCAAGCTGCCTCCGCCCTTCTTTCGTACTCGGTTGCCTCCTCCCTGGTTATTAAATATCTCCCCTTTGCCTGAAACTTAAAGAAAGTAGGAGCAGGGAGAGCGACGTGATAGGTGCGTCGTCTGTCAAAGATTAGTCGATACTGGAGGAACTGATCATTCCTCTCAACAAACTGATGACGAACCATAGCCTCATAATCTAAATAAACAGGTGGCAACTCAATATCATCTCCACGTATGGGTATCTCAAGAAAGTTTGCTATACGAGTTGCATAAATTCCACCAAAGAAATCTCCATGAATTCTATTATTATGCAACCTGCGTGCAACAATGGCCCCCAAGTTATTTTGTCTATCTCCTAATACAGCGCTCCTGAGAATGCTAAGATCAGGTACACACATGTGACATGCTTCATCTTTACCATTTATGGACCTTCCTATGAAGAGTGCAAAATAATGTATAGCGGGAAAATGAATGCTCCCTATGGCGGCTTGTGTTACATCTCTAGATTCCCCCACTGTAATACTAGCAAGAAAATCTCTAAGCTCAGATTTGCTAGGTTCACTAGCACTACCCCATTGTGGGAGTTTGCGGGCAGTATTAAAATCCTCTAAATCCATGGTATAAGATTTATCATAAAGATCAAACAGGACAGTTTGTGAATTGCGCGAGGATGAAAATTTAAACCTTCTCACAAATGAATCAGTTAAATAGAGGTATTGTTAGCACTTATCTGCCTTGAAGCTCTCCAGATCAGCATTACGCACATATGCATCAAATTCCTCTTTAATTCCTGCCTGGACCATGAAATCTTCTGACGGCCATTCACTAGGCCACACTTGAGCATCCCTCGGTGGTTCATCGTCCACATCGCGTATTGCGGATCTGGGTCCTTTCTTCCTTGAAGAACCACCTTGGTACATATTCCTAAACATATTTCTTCCTATGAAAAATTTCTGAAATTTTTAGTAACTTCAAAATAAAAGTGAACCAAACTCAAAGATTTTGATAGCAACTACTCCCACAAGTGCCTAGAGACTATATCATGCATTAAAACTACTTTTGACCATATAAATTTGACATGCAAGCTCAAGAACAGGGTCACCTAGGCAGCAAAAATTGGCAATGAATAAAGCACTAGAACAAAAACTAATTGGACCATTGGAGGAGTCACATACCAAAGAACAATCCCCCAAAGCAGTTTTGTGAATGGAGCTTTGAGCTAGGAGATCAAAAATGGCAGCAAGATGAGATACAACTCGTGCTTGAGATGGTTGGTGATTTTTTTGGGAGGAAGAAGGAGTGTGTGGTGGTAGGAATAAGTGGAGGGGAGACACCATGGGCCCACAGGCAGGGGGCGCACCCAGGGGGTGGGCGCGTGATAACCCACAAGTATAGGGGATCGCAACAGTTTTCGATAAGTAAGAGTGTCGAACCCAACGAGGAGCTAAAGGCAGAACAAATATTCCCTAGAGTTCTATCGACCACCGATACAACTCTACGCACGCTTGATGTTCGCTTTACCTAGAACAAGTATGAAACTAGAAGTACTTTGTAGGTGTTGTTGGATAGGTTTGCAAGAATATAAAGAGCAAGTAAATAAAAAGTAGGGGCTGTTTAGATAAAGACACAACTAAGTTAGGTTTAGTAAAGAGCTTTTTTAGGAGAAAGTTATTTGTCCCTAGGCAATCAATAACTAGAACGGTAATCATTATTGCAATTTTATATGAGGGAGAGGCATAAGCTAACATACTTTCTCTACTTGGATCATATGCACTTATGATTAGAACTCTAAAAAGCATCCGCAACTACTAAAGATCATTAAGGTAAAACCCAACCATAGCATTAAAGCATCAAGTCCTCTTTGTCCCATATGCAACAACCCCCTTACTCGGGTTTGTGTTTCAGTCACTCACGCAACCCACTATAAGCGAATCATGAACATATTGCAACACCCTACAGCGGGAATCCCTCACACTTGCACGACATGGAGAGCACCATATGAAAACACCAATAATAAAACATGCAACTCAAACCAATCTTGATCATCAATAGCCCACAGGACAAAACGGATATACTCAAACATCATAGGATAGCCATACATCATTGGGAAATAATATATAGCGTTGAGCACCATGTTTATGTAGAGATTACAACGGGTAAGAGAGAGGTTACACCGCTGCATAGAGGGGGGAAGAGTTGATGATGATGGCGGTGAAGTTGTTGGTGAAGATTGCGGTGATGATGATGGCCACGGCAGCGTTCCGGCGCCACCGGAAGAGAAGGGGGGAGTGGGCCCCTTCGTCTTCTTCTTCCTTGACCTCCTCCCTAGATGGGAGAAGGGTTTACCCTCTGGTCCTTGGCCTCCATGGCGTGGGAGGGGCGAGAGCCCCTCCGAGATTGGATTTGTCTCTCGGTCTCTCTCTGTTTCTGCGTTCTCAGATTCTACACCTTCACCGTTTTATATATTCCCGGAGATCTGTAACTCCGATTGGGCTGAAATTTTAACACGATCTCTATATGGATATTAGCTTTCTTGCGGCGAAAGAAGGGCACCAACTGCCTTACGGGGTGGCCACGAGGGTCAGGGGCGCGCCCCCCTGCCTCGTGGCCCCCTCGGGCATCGTTTCACGTGGATTTTTCTTCCAAAAAATCATATATATTCCAAAAAAATCTCTGTCAGTTTTTATCCCGTTTGGACTCCGTTTGATATGGATATTCTGTGAAACAAAAAACATGTAACAAACAGGAACTGGCACTGGGCACTGGATCAATATGTTAGTCCCAAAAATAGTATAAAAAGTTGCCAAAAGTATATGAAAGTTGTAGAATATTGGCATGGAACAATCAAAAATTATAGATACGACGGAGACGTATCAGCATCCCCAAGCTTAATTCCTACTCATCCTCAATTAGGTAGATGATAAGAAGATAATTTTTGATGTGGAATGCTACCTAGCATAATCTTGATCACCTATCTAATCACGGCATGAATATTAAGACACGAGTGATTCAAAGCAATAGTCTATCATTTGACATAAAAACAATAATACTTCAAGCCCACTAATAAAGCAATCATGTATTTTCAAAATAACAAGGCCAAAGAAAGTTATCCCTACAAAATCATATAGTCTGGCTATGCTCCATCTTCACCACACAAAATATTCACATCATGCACAACCTCGATGACAAGCCGAGCAATTGGTTCATACTTTTTAACGCGCTTCAGCATTTTCAACCCTCACGCAGTACATGAGCGTGAGCCATGGATATAGCACTATAGGTGGAATAGAATGGTGGTTGTGGAGAAGAAAAAAAGGGGAATATAGTCTCACATCAACTAGGCGTAACAGCGGGCTATGGAGATGCCCATCAATAGATATCAATGTGAGTGAGTAGGAATTGCCATGCAACAGATGCACCAGAGCTATAAGTATATGAAAGCTCAAACTGAAACTAAGTGGGTGTGCATCCAACTTGCTTGCTCATGAAGACCTAGGGCATTTGAGGAAGCCCATCGTTGGAATATACAAGCCACGTTCTATAATGAAAATTCCCACTAGTATATGAAAGTGATAACTCAAGAGACTCTCTATATGAAGAACATGGTGCTACTTTGAAGCATAAGTGTGGTAAAAGGATAGTAACATTGCCCCCTTTATTTTCTCTTTTTTTGTGGGCTTCTTTGGCCCCCTTTTTATTTAGGCTTCTTTGGCCTCTCTTTTTTTTCTTGGGGCAATGCTCTAATAATGATGATCATCACACTTTTATTTACTTACAACTCAATATTACAACTCAATATCTAGAACAAAGATATGACTCTACATGAATGCCTCCGGCGGTGTACCTGGATGTGCAATGATCTAGCGTAGCAATGACATCAAAAAATGGACAAGCCATGAAAACATCATGCTAGCTATCTTACGATCATGCAAAGCAATATGACAATGAATGCTCAAGTCATGTATATGATGATGATGGAAGTTGCATGGCAATATATCTCGGAATGGATATGGAAATGCCATCATAGGTAGGTTTGGTGGCTGTTTTGAGGAAGGTATATGGTGGGTTTATGGTACTGGCGAAAGTTGCGCGATACTAGAGAGGCTAGCAATGATGGAAGGGTGAGAGTGCGTATAATCCATGGACTCAACATTAGTCATAAAGAACTCACATACTTATTGCAAAAGTTTATTAGCCCTCGAAGAAAAGTACTACTACGCATGCCCCCAGGGGGATAGATTGGTAGGAAAAGACCATCGCTCGTCCCCGACCGCCACTCATAAGGAAGACAATCAATAAATAAATCATGCTCCGACTTCGTTACATAACGGTTCACCATACGTGCATGCTACACGAATCACAAACCTCAACACAAGTATTTCTACTAATCCACAACTACCCACTAGCATGACTCTAATATCACCATCTTTATATCGCAAAACTATTGCAAGGAATCAAACATATCATATTCAGTGATCTACAAGTTTTATGTAGGATTTTATGACTAACCATGTGAATGACCAGTTCCTGTCATCTCTCTAAATAGATATAAGTGAAGAAAGAGAGTTTAATTCTTTCTACAAAAGATATGCCCACGCTCCAACAAATATAAGTAAAGCAAAAGAGCATTCTACAAATGGCGGTTTTCTATGTAAAGAGAAACAGGCAATCCAAACTTCAAATGATATAAGTGAAGCACATGAAGCATTCTATAAAGCCATACTCAAAAGATATAAGTGAAGTGAAATGAGAATTCTATAAATCAACCAAGGACTATCTCATACCAGCATGGTGCACAAAAGAAAAATGAAAACTAAATGCAAAAGACGCTCCAAGATTTACACATATCACATGAACGAAACGAATCCGAAAACATACTGATACTTGTTGAAGATAGCGGGGATGCCTTCCGGGGCATCCCCAAGATTAGACGCTTGAGTCTCCTTGAATATTTACTTGGGGTGCCTCGGGAATCCCCAAGATTGAGCTCTTTCCTCTCTTCCTTCTTCTCACATCGAGACCTTCTCGATCATCGAACACTTCATCCACACAAAACTTCAACAGAAAACTCGGTAAGATCCGTTAGTATAATAAAGCAAATCACTACTCTAAGTACTGTTGCAAACCAATTCATATTTTGTTTTTTCATTGTGTCTACTGTAATATAACTTTTCCATGGCTTAATCCACTGATATAAATCGATAGTTTCACCAAAACAAGCAAACTATGCATCAAAAACAGAATCTGTCAAAAGCAGAACAGTCTGTAGAAATCTGAACATTCACCATACTTCTGATACTTGAAAAATTCTGCCAAAATTAGGAAAAATAAAAAAATTATAGAAATACAGTGAAAAAAGAATCAGAACTATTTGACGTTTCAGATAAAAATGTAAAATCGCGCACTACAGACAAAGTTTCTGTCCTGCACCGTACAAACCATCAAGCAAATGTAAACATCCTAAAGGCAAACCTTGGAACATTATTTTTATAATACAATGGAATTGTAAAAGGGGATAATTATTTTTATTTAAAAGTTTCTGTAATCAAGATTCACAAAGTTGTCGTGAGCATGAACAAAGTTCAAGGAGCTCTCCCACTTCAACAATGCTTGTCTCTCTCACTTTCACTTTCCTTTTTGAAAAAGTTTTGGGTTACCCTCTTTATTTTTGTTGTTTTTAAACTTTATAAAAGCACTCAACAGAAATAAATGACTCTCTAAAACTTCCGGGTTGTCTCCCTGGCAGCGCTTTCTTTAAAGCCATTAAGCTAGGCATATAGTGCTCAAATAGTGAATCCACCCGGATCCCAAGGTATATCAAAGCCAATTTTAATTAACAATGATTTGTAATTTAGTAGTGAGCACAAAGTAACATATATCATGCAACAACGAAGTCTAACTCTCTTCCTATGCATCAGCATGTCATAAAAGAACAATTCATGCACACAAAGTAAAGGCCAAAGCATAATATAAACAGTTTCTTGCAATTTTATCATGTGGGAAGCATAGAGAGGTGGAGATATAGTTCCTCTCTCATAATAATTGCAAGTAGGAGCAGCAAGCACATGCATATTATATCCATAAAAATCATCATGTGTAATGGTAAAAGACAACCCATCAATATAATCCTTAATAAGGGCAAACTTCTCCGATATAGTGTAGTTGGGAGAATTCAAAAGGATAATAGGACTATCATGCATGGGTGCAATAGCAACAATTTCATGTTTAACATAAGGAACTATAGCAAGTTCATCTCCATAAGCATAATTCATATTGGCATCTTGGCCACAAGCATATCAAGCATCATCAAAAAGGTATATTTCAAGAGAATCAACGGGATCATAATAGTCATCATAGAAATCATCCTTCGGTAAGCACGAAGGGAAATTAAACAATGTATGAGTTGAAGAGTTACTCTCATTAGAAGGTGGGCACGGGTGATCAATCCGCTCTTCCTCCTTTTGTTCTTCGCTCTCCTCCTCATCTTTTTCATCCAATGAGCTCACAGTTTCATCAATTTCTTCTTCCATAGACTCCTGCAAAATATTAGTCTCTTCTTGGACAGCGGAGACTTTCTCAATAAGTGCATTAATATCGTAATTGTATTCATAATTCTCATAAAAATATTTAAGGATGGCTAAATTTTCAGGTCTATAAACCGAATCATAAAAATCTTCAAACACTTTAAACATAGATTCAATTTCATAAGCACCCATAAAAGCAACAAATTCTTCTATTTGTTCCACATCATAGTAATCATATATACCATTAGCATAAGAAGCTAAGGTTTTATTATCATTAAATTCGCATAAAAAGGGAAGGTGTGGAGCCTTCATCCTAGCATGCCAATTCAATATATGAATTTGATCCCATAATAGTTTCCCTTTTTGTGTCAAGCGGTAATCCCTAAAGTATTCACGTTGATCCAACGTTACTCCCATTACATAATTGAATGGGGTTTTCTTAGGATTATTAAAATAGTACATAATATCTTTCACATAACCAGCTTCGAGGGTTTTAGGAGGTTCCCCGTCTCCATGAGCAGAAAGTACACCTAATTTTTTTGGTATTTCGTGTTCCATATCCATAACTAAAGATAAAGAACAACTAAGAACAGCAAAATAAAAATTACTTAGTGATAAAGCATACAAGCACACACAAGAATATTCACCCCACGCTATTGCTCCCTGGCAACGGCGCCAGAAAAAGGTCTTCATAACCCACAAGTATAGGGGATCGCAACAGTTTTCGATAAGTAAGAGTGTCGAACCCAACGAGGAGCTAAAGGCAGAACAAATATTCCCTAGAGTTCTATCGACCACCGATACAACTCTACGCACGCTTGATGTTCGCTTTACCTAGAACAAGTATGAAACTAGAAGTACTTTGTAGGTGTTGTTGGATAGGTTTGCAAGAATATAAAGAGCAAGTAAATAAAAAGTAGGGGCTGTTTAGATAAAGACACAACTAAGTTAGGTTTAGTAAAGAGCTTTTTTAGGAGAAAGTTATTTGTCCCTAGGCAATCAATAACTAGAACGGTAATCATTATTGCAATTTTA
Organism: Triticum urartu; assembly: GCF_056163025.1. Classification (NCBI taxonomy): domain Eukaryota; kingdom Viridiplantae; phylum Streptophyta; class Magnoliopsida; order Poales; family Poaceae; genus Triticum; species Triticum urartu. The sequence continues at coordinate 452,825,670 of NC_141879.1, read as the reverse complement.
TATGAGGGAGAGGCATAAGCTAACATACTTTCTCTACTTGGATCATATGCACTTATGATTAGAACTCTAAAAAGCATCCGCAACTACTAAAGATCATTAAGGTAAAACCCAACCATAGCATTAAAGCATCAAGTCCTCTTTGTCCCATACGCAACAACCCCCTTACTCGGGTTTGTGTTTCAGTCACTCACGCAACCCACTATAAGCGAATCATGAACATATTGCAACACCCTACAGCGGGAATCCCTCACACTTGCGCGACATGGAGAGCACCATATGAAAACACCAATAATAAAACATGCAACTCAAACCAATCTTGATCATCAATAGCCCATAGGACAAAACGGATATACTCAAACATCATAGGATAGCCATACATCATTGGGAAATAATATATAGCGTTGAGCACCATGTTTAAGTAGAGATTACAGCGGGTAAGAGAGAGGTTACATCGCTGCATAGATGGGGGAAGAGTTGGTGATGATGGCAGTGAAGTTGTTGGTGAAGATTGCGGTATTGATGATGGCCACGGCAGCGTTCCGGCGCCACCGGAAGAGAAGGGGAGAGGGGGCCCCTTCGTCTTCTTCTTCCTTGACCACCTCCCTAGATGGGATAAGGGTTTCCCCTCTGGTCCTTGGCCTCCATGGCATGGGAGGGGCGAGAACCCCTCCGAGATTGGATCTGTCTCTCTCTGTTTCCGCGTTCTCAGATTCTACCCCTTCACCGTTTTATATATTCCCGGAGATCCATAACTCCGATTGGGCTGAAATTTCAACACGATCTCTATCCGGATATTAGCATTATTCCGGCGGAAGAAGGGCATCAACCGCCTTACGGGGTGGCCACGAGGGTCAGGGGCGCGCCTGCCCCCCTGGGGCGCGCCCCCCTGCCTCGTGGCCCCCTCGGGCATCGTCTCGCGTGGATTTTTCTTCCAAAAAATCATATATATTCCAAAAAATCCTCCGTCACTTTTTATCCCGTTTGGACTCCGTTTGATATGGATATTCTGCGAAACAAAAAACATGCAACAAACAGGAACTGGCACTGGGCACTGGATCAATATGTTAGTCCGAAAAATAGTATAAAAAGTTGCCAAAAGTATATGAAAGTTGTAGAATATTGGCATGGAACAATCAAAATATATAGATACGATGGAGACGTATCAGCGCGCTCTGGACCGTCGTGGCCAGGTGCTTGCTCCCCCTGATGATTTCTTAGTGCCAGATATTCTCAAATATTCCAGAAAAAATTATAATTAAATTTCAGGGCATTTGGAGAACTTTTATTTTCGGGGTATTTTTTATTGCATGGATAATCTAGAAAACTGACAAAAAATACTATTTTTGCTTTATTTAATATAAATAACAGAAAGTAAAAGGACGGTACAAAAGGTTGTGCCTTCTAAATTCATCCATCTCATGCTCGTCAAAAGGAATGCACTAACAAGGTTGATCAAGTCTTGTTAACAAACTCATTCTGAATTGCATGAAACCGGAGAATTTTCGAATAACACTAGGTTACCTCAACGGGGATATGCATATCCCCAACAATAAGAATATCATATTTCTTCTTGACAGTAGGAAGAGGAAATTTAAAACCTCCAATAGTAATTGTTGAAATTTTCCAATAGAATTGATACTGTGGACTTGAGGTTGTTTCCTCGGAAAGTGTATCGTATGCTCATTACCATTAACATGAAAAGTGACATTGCCTTTGGTGCAATCAATAACAGCCCCTGCGGTATTCAAAAAGGGTCTTCCAAGAATAAGAGACATACTATCGTCGTCGGGAATATCAAGAATAACAAAGTCCATTAAAATAGTAACATTTGCAACCACAACAGGCACATCCACATAAATACCGACAGGTATAGCAGTTGATTTATCAGCCATTTGCAAAGATATTTCAGTAGGTGTCAACTTATTCAAATCAAGTCTATGATATAAAGAGAGAGGCATAACACTAACACCGGCTCCAAGATCACATAAAGCAGTTTTAACATAGTTTCTTTTAATGGAGCATGGTATAGTTGGTACTCCTGGATCTCCAAGTTTCTTTGGTATTCCACCCTTAAAAGTATAATTAACAAGCATGGTGGAAATTTTAGCTTCCGGTATATTTCTTTTATTAGTAACAATATCTTTCATGTACTTAGAATAAGGATTCATTTTAAGCATATCAATCAAACGCATACGCAAATGGATAGGTCTAATCATTTCAGCAAAGCGCTCAAAATCCTCATCATCCTTTTCCTTGGATGGTTTAGGAGGAAAAGGCATGGGTTTCTGATCCCATGGTTCTCTTTCTTTACCGTGCTTCCTAGAAAAAAGTCTCTCTTATCATAACGTTGATTCTTTGATTGTGGGTTATCAAGATTAATAGCAGGTTCAGTCTCTACATCATTATCATTGCTAGGTTGAGCATCAACATGAACATCATCACTAGGTTCATGTTAATTATCAGATTGTGTTTCAGCATCAGAAATAGAAATGTCATTGGGATTCTCTGGTGTGTCAATAACAGGTTCACTAGAAGCATGGAAAGTCATATCATTTTTCTTTTTCTTCCTCTTAGAAGGACTAGGTGCATCAACATTAATTCTCTGAGAATCTTGCTCAATTCTCTTAGGATGGCCCTCAGGATACAAAGGTTCCCGAGTCATTTTACCACCTCTAGTCACAACTCTAACAGCATTATCATTTTCTTATTATTTAATTCATTGAGCAAATCATTCTGAGCTTTAAGCACTTGTTCTACTTGAGTGGTAACCATAGAAGCATGTTTACTAATAAGTTTAAGTTCACCTTTAAAACTATCCATATAATCACTCAAGTGTTCAATCATATAAGCATTACGTTTCAATTTTCTACCAACATAAGCATTAAAATCTTCTTGCTTAACCATAAAGTTATCAAATTCATCCAAACATTGGCTAGAAAACTTAGCAGGAGGGATTTTAGCTTTATCATATCTATAGAGAGAGTTTACCTTTACTACCTGTGTAGGGTTATCAAGACCGTGTGTTTCTTCAATAGGTGATAAATTAAGACCATGTATTTCTTCAACAGGAGGTAAATTCTTAACATCTTCAGCTTTTATACCTTTTTCTTTCATAGATTACTTTGCCTCTTGCATATCTTCAGGACTGAAAAATAGAATACCCCTTTTCTTCGGAGTTGTCTTAGGAGTTGGTTCAAGAAGTGTCCAATTATTTTCATTAGTCAACATATTATTCAATAGCAATTCAGCTTAATCAACTGTTCTTTCCCTGAAAACACAACCAGCACAACTATCCAGGTAATCTCTGGAAGCATCGGTTAGTCCATTATAGAAGATATCAAGTATTTCATTTTTCTTGAGAGGATGATCAGGAAAAGCATTAAGTAATTGGAGAGGCCTCCCCAAGCTTGTGGAAGACTCTCCTCTTCAATTTGCACAAAATTATATATTTCCCTTAAAGCAGCTTGTTTCTTATGAGCAGGGAAATATTTAGCAGAGAAGTAATAAATCATATCCTGGGGACTACGCACACAACCTGGATCAAGAGAATTAAACCATATCTTAGCATCACCCTTTAATGACAAGGAAAATAATTTAAGGATGTAGTAGTAGTGAGTTTTCTCATCATTAGTGAACAGGGTAGCTATATCATTTAATTTAGTAAGATGTGCCACAACAGTTTCAGATTCATAGCCATAGAAAGGATCAGATTCAACCAAAGTAATTAACTCAGGATCAACAGAGAAATCATAATCCTTATCAGTAATAAATTTAGGTGAAGTAGCATAAGTAGGATCATATTTCATTCTAGCATTCAGAGATTTTTCTTTAAGTTTAGCTAATAGTTTCTTAAGATCACTTCTATCATTGCAGGCAAGAAAGTCTCTAGTAGTTTCTTCATCCATAACATAACCCTCAGGCACAACAGGCAATTCATATCTAGGGGGAGAATCTTCATCATCACTTTCATCAATATTATCAGTTTCAATAATTTCATTCTCTCTAGCCCTAGCAAGTTGTTCATCAAGAAATTCACCAAGTGGCATAGTAGTATCAAGCATAGAAGTAGTTTCATCATAAGTATCATGCAAAGCAGAAGTGGCATCATCAATAACATGCGACATATCAATAGCAGAAGCAGGTTTAGGTGTCGCAAGCTTACTCAAAACAGAAGGTGAATCAAGTGCAGAGCTAGATGGCAGTTCCTTACCTCCCCTCGTAGCTGAGGGAAAAATCTTGGTTCTTTGATCTTTCAAGTTCTTCATAATGATAAGCAGATATAAATCCCACACCTATGCTCCCCGGCAACGGCGCCAGAAAAAGGTCTTGATAACCCACAAGTATAGGGGATCGCAACAGTTTTTGAGGGTAGAGTATTCAAACCAATTTTATTGATTCGACACAAGGGGAGCCAAAGAATATTCTCAAGTATTTGCAGCTGAGTTGTCAATTCAACCACACCTGGATAACTTAATATCTGCAGCAACGTGTTTAGTAGCAAAGTAATATGATAGTAGTGGTAACGATAGAGAAATTAATATTTTTGGGTTTTATAGTGATGGTAACAGTAGCAACGAAAAAGTAAATAAGCGAAGAACAATATATGAAAAGCTTGTAGGCATTGGATCGGTGATGGAGAATTATGTCGGATGCGACCGATCATGCAACAGTTATAACATAGGGTGACACAGAACTAGCTCCAGTTCATCAATGTAATGTAGGCATGTATTCCGAATATAGTCATACATGCTTATAGAAAAGAACTTGCATGACATCTTTTGTCTTACCTCCCATGGTAGCGGGGTCCTATAGGAAACTAAGGGATATTAAGGCCTCCTTTTAATAGAGTACCGGGCCAAAGCATTAACACATAGTGAATACATGAACTCCTCAAACTACGGTCATCACCGGTAAGTATCCCGATTATTGTCACTTCGGGGTTAATGGATCATAACACATAATAGGTGACTATAGACTTGCAAGATAGGATGAAGAACTCTCATATATTGATGAAAACATAATAGGTTCAGATCTAAAATCATGGCACTCGGGCCCTAGTGACAAGCATTAAGCATAGCAAAGTCATAGCAACATCAATCTCAGAACATAGTAGATATTAGGGATCAAACCCTAACAAATCTAACTCGATTACATGATAAATCGCATCCAACCCATCACCGTCCAGCAAACCTATGATGGAATTACTCACGCACGGCGGTGAGCATCATGAAATTGGTGATGGAGGAAGGTTGATGATGACGATGGCGATGGATTCCCCTCTCCGGAGCCCCGAACGGACTCCAGATCAGCCCTCCCGAGAGAGTTTAGGGCTTGGCGGCGGCTCCGTATCGTAAAACGCGATGAATCCTTCTCCTTGATTTTTTCTCCCCGAACACGAATATATGGAGTTGGAGTTGAGGTCGGTGGAGCGTCAGGGGGCCCACGAGGCAGGGGGTGCGCCCAGGGGGTAGGGCGCGCCCCGCACCCTCATGGACAGGGTGTGGGCCCCCTGACATGGATCTTTCTTCCAGTATTTTTTATATATTCCAAAAATAATCTCCGTTGATTTTCAGGTCATTCCGAGAACTTTTATTTCTACACAAAAATAACACCATGGCAATTCTGCTGAAAACAGCGTCAGTCCGGGTTAGTTCCATTCAAATCATGCAGGTTAGAGTCCAAAATAGGGGCAAAAGTGTTTGGAAAAGTAGATACGACGGAGACGTGTCAACTCCCCAAGCTTAAACCTTTGCTTGTCCTCAAGCAATTCAGTTGATAAACTGAAAGTGATAAAGAAAAACTTTTACAAACTCTGTTTGCTCTTATTGTTGTAAATATGTAAAGCCAGCATTCAAGTTTTTGCAAATATTATGAACTAACCATATTCACAATAACACTTAGGTCTCATGTTTACTCATGTCAATGGCATAATCAACTAACGAGCAATAATAATAAATCTCGGATGACAACACTTTCTCAAAATAATCATGATATGATATAAAAATAGGGTATCTCACTAGCCCTTTCTGAGACCGCAAAACATAAATGCAGAGAACCTTTAAAGATCAAGGACTGACTAGACATTGTAATTCATGGTAAAAGAGATCCAGTCAAGTCATACTCAATGTAAACTAATAGTAATGGATGCAAATGATAGCGGTGCTCTCCAACCGGTGCTTTTTAATAAGAGGATGATGACTCAACATAAAAGTGAATAGATAGGCCCTTCGCAGAGGGAAGCAGGAATTTGTAGAGGTGCCAGAGCTTGATTTTTAAATAGATATGAATAATATTTTGAGCAGTATACTCTCATTGTCAACATAACAACCGAGAGATCTCGATATCTTCCATGCTACACACATTATAGGCGGTTCCCAAACAGAATGGTAAAGTTTATACTCCCCCTCCACCAACAAGCATCAATCCATGGCTTGCTCGAAACAATGAGTACCTCCGACTAACAAGAGTCCCGGGGGAGTTTTGTTTGCAGTTATTTTGATTTGATTTGCACAAAGCATGGGACTGGGCATCCCGGTGACCAGCCATTTTCTCGTGAGTGAGGAGCGGAGTCCACTCCTCTTGAGAATAACTCGCCTAGAATCGAAGATACAAACAGCCCTAGTTGACACATGAGCTATTCGAGCATACAAAACAAAATGTTTATTTGAAGGTTTAGAGTTTGGCACATACAAATTTACGTGGAATGGCAGGTAGATACCATATATATGTAGGTATGGTGGACTCATATGGAATAACTTTGGGGTTTATGGAATTGGATTCACAAGCAGTATTCCCGCTTAGTACAAGTGAAGGCCAGCAAAAGACTGGGAAGCGACCTGCTAGAGAGCGACAACAGTCATGAACATGCATTAAAATTAATCAACACCGAATGCAAGCATGGGTAGGATATAATGCACCACGAACATAAATATCATAGAGGCTATGTTGATTTTGTTTCAACTACATGCGTGAACATGTGCCAAGTCAAGCCACTCGAATCATTCAAAAGAGGATACCACCCTATCATACCACATCACAACCATTTTAATAGCATGTTGGCACGCAAGGTAAACCATTATAAGCTCCTAGCTAATTAAGCATGGCATAAGAAACTACAATCTCTAATTGTAATGGCAAATATGTTTCTTTCGTAATAGTCTGGATCAGGAACGATGGACTAATCATATTTACAAAAACAAGAGAGGTCGAGTTCATACCAGCTTTTCTCATCTCAACAAGTTCATCATATAATCATCATTATTGCCTTTCACTTGCACGACTGAATAGTGTGGATAATAATAGTAGTGCACGTGCATTGGACTAAGCTAGAATCTGCAAGCATTCAATTCAATAGAGAAGACAAGGTAACATGGGCTCTTTGTTAGATCGACAATAATGCATATGAGAGCCACTCAACATTTTCATTATGGTCTTCTCCTCTCGACCCCCAAAGAAAAGAAACAAAACTATTTACACGGGAAAGCTCCCAACAAGCAAAAGAAGAACAAGAAATCTCTTTGGGTTTTCTTTTTAATTATTACTACTATAGCATGAAGAGTAAACTAGCTAAAAGATACAACTAATTTTTTTGGTTTTTTTCTTAAGGTTTATCAAACACACAAGAAGAAAGCATAAAAAGGGAAATAAACTAGCATGGATATTACAATGAAAAAGTATGAGCACCGACAACTAGCATGAGTGTATGAACAGGAATGTAATGTCGGTGAGAAATACGTACTCCCCCAAGCTTAGGTTTTTGGCCTAAGTTGGTCTATGGCCACGGCTGGCTTGGCGGATATCCAAATTTATAACTGGGGTCATACTGAGATGCAGTGGCAATTTCCTGATGAGCCACAGCTTGGAGGCAAGCTGCCTCCGCCCTTCTTTCGTACTCGGTTGCCTCCTCCCTGGTTATTAAATATCTCCCCTTTGCCTGAAACTTAAAGAAAGTAGGAGCAGGGAGAGCGACGTGATAGGTGCGTCGTCTGTCAAAGATTAGTCGATACTGGAGGAACTGATCATTCCTCTCAACAAACTGATGACGAACCATAGCCTCATAATCTAAATAAACAGGTGGCAACTCAATATCATCTCCACGTATGGGTATCTCAAGAAAGTTTGCTATACGAGTTGCATAAATTCCACCAAAGAAATCTCCATGAATTCTATTATTATGCAACCTGCGTGCAACAATGGCCCCCAAGTTATTTTGTCTATCTCCTAATACAGCGCTCCTGAGAATGCTAAGATCAGGTACACACATGTGACATGCTTCATCTTTACCATTTATGGACCTTCCTATGAAGAGTGCAAAATAATGTATAGCGGGAAAATGAATGCTCCCTATGGCGGCTTGTGTTACATCTCTAGATTCCCCCACTGTAATACTAGCAAGAAAATCTCTAAGCTCAGATTTGCTAGGTTCACTAGCACTACCCCATTGTGGGAGTTTGCAAGCAGTATTAAAATCATGTAAATCCATGGTATAAGATTTATCATAAAGATCAAATAGGACAGTTTGTGAATTGCGCGAGGCAATAATATGCCCTGGAGGCAAAAATAAAGTTATTATTTATTTCCTTATATCATGATAAATGTTTATTATTCATGCTAGAATTGTATTAACCGGAAACATAATACATGTGTGAATACATAGACAAATATAGTGTCACTAGTATGCCTCTACTTGACTAGCCCGTTGATCAAAGATGGTTGAGTTTCCTAGCCATAGACAAAGTTGTCATTTGATTAACGGGATCACATCATTAGTAAAATGATGTGATTGACTTGACCCATCCGTTAGCTTAGCATGATGATCGTTTAGTTTGTTGCTAATGCTTTCTTCATGACTTATACATGTTCCTATGACTATGAGATTATGCAACTCCCGAATACCGGAGGAACACTTTGTGTGCTACCAAACGTCACAACGTAATTGGGTGATTATAAAGGTGCTCTACAGGTGTCTCCGATGGTACTTGTTGAGTTGGCATAGATCAAGATTAGGATTTGTCACTCCGATTGTCGGAGAGGTATCTCCGGGCCCTCTCGGTAATGCACATCACTATAAGCCTTGCAAGAAATGTGACTAATGAGTAGTTACGGGATGGTGCATTACAGAACGAGTAAAGAGACTTGTCGGTAACGAGATTGAGCTAGGTATTGAGATACCGACGATCGAATCTCGGGCAAGTAACATACCGATGACAAAGGGAACAACGTATGTTGTTATGCGGTTTGACCGATAAAGATCTTTGTGGAATATGTAGGAACCAATATGAGCATCCAGGTTCCGCTATTGGTTATTGACCAGAAACGTGTCTCGGTCATGTCTACATAGTTCTCGAACCCGTAGGGTCCGCACGCTTAAAGTTCTGTGACGATCGGTATTATGAGTTTTTGTGTTTTGATGTACCGAAGGTAGTTCCGAGTCCCGGATATGATCACGGACATGACGAGGAGTCTCGAAATGGTCGAGATGTAAAGACCGATATATTGGACGACTATGTTCGGACACCGGAAGTGTTTCGGGAGGTTTCGGACATATACCGGAGTACCGGGGGATTACTGGAACCCCCTGGTGGATGTAATGGGCCTATTGGGCCTTAGTGGAGAAGAGGGGGGCGGCCAGGGCAGGCCGCGCACCCCTCCCCCTCTAGTCCTAATTGGACAAGGAGGGGGCGGCGCCCCCCTTTCCTTCCTCCTCTCTCCTTCCCTTTCCCCTTCTCCTACTCCTACTAGGAAAGGAGGAGTCCTACTCCCGGTGGGAGTAGGACTCCCCCCTTAGTGCGCCCTCCTCCTGGTCGGCCGCCTTCCCCCTAGCTCCTTTATATACGGGGGCAGGGGCACCCCAAACACACAAGTTGATCATTGATCTCTCCTAGCCGTGTGCGGTGCCCCCCTCCACCATAATCCACCTCGGTCATACTGTAGCGGTGCTTAGGTGAAGCCCTGCGGTGGTAGCTTCATCAACATCGTCACCACGCCGTCATGCAGACGAAACTCTCCCTCGAGCTCTACTAGATCGTGAGTTCATGGGACATCACCGAGCTGAACGTGTGCTAAACGCGGAGGTGCCGTACGTTCGGTACTGAGGATCGGTCGATCGTGAAGACGTACGACTATATCAACTGCGTTGTCATAACGCTTCCGCTTAACGGTCTACGAGGGTACGTGGAGGACACTCTCCCCTCTTGTTGCTATTCATCACCATGATCTTGCGTGTGCGTAGGATTTTTTTTGAAATTACTGCGTTCCCCAACATACTAATGGTGTTATGACGGAGGCGCAGATTATAAAGCACTTGCGTGAGTTAGCTCCAGGGAAATATCAGTGGAACCTTGTTAAGCTGGACAACCAGACATATGCTACCTCTTGAGCATGCATTGGTTTTCCCTTGAATAAGAAAGGGTGATGCAGCAAAGTAGCGTAAGTATTTCCCTCAGTTTTTGAGAACCAAGGTATCAATCCAGTAGGAGACTACACGCAAATCGCCTAGTACCTGCACAAACAATCAAGAACCATGCAACCAACGCGATAAAGGGGTTGTCAATCCCTTCACGGCCACTTGCAAAAGTGAGATCTGATAAAGATAATAAGATAAATATTTTTGGTATTTTTGTTGTATATATTGAAAAGTAAAGATTGTAAAATAAATAGTAAACTAGAATTGTAGATTATAAACTTATATGATATTAAGTAGACCCGGGGGCCATAGGTTTCACTAGTGGCTTCTCTCAAGATAGCATATATTACGGTGGGTGAACAAATTACTGCCGAGCAATTGATAGAAAAGCGCATAGTTATGAGAATATCTAAGCATGATCATGAACATAGGCATCACGTCTGTGTCAAGTAGACCGAAACGATTCTGCATCTACTACTATTACTCCACACATCGACCGCCATCTAGCATGCATCTAGAGTATTAAGTTCATAAGAACAAAGTAACGCATTAGGCAAGATGACATGATGTAGAGGGATAAACTCAACAAATATGATATAAACCCCATCTTTGTATCCTCGATGGCAACAATACAATACGTGCCTTGCTGCCCCTACTGTCATTGGGAAAGGACACCACAAGATTGAACCCAAAGCTAAGCACTTCTCCCATTGCAAGAAAGATCAATCTAGTATGCCAAACTAAACCAATAATTGAAAGAGACTTGCAAAGATATCAAATCATGCATATAATAATTCAGAGAAGAATCAAATATTGTTCATAGATAATCTTGATCATAAACACACAATTCATCGGATCTCGGCAAACACACCGCAAAAAGTATTACATCGAATAGATCTCCAAGAACATCGAGGAGAACTTTGTATTGAGAACCAAAGAAAGAGAAGAAGCCATCTAGCTAATAACTATGGACCTGAAGGTCTATGGTAAACTACTCACGCATCATCGGAGAGGCTATGGTGTTGATGTAGAAGCCCTCCGTGATCGAATCCCCCTCCAGCAGATCACTGAAAAAGGTCCCCAGATGGGATCTCACGGGTACAGAAGGTTGCAGTGGTGGAAAAGTGGTCACGTGGCTCCCCTAGATGTTTTCAGGGTATAAGATTATATATAGGCGAAAGAAGTAGGTCGATGGAGCTACGAGGGGCCCACGAGGGTGGGGGCGCGCCTACCCCCTGGGCGCGCCTCCCTACCTCGTGGCCTCCTTGTTGCTTCCTTGACCTCCACTCCAACTCGCATGCATTGCGTTTGTTCCAAAAAAGATCCTCACGAAGGTTTCATTCCATTTGGATTCCGTTTGATATTCCTTTTCTGCGAAACACTGAAATAGGCAAAAAAACAGCAATTTGCACTGGGCCTTCGGTTAATAGGTTAGTCCCAAAAATAATATAAAAGTTCATATTAAAGCCCATTAAACATCCAAAACAGATAATATAATAGCATGGAACAATCAAAAATTATAGATATGTTGGAGACGTATCAACATCCCCAAGCTTAATTCCTGCTCGTCCTCAAGTAGGTAAATGATAAAAACAGAATTTTTGATGTGGAATGCTACCTAACATAATTTTCAATGTAATTCTCTTTATTGCGGCATGAATGTTTAGATCCAAAAGATTCTAGACAAAATTTTAATATTGACATAAAAATAATAATACTTCAAGCATGCTAACCAATAAATTATGTCTTATCAAAATAACATAGACAAAGAAAGCTTATCCCTACAAAATCATATAGTTTGGCCATGCTTCATTTTCGTCACACAAAATGCTCCCATCATGCACAACCCTGATGATAAGCCAAGCAATTGTTTCATACTTAGCCTTTTCAACTTTCACGCAATATATGAGAGCGAGCCATGGACATAGCACTATGGGTGGAATAGAATATGATGATGGAGGTTGTGTGAGAAGACAAAAAAGGAGAAAGTCTCACATTGACGCAGCTAATCAACGGGCTATGGAGATGCCCATCAATTGGTGTCAATGCAAGGAGTAGGGATTGCCATGCAACAAATGCACTAGAGCTATAAATATATGAAAGCTCGACAAAACAAACTAAGTGGGTGTGCATCCAACTTGCTTGCTCACGAAAACCTAGGGCATTTTGAGGAAGACCATCATTGGAATATACAAGCCAAGTTCTATAATGAAAAATCACCACTAGTATATGAAAGTGACAAAATAAGAGACTCTCTATCATGAAGTTCGTGGTGCTACTTTGAAGCACAAGTGTGGAAAAAGGATAGTAACATTGCCCCTTCTCTCTTTTTCTCTCATTTTTTATTTTTTTTATTTGGGCTTTTTTCTCTTTTTTATGGCCTCTTTTTTTGTTATTATTCGTCAGGAATCTCATCCCAACTTGTGGGGCAATCATAGTCTCCATCATCCTTTCCTCACATGGGACAATGCTCTAATAATGAAAATCATCAGACTTTTATTTACTTACAACTCAAGAATTACAACTCGATACTTAGAACAAAATATGACTCTATGTGAATGCCTCCGGCGGAATACCAGGATGTGCAATGAATCAAGAGTGACATGTATGAAAGAATTATGAAGGTGGCTTTGCCACAAATATGATGTCAACTTCATGATCATGCAAAGCAATATGACAATGATGGAGCGTGTTATAATAAACGAAACGGTGGAAAGTTGCATGGCAATATATCTCGGAATGGCTACGGAAATGCCATAATAGGTAGGTATGGTGGCTGTTTCGAGGAAGATATAAGGAGGCTTATGTGTGATAGAGCGTATCATATCATGGGGTTTGGATGCACCGGAGAAGTTTGCACCAACTCTCGAGGTGAGAAAGGGCAATGCACGGTACCGAAGAGGCTAGCAATGATGGAAGGGTGAGAGTGTGTATAATCCATGGACTCGACATGAGTTATAAAGAACTCACATACTTATTGCAAAAATCTACAAGTCATCAAAACCAAGCACTACGCGCATGCTCCTAGGGGGATAGATTGGTAGGAAAAGACCATCACTCGTCCCCGACCGCCACTCATAAGGAAGACAATCAATAAATAAATCATGCTCTGACTTCATCACATAACAGTTCACCATACGTGCATGCTATGGGAATCACAAACTTTAACACAAGTATTCTTCAAATTCACAACTACTCAACTAGAACAACTTTAATATCACCATCTTCATATCTCAAAACAATTATCAAGCATCGAACTTCTCATAGTATTCAACACACTCATAAGAAAGTTTTATTATTAATCTTGTATACCAAGCATATTAAGATTTTAAGAAAATTACCATGCTATTTAAGACTCTCAAAATAATCTAAGTAAAGCATGAGAGATCAATAGTTTCTATAAAACAAATCCACCACCGTGCTCTAAAAGATATAAGTGAAGTACTAGAGCAAAACTATATAACTCAAAAGATATAAGCGAAGCACATAGAGTATTCTAACAAATTCCAAATCATGTATGGCTCTCTCAAAAGGTGTGTACAGCAAGGATGATTGTGGTAAACTAAAAAGTAAAGACTCAAATCATACAAGACGTTCCAAGCAAAACACATATCATGTGGCGAATAAAAATATAGCTCCAAATAAAGTTACCGATAGAAGTAGACAAAAGAGGGGATGCCTTCCGGGGCATCCCCAAGCTTTGGCTTTTAGGTGTCCTTAGATTATCTTGGGGGTGCCATGGGCATCCCCAATCTTAGGCTCTTTCCACTCCTTGTTCCATAATCCATCAAATCTTTACCCAAAACTTGAAAACTTCACAACACAAAACTCAAAGTAGAAAATCTCGTGAGCTCCGTTAGCGAAAGAAAACAAAAGACCACTTCAAGGTACTGTAATGAACTAATTCTTTATTTATATTGGTGTTATACTTACTGTATTCCAACTTCTCTATGGTTTATAAACTATATTACTAGCCATAGATTCATCAAAATAAGCAAACAACACACAAAAAACAGAATCTATCAAAAACAGAACAGTCTGTAGTAATCTGTAGCTAGCGCAATATCTAGAACCCCAAAATTTTTAAAACAAATTGGTGGACGTGAGGAATTTATATTTTAATCATCTGCAAAAAGAATTAACTAAATAGCACTTTCCAAATAAAAATGGTAGTAGTTCTCGTGAGCGCTAAAGTTTCTGTTTTCGAGTGTAGAGTATTCAACCCAAATTTATTGATTCGACACAAGGGGAGCCAAAGAATATTCTCAAGTATTAGTAGCTGAGTTGTCAATTAAACCACACCTGGAAACTTAGTATCTGCAGCAAATTATTAGGAGCAAAGTAATATGATAGTAGTGGTAATGGTAGCAAAAGGTAACGATAGCAAAAGTAATGTTTTTGGTATTTTTTAGTGATGATAACAATAGCAACGGAAAAGTAAATAAGCGAAGAACAATATATGGAAAGCTCGTAGGCAATGGATCGGTGATAGAGAATTATGCCGGATGCAGTTCATCATGTAACAGCCATAACCTAGGGTGACACAGAACTAGCTCCAATTCATCAATGTAATGTAGGCATGTATTCCGAATATAGTCATACGTGCTTATGGAAAACAACTTGCATGACATCTTTTGTCCTACCCTCCCGTGGCAGCGGGGTCCTATTGGAAACTAAGGGATATTAAGGCCTCCTTTTAATAGAGTACCGTACCAAAGCATTAACACATAGTGAATACATGAACTCCTCAAACTACGGTCATCACCGGAAGTGGTCCCGATTATTGTCACTTCGGGGTTGTCGGATCATAACACATAGTAGGTGACTATAGACTTGCAAGATAAGATCAAGAACTCACATATATTCATGAACACATAATAGGTTCAGATCTGAAATCATGGCACTCGGGCCATAGTGACAAGCATTAAGCATAGCAAAGTCATAGCAACATCAATCTCAGAACATAGTGGATGCTAGGGATCAAACCCTAACAAAACTAACTCGATTACATGATAAATCTCATCCAACCGATCACCGTCCAGCAAGCCTACGATGGAATTACTCACGCACGGCGGTGAGCATCATGAAATTGGTGATGGAGGATGGTTGATGATGACGATGGAGACGGATTCCCCTCTCCAGAGCCCCGAACGGACTCCAGATCAGCCCTCCCGAGAGAGTTTAGGGCTTGGCGGCGGCTTCGTATCGTAAAACGCGGTGAATCTTTCTCCCTGATTTTTTCTCTCCGAACACGAATATATAGAGTTGGAATTGAGGTCGGAGGAGCTCCAGGGGGCCCATGAGGTAGGGGCACGCCCAGGGGGCAGTCGCGCCCCCCACCCTCATGGCCAGGGTGTCGGCCCCCTGGTCTTGATCTTTTGCCAGTATTTTTTATTATTTCCAAAAATATGCTCCATGGAGTTTCAGGTCATTCCGAGAACTTTTGTTTCTGCACATAAATAACACCACGGCAATTCTGCTGAAAACAGCGTCAGTCTTAGTTCCATTCAAATCATGCAAGTTAGAGTCCAAAACAAGGGCAAAAGTGTTTGGAAAAGTAGATACGACGGAGACGTATCAACTCCCCCAAGCTTAAACCTTTGGTTGTCCTCAAGCAATTCAGTTGACAAACTGAAAGTGATAAAAATAACTTTTACAAACTCTGTTTGCTCTTGTTGTTGTAAATATGTAAAGCCAGCAGTCAAGTTTTCAGGAAAGATTATGAACTAACCATATTCACAATAACTCTTAGGTCTCATGTTTACTCATATCAATGGCATAATCAACTAGCGAGCAATAATAATAAATCTTGGATGACAACACTTTCTCAAAACAATCATAATATGATATAATAGGATGGTATCTCGCTAGCCCTTTCTGAGACCGCAAAACATAAATGCAGAGCACCTTTAAAGATCAAGCACTGACTAGACATTGTAATTCATCGTAAAAGAGATCCAGTCAAGTCATACTCAATGTAAACTAACAGTAATGAATGCAAATGGTAAAAGAGATGCAGACAGGAAGAGATGGTGATATCTTCCATGCTACACACATTATAGGCGGTTCCCAAACAGAATGGTAAAGTTTATACTCCCCCTCCACCAACAAGCATCAATCCATGGCTTGCTCGAAACAACGAGTGCCTCCAACTAACAACGGTCTCGGGGGAGTTCTGTTTGCAATTATTTTGATTTGATTTGCATAAAGCATGGGACAGAGCATCCCGGTGAACAGGCACTTTCTCGTGACTGAGGAACGTAATCTACTCCTCTTGAGAATAACCCGCCTAACATGGAAGATACGAACAACCCTAGTTGATACATGAGCTATTCGAGCATACAAAACAGGATATTTATTTGAAGGTTTAGAGTTTGGCACATACAAATTTAATTGGAATGGCAGGTAGATACCGTATATAGGTAGGTATGGTGGACTCATATGAATAACTTTGGGGTTTATGGGATTGGATGGACAAGCAGTATTCCCGCTTAGTACAGGTGAAGGCTAGAAAAAGACTGGGAATCGACCAGCTAGAGAGCGACAACAGTCATGAACATGCATTAAAATTAATCAACACCGAACGCAAGCATGAGTAGGATATAATGCACCATGAACATAAATATCGTAGAGGCTATGTTGATTTTGTTTCAACTACATGCGTGAACATGTGCCAAGTGAAGCCACTCGAATCATTCAAAAGAGGACACCACCCTATCATACCACATCACAACCATTTTAATAGCATGTTGGCACGCAAGGTAAACCATTATAAGCTCCTAGCTAATTAAGCATGGCATAAACAACTATAATCTCTAATTGTCATTGCAAACATGTTCATTCATAATAGGCTGAATCAGGAACGATGAACTAATCATATTTACAAAAACAAGAGAGGTCGAGTTCATACCAACTTCTCTCATCTCAATCAGTCCATCATATATCATCATAATTGCCTTTCACTTGCACGACCGAATGATGTGAATAATAATAACAGTGCACGTGCATTGGACTAAGCTAGAATCTGCAAGCATTCAATAAACAGGAGAAGACAAGGCAATATGGGCTCTTTTGTCAGATCAACAATAATGCATATAAGAGCTACTTTAGCAGTTTAATTATTGTCTTCTCCTATCGACCCCCAAAGAAAAGAAAAGAAATAAAACTATTTACACAGGAAATCTCCCAACAAGCAAAAGAAGAACAGAAATCTTTTTGGGTTTTCTTTTTAATTACTACTACAAGCATGGAAAGTAAACTAATTGAAAGCTACAACTAATTTTTTTGGTTTTTCTTAAGGTTTATTAAAAACACAAGAAGAAAGCATAAAAGGGAAATAAACTAGCATGGATATTACAATGAAAAAGTATGAGCACCGACATCTAGCAATGAGTGTGTGAACATGAATGTAACGTCGGTGAGAAATGCGTACTCCCCCAAGCTTAGGCTTTTGGCCTAAGTTGGTCTAATGCCACGGATGGCCTGGCAGATATCCAAAGTTGTAGTTAGGGTCGTACTGAGATGCATCAGTCGTTGCATCATTGGCTGCAGCTTGGAGGCGAGCTATCTCAGCCCTCCTCTTATACTCTTCCGCCTCCTCTCTGGTTATAAAATATCTCGCTTTTGCCTGAAAGTCAAAGAAAGTAGAAGCAGGGAGAGCGACGTAATAGGTGCGTCGTCTATCAAAGATTAGTTGGTACTGGAGGAACTGATCGTTCCTCTCAAAAAACTGATGACGAACCATAGCCTCATAATCCAAATAAGCAGGGGGCAACTCAATATCATCCTCACGTATGGTTATACCAAGAAAATTAGTTATGCGGGTTGCATAAATTCCACCAAAGAAATCTCCATTAAATCTATTAAGATGCAACCTACGTGCAACAATGGCTCCCAAATTATAAGATTTATCTCCTAACACAGCACTCCTAAGAATACTGAGGTCTGGGACACACATGTGACATGCTTCATCTTTACCGTTAATGCATCTACCTATGAAGAGAGCAAAATAATGTATAGCAAGAAAATGAATGCTCCCTATGGTAGCTTGCGTTATATCTCTAGATTATCCCACAGTTATACTAGCAAGAAAATCTCTAAATTCAGATTTGAGAGGTTCACTAGCACTACCCGATTGTGGAAGTTTGCAAGCAGTGGTAAAGTCCTCTAAGTCTATAGTATAAGAATTTTCATAAAGATCAAACAGGACAGTTTGAGAATTACGTGAAGATGAAAATTCAAACCTCCTCACAAAGGAACTAGTGAGATAGTGGTACTGACGGCATTTTTCTGCCTCGAAGCTCACAAGATGGGCGTTACGCAAATATGTGTTAAATTCTTCCTTAATTCCGGCTCGATCCATGAAGTCCTCTGAAGGCCATTCATAAGGCCGCACTGGAGCGTCCCTTGGTGGCTCATCATCAGCATCACGCATTGCAAGCATGGGTCCTTGTTTCCTTGAAGAACCACCTTGGTACATTTTCCAAAGCATATTTCTTCCTCTGAAAAATTTCTGAAGTTTTTAGTAACTTCAAATAGAAGTGAACCAAACTCAACAAAATTGCTAGCAACTACTTCTACAAGTGCCTAGAGCCTATATCATGCATCAAAACTACTTGGAACCACATAAATTTGACATGCAAGCTCAAGAACAGGGTCACCTAAGTAGCAAAAATATGCAATGAATAAAGCACTAGAACAAAAACTAATTGGACCAATGGAGGAGTCACATACCAAGGAACAATCCCCCAAAGCAGTTTTGTGAGAGGTGCTTTGAACTAGGAGATCGAAAATCGCAGCAAAATGAGCTAGAACTCATGCTTGAGCTGGATAATGGTGTTTGTGGGAGGAAGAAGGAGTGTGTGGGTGCAGGAATAAGTGGAGGAGGGCCACCGTGGGCCCACGAGGCAGGGGGCGCGCCTAGGGGGTAGGGCGCGCCCTCCACCCTCGTGGCCAGGTGGATGCCCCCTGCTGTGTTCTCAGTGCCAAATATTCTCAAATATTCCAGAAAAAATCATATTTAAATTTCAGGGCATTTGGAGAACTTTTATTTTTTGGGGTATTTTTATATTGCACGTATAATTCAGATAACAGACAGAAAATACAATTTTTACTTTATTTAATATAAATAACAGAGAGTAAAAGGAGGGTACATAGAGTTGTGTTTTCTAACTTCATCCATCTCATGATCATCAAAAGGAATCCACTAACAAGGTTGATCAAGTCTTGCTAACAAACTCATTCCGAATAACATGGAACCGGAGAATTTTCGAATAACACTAGGTTACCTCAACGGGGATATGCACATCCCCAACAATAAGAATATCATATTTCTTCTTGACAGTAGGAAGAGGAAATTCAAAACCTCCAATAGTAATTATTGGAATTTTTCCAATAGAATTGATACTGTGGACTTGAGGTTGTTTCCTCGGAAAGTGTACTGTATGCTCATTACCATTAACATGAAAAGTGACATTGCCTTTGGTGCAATCAATAACAGCCCCTGCAGTATTCAAAAAGGGTCTTCCAAGAATAATAGACATACTATCATCCTCGGGAATATCAAGAATAACAAAGTTCGTTAAAATAGTAACGTTTGCAACCACAACAGGCACATCCTCACAAATACCAACAGGTATAGCAGTTGATTTATCATCCATTTGCAAAGATATTTCAGTAGGTGTCAACTTATTCAAATCAAGTCTACGATATAAAGAGAGAGGCATAACACTATCACCGGCTCCAAGATCACATAAAGCAGTTTTAACATAGTTTCTTTTAATGGAGCATGGTATAGTTGGTACTCCTGGATCTCCAAGTTTCTTTGGTATTCCACCTTTAAAAGTATAATTAGCAAGCATGGTGGAAATTTCAGCTTCCGGTATCTTTCTTTTATTAGTAACAATATCTTTCATATACTTAGCATAAGGATTCATTTTGAGCATATCAGTTAATCGCATATGCAAAAAGATAGGTCTAATCATTTCAGCAAAGCGCTCAAAATCCTCATCAACCTTTTTATTGGATGGTTTGGGAGGAAAAGGCATGGGTTTTTGAACCCATGGTTCTCTTTCTTTACCGTGTTTCCTAGCAACAAAGTCTTTCTTATCATAACGTTGATTCTTTGATTGTGGGTTATCAAGATCAACAGCAGGTTCAATTTCTATATCATTATTATGTTGAGCATCGACATGAACATTATCATTTACATTATCACTAGTTTCAGGTTCATTACCAGATTGTGTTTCAGTATCAGAAATAGAAATATCATTTGGATTCTCAGGTGTTTCAGCAATAGGTTCACTAGAAGCATGCAAAGTCCTATCATTTTTCTTTTTTTCCTTTTAGAAGGACTAGGTGCATCTATATTATTTCTCTGAGAATCTTGCTCAATTCTCTTAGGGTGGCCTTGAGGATACAAAGGTTCCTCAGTCATTTTACCAGTTCTAGTAGCCACTCTAACAGCATAGTCCTTATTCTTACTATTCAGTTCATTGAGCAAATCATTTTGAGCTTTAAGTACTTGTTCTACTTGAGTGGTAACCATAGAAGCATGTTTACTAATATGTTTAAGTTCGCCTTTAACATTAGCCATATAATCACCCAAGTGTTCAAGCATATCAGCATTGCATTTTAATTCTCTACCAAAATAAGCATTGAAGTTTTCTTGCTTAACCATAAATTTATCAAACTCATCTAAGCATGGGCTGGCAAACTTAGTAAATGGGATTTCAGCTTTATCATATCTATAGAGAGAATTTACCTTTACTACCTATGTCGGGTTATCAAGACCATGTGTTTCTTCAATAGGTGATGGATTAAAACCATATATTTCTTCAACAGGCGGTAAATTAAGACCATGTATTTCTTCAATAAGAGGTAAATTCTTAACATCTTCATCTTTAATACCCTTTTCTTTCATGGATTTCTTTGCCTCTTGCATATCTTCAGGACTAAGAAATAGAACACCCCTTTTCTTCGGAGTTGGTTTAGGAATAGGCTCAGGAGTTGGCTCAGGAAGTGTCCAATTATTTTCGTTTGTTAACATATTATTCAATAGAATTTCAGCTTCATTCGGTGTTCTTTCCCTGAAAATAGAACCAGCAAAACTATCCAGGTAATCTCTGGAAGCATCGGTTAGTCCATTATAAAAGATATCAAGTATTTCATTTTTCTTAAGAGGATGATCATGCAAAGCATTAAGTAATTGGACAAGCCTCCCCCAAGCTTGTGGGATACTCTCTTCTTCAATTTGCACAAAATTATATATATCCTTTAAGGCAGCTTGTTTCTTATGAGCGGGGAAATATTTAGCAGAGAAGTAATAAATCATATCCTGGGGACTACGCACACAACCAGGATCAAGAGAATTAAACCATATCTTAGCATCACCCTTTAATGTGAACGGAAATATTTTAAGAATATAAAAGTAGCGAGTTCTCTCATCATTAGTGAATAGGGTGGCTATATCATTTAATTTAATAAGATGTGCCACAACAGTTTCAGATTCATAGCCATAAAAAGGATCAGATTCAACCAAAGTAATTATATCAGGATCAATAGAGAATTCATAATCCTTATTAGTAACAAAGATAGGTGAAGTAGCATAAGCAGGATCATATTTCATTCTAGCATTTAGAGTTTTTTGTTTAAGGTTATCTAATAATTTCTTAAGATCACTTCTATCATTGCAAGCAAGAAAGTCTCTTTTAGTTTCTTCATTCATAACATAGCCCTCAGGCACAATAGGTAATTCATATTTATTAGGAGAGCCTTCATAATCACTTTCATCAGTATTATCAGTTTCAATAATTTCATTCTCTCTAGCCCTAGCAAGTTGTTCATCAAGAAATTCACCAAGTGGCACAGTTGTATCAAGCATAGAAGTAGTTTCATCATAAGTATCATGCATAGCAGAAGTGGCATCATCAATAATATGCGACATATCAGAATCAATAGCAGAAGCAGGTTTAGGTGTCGCAAGCTTACTCAATACAGAAGGTGAATCAAGTGCAGAGCTAGATGGCAGTTCCTTACCTCCCCTCGTAGTTGAGGGATAAATCTTGGTTTTTGGATCTCTCAAGTTCTTCATAATGATAAGAAGATATAAATCGCAAGTAACTCAAAGAATAGAGCTATGCTCCCCGGCAACGGCGCCAGAAAATAGTCTTGATAACCCACAAGTATAGGGGGTCGCAACAGTTTTCGAGGGTAGAGTATTCAACCCAAATTCATTGATTCGACACAATGGGAGCCAAAGAATATTCTCAAGTATTAGCAGCTGAGTTGTCAATTCAACCACACCTGGAAACTTAGTATCTGCAGCAAAGTATTTAGTAGCAAAGTAATATGATAGTAGTGGTAATGGTAGCAAAAGGTAATGATAGCAAAAGTAATGTTTTTGGTATTTTTTAGTGATGATAACAATAGCAACGGAAAAGTAAATAAGCGAAGAACAATATATGGAAAGCTCGTAGGCAATGGATCGGTGATAGAGAATTATGCCGGATGCGGTTCATCATGTAATAGTCATAACCTAGGGTGACACAGAACTAGCTCCAATTCATCAATGAAATGTAGGCATGTATTCTGAATATAGTCATACGTGCTTATGGAAAAGAACTTGCATGACATCTTTTGTCCTACCCTCCCGTGGCAGCGGGGTCCTATTGGAAACTAAGGAATATTAAGGCCTCCTTTTAATAGAGTACCGGACCAAAGCATTAACACATAGTGAATACATGAACTCCTCAAACTATGGTCATCACCGGAAGTGGCCCCGATTATTGTCACTTCGGGGTTGCCGGATCATAACACATAGTAGGTGACTATATATTTGCAAGATAGGATCAAGAACTCACATATATTCATGAAAACATAATAGGTTCAGATCTGAAATCATGGCACTCGGGCCCTAGTGACAAGCATTAAGCATAGCAAAGTCATAGCAACATCAATCTCAGAACATAGTGGATGCTAGGGATCAAACCCTAACAAAACTAACTCGATTACATGATAAATCTCATCCAACCCATCACCGTCCAGCAAGCCTACGATGGAATTACTCACGCAGGGCAGTGAGCATCATGAAATTGGTGATGGAGGATGGTTGATGACGATGATGGCGACGGATCCCCTCTTCGGAGCCCCAAACGGACTCCAGATCAGCCCTCCCAAGATAGTTTAGGGCTTGGCGGTGGCTCTGTATCGTAAAACGTGATGAATCTTTCTCCCAGATTTTTTTCTCTCCGAACACGAATATATAGAGTTGGAGTTGAGGTCGGAGGAGCTCCAGGGGGCCCATGAGGTAGGGGGCGCGCCCAGGGGGGCAGGCACGCCCCCACCCTCGTGGCCAGGGTGTGGGCCCCCTAGTCTTGATCTTTTGCCAGTATTTTTTATTATTTCCAAAAATACGCTCCGTGGAGTTTCAGGTCATTCCGAGAACTTTTGTTTCTGCACATAAATAACACCATGGCAATTCTGCTGAAAACAGCGTCAATCCGGGTTAGTTCCATTCAAATCATGAAAGTTAGAGTCCAAAACAAGGGCAAAAGTGTTTGGAAAAGTAGATACGACGGAGACGTATCAGGGCTTTACACCAATATGACCTAAACGGCAGTGCCACAGATAAGTTGCACTATTATTATTTACTTTGCATCTTTTGGCTTCAATATTATGAATATGTGTATCACTACAATCGAGATTCAATAAACCATTCACCTTGGGTGTATGACCATTGAAGGTTTTATTCATGCAGACAGAACAACAATTATTCTCTGACTTTAAATGAATAACCGTATTGCAATAAACATGATCAAATCATATTCATGCTTAACGCAAACACCAAATAACATTTATTTAGGTTCAACACTAATCCCAAAAGTATAGGGAGTGTGCGATGATGATCATATCAATCTTGGAACCACTTCCAATACACATCGTCACTTCACCCTTAACTAGTCTCTGTTCATTCTGCAACTCCCATTTCGAGTTACTAATCTCAGCAATTGAACTAGTATCAAATATATAAACACTAGTAAAGTACACATCAATAACAAGTATATCAAATATACCTTTGTTCACTTTGCCATCATTCTTATCCGTCAAATACTTGGGGCAGTTCTGCTTCGAGTGACCAGTCCCTTTGCAGTAGAAGCACTTAGTCTCAGGCTTAGGTCTAGACTTGGGCTTCTTCACTTGAACAACAACTTGCTAGCCGTTCTTCTTGAAGTTCCCCTTCTTCCCTTTGCCCTTTTCTTGAAACTAGTGGTCTTGTCAACCATCAACACTTGATGCTTTTCTTGATTTCTACCTTCGTCGATTTCTGCATCATGAAGAGCTTGGGAATCGTTTCCATTATCCCTTGCATATTATATTTCATCACTAAGTTCTAGTAACTTGGTGATAGTGACTAGAGAACTTTGTCAATTACTATCTTATCTGGAAGATTAACTCCCACTTGATTCAAGCAATTGCAGCACCCAGATAATCTGAGCACGTGCTCACTGGTTGAGCTATTCTCCTCCATCTTTGTAGGCAAAGTACTGTCGAGAGGTATCCTACCTCTCGACACGGGCATGAGTATGAAATACTAATTTCAACTCTTGGAACATCTTATATGCCCGGTGGCATTCAAAACATTTTTGAAGTCTCGGTTCTAGGCCGTAAAGCATGGTGCACTAAACTATCAAGTAGTCATCATACCGAGCTTTGCCAAACGTTCATAATGTCTGCATATGCTCCTGCAATAGGTCTGTCACCTAGCGGTGCATCAAAGACATAATTCTTCTATGCAGCAATGAGGATAATCCTCAGATCACGGATCCAATCCGCATCATTGCTACTAACATCTTTCAATTTATTTTTCTCTAGGAACATATCAAAAATAAACAGGGAAGCTATGTGCGAGCTATTGATCTACAACATAGATATGCAAATACTATCAGGACTAAGTTCATGATAAATTTAAGTTCAAGTAATCATATTACTTAAGAACTCCCACTTAGATAGACACCCCTCTAGTCATCTAAATGATCACGTGATCCAAATCAGCTAAACCATGTCCGATCATCACGTGAGATGGAGTAGTTTTCAATGGTGAACAACATTATGTTGATCATATCTACTATATGATTCACGCTCGACCTTTTGGTCTCCAGTGTTCCGAGGCCATATCTGCATATGCTAGGCTCGTCAAGTTTAACCCGAGTATTTCTGCGTGTGCAAAACTGTCTTACACCCGTTGTAGATGAACGTTGAGCTTATCACACCCAATCATCACGTGGTGTCTCGGCACGACGAACTTTGGCAACAGTGCATACTCAGGGAGAACACTTTTACCTTGAAATTTAGTGAGAGATCATATTATAAAGCTACCGCCAAACTAAGGAAAATAAGATGTATAAAAGATAAACATCACATGCAATCAAAAATATGTGACATGATATGGCCATCATCATCTTGTGCCTTTGATCTCTCCAAAGTACTGTCATGATCTCCATTGTTACCGGCATGACCCCATGATCTCCATCATCATGATCTTTTATCAACATGTCGTAACATGGTCGTCTCACCAGCTATTGCTTTTGCAACTATTGCTATCGCATAGCGATAAAGTAAAGCAATTACATGGCACTTGCATCTTATGCAATAAAGAGACAACCATAAGGCTCCTGCCAGTTGCCGATAAGTTTAACAAAAGATGATTATCTCATACAACAATTTATATCTCATCACGTCTTGACTATATCACATCACAACATGCCCTGCAAAAACAAGTTAGACGTCCTCTACTTTGTTGTTGCAAGTTTTACGTGGCTGATACGGGATGAGCAAGAACTGTTCTTACCTACGCATCAAAACCACAATGATATTTCATCAAGTTAGTGTTGTTTTAACCTTCAACAAGGACCGGACGTAGTCACACTCAGTTCAACTAAAGTTGGACAAAATGACACCCGCTAGCCACCTGTGTGCAAAGCACGTCGGTAGAACCAGTCTCGCGTAAGCGTATGCATGATGTCGGTCCGGGCCGCTTCATCCAACAATAACGCTGAACCAAAGTATGACATGCTGGTAAGCAGTATGACTTGTATCGCCCACAACTCACTTGTGTTCTACTCATGCATATAACATCTATGCATAAAGCTGGCTCTGATGCCACTGTTGGGGAACGTAGTAATTTCAAAATTTCCTACGCACACGCAAGATCATGGTGATGCATAGCAACGAGAGGGAAGAGTATCATCCACGTACCCTCGTAGACCGTAAGCGGAAGCGTTATGAGAACGCGGTTGATGTATTCGAACATCTTCATGATCCGACCGATCCAAGTACCGAACGCACGGCACCTCCGAGTTCAGCACACGTTCAGCTCGATGACGTCCACGAACTCCAGTCCAGCAGAGCTTCACAAGAGAGTTTCGTCAGCACGACGGCGTGATGACGGTGATGATGTTGCTACCGACACAGGGCTTCGCCTAAGCATCGCTACGATATGCTCGAGGTGGATTATGGTGGCGGCGGCACCGCACACGGCTAAGGGATCAATGATCAACTTGTGTGTTCTAGGGTGCCCCCTGCCCCCGTATATAAAGGAGCAAGGGGGAGGACGGCCGGCCCTCCTAGGGCGTGCCAGGAGGAGGAGTCCTCCTAGTAGGAGTAGGACTCCCTTTTCCTACTCCTACTAGGAGGAGGAAAGGAAGGGGGAAGGGGAGAAGGAAGGAGAGGGAGGAAAGGAGGAAAGGGGGGCCGACCCCTAGTCCAATTCGGTTTGGGCTAGGGGGGCCGCGCGCCCTGCCTCCTCTCTTCCACCACTTGGCCCATGAGGCCCAATACTTCTTCCCCGTATTCCTGTAACTCCCCGGTACTCCGAAAAATACCCGAATCACTCGGAACCTTTCCGATGTCCGAATATAGTCGTCCAATATATCGATCTTTACGTCTCGACCATTTCGACACTCCTCGTCATGTCCCCGATCTCATCCGGGACTTAGAACTACCTTCGGTACATCAAATCACATAAACTCCGAACGTTAAGCGTGCGGACCCTACGGGTTCGAGAACTATGTAGACATGACCGAGACATGTCTCCGGTCAATAACCAATAGCGGAACCTGGATGTTCATATTGGCTCCTACATATTCTACGAAGATCTTTATCGGTTAAACCGCATAACAACATACGTTGTTCCCTTTGTCATCGGTATGTTACTTGCCTGAGATTCGATCGTCGGTATCTCAATACCTAGTTCAATCTCGTTACTCGTTCTGTAATGCACTATCCCATAACTAACTCATTAGTTGCATTGCTTGCAAGGCTTATAGTGATGTGCATTACCGAGAGGGCCCAGAGATACCTCTCCGACAATCGGAGTGACAAATCCTAATCATGATCTATGCCAACTCAACAAGTACCATCGGAGACACCTGTAGAGCACCTTTATAATCACCCAGTTACGTTGTGATGTTTGGTAGCACACAAAGTGTTCCTTTGGTAATCAGGAGTTGCATAATCTCATAGTCATAGGAACATGTATAAGTTATGAAGAAAGCAATAGCAGTAAACTAAAACGATCAAGTGCTAAGCTAACGGAATGGGTCAAGTCAATCACATCATTCTCTAATGATGTGATTGATGACCCACAAGTATAGGGGATCTATCGTAGTCCTTTCGATAAGTAAGAGTGTCAAACCCAACGAGGAGCAGAAGGAAATGATAAGCGGTTTTCAGCAAGGTATTCTCTCCAAGTACTAAAATAAGTGGTAACAGATAGTTTTGTGATAGGATAAATTGTAACGAGCAACAAGTAACAAAAGTAAATAAAGTGCAGCAAGGTGGCCCAATCCTTTTGTAGAAAAGGATAAGCTAGAACAAACTCTTATAATAGGAAAAGCGCTCCCGACGACACATGGGAATATCGTCAAGCTAGATTTCATCACGTTCATATGATTCGCGTTTGATACTTTGATAATTTGATATGTGGGTGGACCGGTGCTTGGGTGCTGTTCTTACTTGAACAATCATCCCACTTATGATTAACCTCTATTGCAAGCATCCGCAACTACAACAAAAGTATTAAGGTAAACCTAACCATAGCATGAAACATATGGATCCAAATCAGCCCCTTACGAAGCAACGCATAAACTAGGGTTTAAGCCTCTGTCACTCTAGCAACCCATCATCTACTTATTACTTCCCAATGCCTTCCTCTAGGCCCAAATAATGGTGAAGTGTTATGTAGTCGACGTTCACATAACACCACTAGAGGCTAGGCAACATACATCTTATCAAAATATCAAACGAATACCAAATTCACATGACTACTCATAGCAAGACTTCTCCCTTGTCCTCAGGAACGAACGTAACTACTCACAAAGCATATTCATGTTCATAATCAGAGGGGTAATAATATGCGTATAGGATCTGAACATATGATCTTCCACCAATTAAACCAACTAGCATCAACTACAAGGAGTAATCAACACTACGAGCAACCTGCTAGCACCAATCCCGGACTTCGAGACAAGAATTGGATACAAGAGATGAACTAGGGTTTGGAGATGAGATGATGCTGGTGAAGATGTTCATGGAGATTTCCCTCTCCCGATGAGAGGAGCGTTGGTGATGACGATGGTGATGATTTCCCCCTCCCAGAGGGAAGTATCCCCGGCAGAACAACTCTGTCGGAGCTCTAGATTGGATCCGCCAAGGTTCCGCCTCGTGGCGGCGAAGTCTCGTCCCGAGAAGTTCCTTCTTATTTTTTTCTCATCGGAAGACTTCATATAGGAGAAGATGGGCGTCAGAGAGCCACCAGGGGGCCCACGAGGTAGGGGGCGCGCCCTAGGGGGGCGCGCCCCCCACCCTCGTGAGCAGGGTGTGGGCCCCCTGGCCATCATCTTTGGCGAGGATTTTTCTTTATTTATTTTCAGACGTTCCGTAGAGTTTCAGTACTTTTGGAGTTGCGCAGAATAGGTCTGTAATATTTGCTCCTTTTCCAGCCCAGAATTCCAGCTGCCGGCATTCTCCCTCTTTATGTAAACCTTGTAAAATAAGGGAGAATAGCCATAAGTATTGTGACATAAAGTGAAATAATAGTCCATAATGCGATAAATATCGATATAAAAGCATGATGCAAAATGGACGTATCAACTCCCCCAAGCTTAGACCTCACTTGTCCTCAAGCGAAAAGCTGATAACAATAAATATGTCCTCATGTTTAGAGGTAGAGGCGTCGATAAAAATAAAATATGGACATGAAGGCATCATGATTATTCTCATAACAGCAACATATATAGATTTTGTCATATGATTTCTTATATTCAAGTGATGATCTATTCACAATGCAAAAGTATAAGTCATAAACCTTATTGGGCTCTGACAAACTATAATCTCAGTCATTAAAGCAATTGCAATTTATCATAACATCGGAAAGAGTCTATGTCAGAGCTAAAAAGCAAGTCCACATACTCAACTATCATTTAGTCCTCCATAATTGCTAACACTCACGTGATACTTATGGTTACGGAGTTTTAATCGGACACAGAGAAAGATAGGGGCTTATAGTTTTGCCCCACAATCTTTTACCTCAAGGGTAATGTCAACAATAATGGTTCATGCTCCCCTACATCCAATTAGATATATATATATATATATATATATCATGTTCTTTCCAACATGCTGAGCTTGCCAAAGGATAAAGTGAAAAATAAAAGGTGAAGATCACCATGACTCTTGCATAAGGTAGAAGATAATAATAAAGCATAGGCCCTTCGCAGAGGGAAGCAGAGGTTGCCATGCGCTTTTATGGTTGGATATATAAAATCTCAATCCGAAAGAATGTCACTTTATATTGCCCCTTGTGATATGAACCTTTATTATGCAGTTCGTCGCTTTTATTACTTCCACATCACAAGATCGTATAAAGCTTATTTCTCCCACACCAATCAATCATACATATTTAGAGCAATTTTTCTTGCTTTGCACCGATGACAACTTACTTGAAGGATCTTACTCAATCCATAGGTAGATATGGTGGACTCTCATGGCAAAACTGGTTTAGGGATTTTGGAAGCACAAGTAGTATTTCTACTTAGTGCTGAGAATTTGGCTAGCATGAGGGGGGAAGGCAAGCTCAACAAGTTAGATGATCCATGACAACATACTTTATCTCAGATATAAGAAAGACATAACTCATTACTTGTCTTCCTTGTCCAACATCAACTCTTTAGCAAGTCGTATTTTAATGAGTGCTCCCAATCATAAAAGATGTCAATGATAATATATCTATATGTGAAAACCTCTCTTTCCTTATTACTTCCTATTAATTGCAACAATGACCGAAGCTATGTCTGCCAACTCCCAACAACTTTTAATCATCATACTCTTTCTATGTGAAGTCATTACTCTCAATAAGATCAATATGAACTCTTTGTTTCATTTTATACTTTTTCTCTTTTCTTTCATTCACCCAAGATCATGGCAAAATAATCAAGCCCTTGACTCAACACTAATCTTTATTATATATAGCTCACGGACTCGATTACATAGAGAGATCATAAAGCAAAACTCAAAACTAGATCATGCCATAAACTTTATTCTACTAGATCAAGATACTACTAATAGGATCGAACTAAGAAAAACGGTAAAGATAGGAGTTGTGATTGTGATATGATACCGGGGCACCTCCCCCAAGCTTGGCAGTTGCCAAGGGGAGTGCCCATACCCATGTGATCATGTCTCCTTCTTTGTTGTTGGTGTAATATTCTTGGCGATTATTCCTCTTAGGATACAGTTCTCCTCCTCGAGCTTATTGACTTGCTGCTTGAGTTCCATTATTTCCTTACGAAGCTTTCCTGTGACAGCTAAAGCTCCTTGCACCCAAGGGTGTTGCATAGCTGTGGGAGAACAAGTGACACTCCTCTTCATATTTTCATAAGTAAGAAATCTAACATTAGAAGGGATAACCGAGTTTGGAATAGCTGAGCTCTGTAGTTCCCCCATCGTGAACCCAGCTCGGAGGCGAGAGGTGACTTCTTGATCCTCCATAGCATCTACTCTCATCAAGTCAGCCTCCGTTGCTGGCCCAAAGTGGTCAGCATCGCTGTTTGCCCTTGGTTCCGGTGCCGGATTAGATACCCGGCTCTCCTCGATTGACTCTTGAGAATACATCTTGCTCTAATCTGCAGCAGCAACAACTCGAAAACAAAAACAGAGGAAATTTGCATGATACGGGAGTCAAAACCTTCGGGAGAATATATAATGAATTTTTACCAAGCAAAATACGTATTGTGCAAGAAAACGGAGTCCGGAAGGCACACGAGGTGCTCACAAGGTAGGGGGCGCGCCCAGAGGGTTGGGCGCACCCACCACCCTCGTGGGGCCCTCGTGTCCTTCCCGGACTGCTACTTATTTTTCTATTTTTCTAAATATTCTAAAACGGAGAAATATTGCCTTAAAAATTGTTTTGGAGTCGGTTTACTTATCGTACCACATACCTATTCCTTTTCAGAATCTGAAACGTTCCGGAAAGTGTCTCTTATGTATTCCTCCGGGGTTACAGTTTCAATAATATTGGTTTCAACATTTATGGGATTACCTGAGATATAATGTTTAATTCTTTGACCGTTTACCACCTTTGGATTTGTGCCCTCAAAGTTGTTGATTTTTATGGCACCGGAACGATAGACCTCTTCGATAACATAGGGGCCTTCCCATTTAGAGAGAAGTTTTCCTGCAAAAAATCTTAAACGAGAGTTGTATAGCAATACATAATCACCTACATTAAACTCACGCTTTTGTATCCTTTTGTCATGCCATCTTTTAACTTTTTCTTTAAACAACTTGGCATTTTCATAAGCTTGGGTTCTCCATTCATCAAGTGAGCTAATATCAAATAACCTCTTCTCACTGGCAAGTTTAAAATCATAGTTGAGCTCTTTAATAGCCTCAATATGCCTTATGTTCTAGTTCGAGAGGTAAGTGACATGCTTTTCCATAAACCATTTTATACGGAGACATACCCATAGGATTTTTGTATGCAGTTCTATAAGCCCATAATGCATCATCAAGTTTCTTGGACCAATTCTTTCTAGACCTATTAACAGTCTTTTGCAAAATTAATTTGAGCTCTCTATTACTCAACTCTACTTGACCACTAGACTGAGGGTGATAAGGAGATGAAATTCTATGATTAACATCATATTTAGCAAGCATTTTACGGAAAGCACCATGAATAAAGTGTGAACCACCATCAATCATTAAATATATAGGGACTCCAAACCTCGGGAAAATAACTTCCTTAAGCATTTTAATAGAAGTGTTATGATCAGCACTACTAGTTGGAATAGCTTCTACCCACTTAGTAATGTAATCAACAGCAACTAAAATATGTGTATATCCATTAGAGGCAGGAAAAGGTCCCATATAATCAAAGCCCCAAACATCAAACGGTTCAATAACAAGAGAATAATTCGTAGGCATTTCTTGACGTCTACTAATATTGCCAATTCTTTGACATTCATCACAAGACAAGACAAACTTACAGGCATCCTTGAAGAGAATAGGCCAATAAAAACCAGATTGCAATACCTTATGTGCAGTTCTATCTCCAGCGTGGTGTCCTCCATAAGACTCGGAATGACACTTGCGAAGGATCTGTTCCTGTTCATGCTCAGGTACACAAAGTCTAATAACACCATCTACTCCTTCTTTATAAAGATGTGGGTCATCCCAAAAGTACTGTCTCAAATCATAGAAGAACTTTTTCTTTTGTTGGAATGTGAAGCTAGGTGGTATAAACTTAGCAACAATATAATTAGCATAATCAGCATACCATGGAGTACTACGAGAAGTACTTATAACATTTAATTGTTCATCAGGAAAGCTATCATTAATAGGTAGTGGGTCATCAAGAATATTTTCTAACCTAGACAAGTTGTCTGCAACGGGGTTCTCAGCTCCCTTTCTATCAACAATATGGAAATCAAATTCTTGTAGCAAGAGAACCCATCTAATAAGTCTAGGTTTAGCATCTTTCTTTTCCATAAGATATTTAATAGCAGCATGATTAGTTTGGATAGTTACTTTAGAATCAACAATATAAGATCTGAACTTATCATAAGCAAATACAACTGCTAAAAGCTCTTTTTCAGTAGTAGCATAATTTCTTTGAGCATTGTCTAGAGTCTTACTAGCATAATGAATAACATTTAATTTCTTATCAACTCTTTGCCCTAGAACAACACCTACAGCATAATCACTAGCATCACACATAATTTCAAAGGGTAAATTCCAATCAGGTGGCTGAAGAACAGGTGCAGAGACTAATGCTTTCTTAAGTATTTCAAATGCTTCTACACAATCATCATCAAAGACAAATGGTATATCTTTTTGCAATAAATTAGTCAGAGGCCGGGAAATTTTTGAGAAGTCCTTAGTGAACCTCCTGTAAAATCCAGCGTGACCAAGGAAACTTCTTATACCTTTGATGTCCTTGGGACATGGCATCTTTTCAATAGCATCAACCTTGGCTTTATCAACTTCAATACCTCTTTCAGAAACTTTGTGCCCCAAGACAATACCTTCATTAACCATAAAGCGGCACTTTTCCCAATTCAAGACAAGATTAGTTTCTTCACATCTCTGCAAAACTCGATCAAGATTGCTCAAGCAATCATCAAAAGAGGAACCATAGACGGAAAAGTCGTCCATGAGAACCTCACAAATCTATTCACAAAAGTCAGAGAATATAAGCATCATGCATCTTTGAAAGGTAGCAGGTGCATTACATAAACCAAGAGGCATACGTCTATAAGCAAAAGTACCAAAAGGGCATGTAAAAGTAGTCTTTGATTGATCTCTAGCCGACACAGGTATTTGAGAGAAACCAGAATAACAATCTAGAAAGCAATAGTGTGTATGTTTGCATAATCTTTCTAGCATTTGATCAATAAAAGGTAAGGGGTAATGATCTTTTTTAGTAGCTTTATTTAATTTGCGGAAATCAATTACCATCCTATAACCTGTGATAATTCTTTGTGGAATCAATTCATCCTTATCATTTGGAACAACAGTAATACCTCCCTTCTTAGGGACACAATGGAAAGGAGTTACCCACTCACTATCAGTAACGGGATAGATTATACCTGCCTCCAGAAGATTTAGTATTTCTTTTCTTACCACTTCTTTCATTTTAGGATTCAGACGTCGTTGAGGATCATGAACTGGTTTGGCATCTGCTTCCAGATCTATTTTATGTTGGCATAGAGTGGGACTAATGCCCTTAAGATCATCAAGAGTATATCCAATAGCCGCACGATGCTTCTTCAGAGTTTTCAATAATCTTTCTTCTTCATGCTCTGAAAGGTTAGTGTCGGTGTCAAAACCGGCGGATCTCGGGTAGGGGGTCCCGAACTGTGCGTCTAGGCGGATGGTAACAGGAGACAAGTGACATGATGTTTTTACCCAGGTTCGGGCCCTCTCGATGGAGGTAAAACCCTACTCCTGCTTGATTAATATTGATGATATGGGTAGTACAAGAGTAGATCAACCACGAGATCGAGGAGGCTAAACCCTAGAAGCTAGCCTATGGTATGATTGTTGTCCCTATAGACTAAAACCCTCGGGTTTATATAGACACCGGAGAGGGCTAGGGTTACACAGATTCGGTTACAATGGTAGGAGATCTACATATCCGTATCGCCAAGCTTGCCTTCCACGCCAAGGAAAGTCCCTTCCGGACACGGGAAGAAGTCTTCAATCTTGTATCTTCATAGTCCAGGAGTCCGGCCGAAGGTATAGTCCGGCTATCCGGACACCCCCTAATCCAGGACTCTCTCAGTAGCCCCTGAACCAGGCTTCAACGACGACGAGTCCGGCGCGCAGATTGTCTTCGGCATTGCAAGGCGGGTTCCTCCTCCAAGTACTTCATAGAAGATTTCGAACACAAAGGTAGTGTCCGGCTCTGCAAAATAAGTTTCCACATAATGCCATAGAGAGAATAATACTTACACAAGTCTAATCTGCTGACGTATTTCATAGCGTGACATCACACCACGGCCAAGTCTTTATTCGAATCGTTTTACTGTCCCACCTCAGCGCGTTTAGCGAGGCGGTTTCCTTGGCACGTCTTGTCAAAGCAGAGACCGTGTCCCCTTATTCCGGGATTCTCATCAATACGGGCGTGGGTAACCCAACTGCGCCATTGATTACGGCGCTTGGGAGATAAGCGAGTTTTACCAGGCTGGTGGGGACGCATAGTCGCGTCCGCCCATATAAGGGGATAAGGATCCACCTTTTCATCCACGCCTTCTTCCTCCTTTGCCTATCCATTTCCGCGCACTCGAGCTCCAGCACCCAAGTCCGCACACCCCACCTCAACCTTCTCCAGCCATGTCCGGAGCGGGAGGCAAGTGGATGGTCTCCTCCGTCACGGAGGGACACATCAAAAAACTGAGGAAGGCCCGATACTTGTCTAATGAAATTGCGCACCGGCTTCCCGAAGAGGGGCAGCTCATCCCCACCCCTAGGCCCCATGAGAGGGTGGTGTTCCTCCACCATTTCCTCCGCGGACTGGGTTTCCCTATGCACCCATTTGTCCGGGGGCTCATGTTCTACTATGGCCTGGATTTCCACGATCTGGCCCCGAACTTTGTCCTCAACATCTCGGCATTTATCATCGTGTGCGAGGCTTTCCTCTGCATCCGCCCCCATTTCGGCCTATGGCTCAAGACTTTCGATGTCAAGCCGAAGGTGGTGCACGGCACCCAGGCGGAGTGCGGAGGCGCCATGGTGGGCAAGATGCCCAACGTCCTATGGCTCGAGGGCTCCTTCGTGGAGACCCTAAAGGGGTGGCAATCGGGGTGGTTTTACATCACCGAGCCGCGCAACCCTGAATGGGTCGCAGCCCCCGAGTTCCGATCCGGACCCCCTACGCGGCTCACCTCCTGGAAAGAGACGGGCCTGTCGTGGGGTAAAAAAGGAGAGCTGGCTGGACTCCAAACATGCGTCCAAACCCTGGTGGACAAGAAGCTCAAACTTGTCAACGTAGTCCAGGTTATGCTCATCCGTCGGATCCTCCCGTGTCAACAACAGGCTTTCAACCTGTGGGAGTTCGACCCAGCGCAGCACCGAACTCTGAGTAGGCTCTTCGACACGATGTACGAAGATGCCTGGAAGGTGCTTTTCAAGGGCGCCGAGGCCCCCGCATCCGCTACCGAGGATCGCGGATTCAGCACGCAGCGTCACGCTAGTGCGGTAAGCTATTTTTACCTTTTACAGGGTATTTGTTTTTCATAGTTTGACTCCATGCGGGATCTAAGCTCCCTTACCTTTGACAGGATTGGCAGTAGACGTCCGGACAGATCAACTGTCCGGCTCCTTTGCCCGAAGGCCCAGCGGACGCTCGCTTGGCGAAGCTGCTGGTTCCGGCACCCTATGTGGTGCCGGAGAAGAAGGCCAGGGGGACTCGAAAGAGTGCCTGACGCCTGGAGGTGTCGGATTCATCATCCGACGACTCCAAGACGCACTCCTCCCATGAAGACGAGGAGGAGGAAGAAGAGACCTCTCCCCCTCCAGTGGGGGGAGGGAGGAAAAGGAAGGCCGCCCCAACTGGGGAGGCCGAAGGGTCCAAGAAGGGGAAGACCCTTCCTCCGGACTACTCCACCAACGCCGACAACGGCGAAGAGGAGTGGCCGCATAGGGCCAATCCCCTGGCGAGATCGTAAGTATTCGGACACCAGAGCAATTCATAGTGTTCCTTTCTTGCACAGCTCCTCCTTACGTTGAATATGACTATGTAGTCCGCCCAAGGCCAGGCTCGACGAGTCGTCGAGCGGCTCCCTGGATTCGTCGGATGTGAATTCGCTTCCGACGGCTACCTCCCCCCACCCTACGGATGACGCCGAGGTGGCGTCCCAACAGGTTCCAAGCCAGGAGGAGGTGGTCCTAGAGGCGCCGCAAGGCGACCTCCCGGACTCCAGGCGTAAAGGGGATAGAACCCCCAAGGGCTCCAAGTCCGGCCTTGAGCCGGACACCGTGCCGGAACCTTCAACGGTTCCGGACTCCGGTAGGCAGCCTCCTTACAAGAGGAGCAAGCCTACCGAGCCGGTGACCTCCGTCCAACCGGAGGCACCGGACAATTTGCTGGAGGTGCTTAACGGCGCCCCCATCGACGAGGAGCACCGCAATATTATGAGTGCGGTGATCCAGAAGGTTCAGTCCGCCAAGAGCGGACCGACTAAAGCCTGTGCTAGCCTTCTAACAGGCTTTGAGGTAAGTAAAGAATATGTAAAAATATTACCGCATAGAAAGTAGCCCCTGATGCTCTGTTCGGCGTTCGGAAAGAAAATCCGAATAGAGGATCTAATAACATTCGCAGGAGTCTAACATAATCAAGTCAATATGCGTATGCAGGCTTCGCTACTGGCCTCCGCCGCACTGACTGCGGAGGTGGATACGCTGAAGCAAAACCTCGCGCGGTCCGAGAACGAGCTCGGCCATGCCAAGAGGCAACTCGAGGAGAAGGAAGGTAAGTAATACCTTGCGCAAGTATATAGAGAAGATGTGGTTGCAAAAAATGACAGGATCAACGTGCTATTATAGGGGCCACGACCGAGGTGGCAACCCTTAAGAAAGCGCTGTCCGAGGCCGAAAACAGAGCAGCCGCGGAGCGCACAGAGAGAGGGAAGCAGGAGGCGTGGGTGGAGGAGGTGCAGAAAGAGCTCCAGGCTCCCATGAAAAAACACGAGAGTTTGGAGCTTGACTCAAAGACGCAAGCGTTCGAGCTTGCGGCAACCCTCGAAAGCGCGAAGTCTGCCAAGGCCGAAGCCCAGAAAGCCCTCCAACAAATTTAAGCGATGAAGAAGATAGCGGCGGGTAAGGAATTCATTATGAAAAGCAAGCACGTGAAAGTGAATTACTTGTTACTTACCCGAGTCTGGAGCTCTCCAGGAGCATTCGCAGATTTTCCCTGCAGTGCATCTGATGCCGCCGCCTACTACCGAGCCGAGAAGGGGAGCTCGACGGAGAAAGTGTTTTGGTCTCAGTATGCTGAGGCCGGACACCTGGTGCCTTTGAGCGACCAGCTGAAGCAAATGGTCGAGCTCCACAAGGTGGCCGAACAGGCCATAAAGGGCCTCATAGTTCGGCTTTGGCCTGGAGAGGCTCGCCTGGGAGCTAATTCGGGGTAGTGAGGCGGCTGGTGGATGCATGTCCACGGCTTGAAGTAATCAAGCGCTCAGTCTACATCGAAGGTGCCCGTAGGGTGCTTGCCCGTGCTAAAGTGCACTGGGGCAAGATGGATGCGGAGAAGCTGGTGAAGGATGGGCCACCGCCGGGCAAGGAGCATCACGTCCCGGAAGCGTATTATGAGGGCGTCCTGAAGGGTGCCCGCCTTATAGCGGATGAATGCTCCAAAGATGTAATTTTTGAGTAAACTCGCATTTGTGATCCTGTACGCTAAAAACTTTGTTCATATGCGCTAAGCAATGCTTTTGAATTTAAAATATTACCTTTTGTGCGGCCGTTTATCAAATTTGAGAGATGGCGAGTCATCGGCTTCTGCCCCCATGCCATGAGTGCTGGGGTGTTCGGGATAAACATGAGCACTCTTTTTCCCATTCTTGGGTCCTTCAAGGGAGGCACTCAACACAACGAATAAGGCAATCGGACTATAATGCTTGAACACTCTCACTTAGCCATAGAATTCTATAATTTTAAATTTCGGCGAAGCCCCTAGTGTTCGTAAGACCGAGTTCGGGGCGCTATCCACGCCTAGGCCGGACAAAGCCAACTCCTCGCTCTAAGCGGCATAAGTCTTTAGGGACTCGAAAACCTCTCGAACAGTGACCAGCTCTCGCCTCATCATGACGGTCAGTTTTAGCTTTCTCTACTGAGGTGCTTAGCCCAGCTCAACTGGGGCACAATCGCAGTAGTTCTCCTAGTGCTACCTTAGCCGATATAACGGAACGTAAGGTACCAAAACATAGGAGCCGGGCAAACCCAACTATTGACCCAAGACATGATTCGGAGCCGATGCATATAATGCTATAAGTTCGGGGTGCCGCACTTGTGAAAGTGTTCGGACTTCTCACACCGTATTGTGGGGTACTTAAGCCCCTGGCGTTTTGGCCGTACCAAAGTGTACGGGTGCAACATGTCATTAATGAACATATATTCGTAAAAAAGAGTAATGCAATAATAGACGAAAGCTATGCATTGTTTATTTAAAAAGCTGCGATCAAAGAAGAATGATACAAATAGTGCAATAAGCAAAAGACGGGACTATTTAACATGTCCTTTCCAGGGGCGAGCTGCGGAATGGTATGTGAAACAGGTATACTGCTTGTTATAGAGACCACCTTAGAATTCCATAGTGCGGCGTAGCTTTCTGCTTCCCTGGTTGTATCGTTTGTGCGGCAATTGTACTGCCGGACAAGCCTTCCGAAGAATGGAGTCCTGAAAATAAGAGAAAATTAAGAAATCGGCAGCCCCTAGTGCGGTTTAAGCCACGTTTCGGGCGTGCCGTGATGGTGCCCCTCCCCCTGTGCCCATGGTATTTCCAGAGCGCACTTATGTACGCGCAACACTGGTTTCGCAAGTTCGCGAGGGCTGGGGTTGGGGCCGCATTGCTACGCTTGCTCGGAACGTGCCAGGTGGTCTTGTTGTAAGTTACTCCGGGCGTGCTTGACGGTGTCCAGACGTTTAATGGCCGGACTGGAGAATTGCCTTGAGAGGCTGTTTTGTACTTCCGCTGCGATAGCTGCCATATGCTCCTCCGTTCGGAGAGAGCATTTGGTGTTTCCATTGACCGTGATGACTCATCGAGGGCCTGGCATCTTGAGCTTGAGGTATGCGTAGTGCGGCACCGCATTGAACTTGGCATATGCGGTTCGCCCGAGTAGTGCGTGATAGCCACTGCGCAACGGGACTATGTCGAAGATTAACTCCTCGCTTCCAAAATTATCCGGAGATCCGAAGACCACTTCAAGTGTAACTAAGCCTGTACAGTTGGCCTCTACACCTGGTATGACGCCTTTAAAGGTCGTTTTAGTGGGTTTAATCCTTGAGGGATCGATGCCCATTTTCCGCACTGTATCCTGGTAAAGCAGGTTCAGGCTGCTGCTGCCGTCCATAAGGACTCTAGTGAGGTGAAATCCGTCAATAATTGGGTCTAGAACCAATGCGGCGAATCCTCCATGACGGATGCTAGTGGGGTGGTCCCTTCTATCAAAAGTGATCGGGTAGGAAGACCATGGGTTGAATTTTGGGGCGATTGGCTCCATCATGTATACGTCCCTTAGCGCACGCTTCCGCTCCCTCTTGGTGACGTGGGTTGCGTATATCATGTTCACCGTCCGCACTTGTGGGGGAAAACCTTTCTGTCCACTATTGTTCGGTGGCCGGGGCTCCTCCTCATCATTGCTATGCAGCCCCTTGTCTCTGCTTTCGGCATTTAACTTGCCTGCCTGCTTGAACACCCAACAATCCCTGTTGGTGTGATTGGCTGGTTTTTTGGGGGTGCCATGTATCTGACATGAGCGGTCGAGTATTCGGTCCAAACTGGACGGGCCCAGAGTATTTCTTTTGAATGCCTTTTTCAGCTGACCGGGTTTAGAGCCTCTGAATCCGGCATTAACTGCCGTATCCTCAGCATTGTCGCCGTTAATGCGGCGCTTTTGCTTGTTGCGACGCGACCTGCCACTGCTATCCTTGGTATCTGAATTACCAGGGCTCTTGGTCATGTTATTGCTGCGAGCTAGCCAGCTGTCTTCTCCTGCGCAAAAGCGTATCATAAGTGTCGTGAGGGCTGCCATAGATTTCAGCTTTTCCTATCCTAGGTGTCATGCAAGCCACTCATCGCGGATGTAATGCTTGAAGGCTGCTAGGGCCTCTGCATCCGGACAGTCGACAATTTGATTTTTCTTGGTTAGGAACCGTGTCCAGAATTGTCTGGCCGATTCCTCTGGCTGCTGAATTATGTGGCTTAGGTCATCGGCGTCTGGTGGTCGCACATAAGTGCCCTGGAAATTGTCGAGGAATGCGGCTTCCAGGTCCTCCCAACAACCAATTGATTCTGCTGGCAAGCTGTTAAGCCAATGCCGAGCTGGTCCTTTAAGCTTGAGTGGGAGGTATTTGATGGCGTGTAGGTCATCACCGCGGGCCATGTGGATATGAAGGAGATAGTCCTCGATCCATACCGCAGGATCTGTTGTGCCATCGTATGATTCGATGTTCACGGGTTTGAAACCCTCGGGGATTTGATGATCCATTACTTCATTTGTGAAGCATAGTGGGTGTGCGGCGCCTCTGTATTGGGCTATATCATGACGCAGCTCAAACGAGCTTTGTCTACTGTGTTCGGCCCGGCCAGATTTACTGTATCCGGAGTGACGATTACCGTCTCATGCCGTGGGGCGCCCACACGATCCGTAGATCTATCTTGTTTGCCTTGCCTTGTCCTCCAATATATCTCGCAGGTCTGGCGCGTTTTCCCGTGCCTTGGTATTTTTTGAGCGGCGCCGAGGTGCGGCTTGAGTGGAGGGCCGAGAGGCCTCTCTGTCGCGGCCACGGGGTGGCCAGTCGGCCGCATCATGCACTGGTGATGTAGGTTTAGGTGCTTCCTCCTCCAATCGGGGTAGCAACATGCGCTTTGGGTAGCTCTTGGAGGGGCGTTCGAGTTCATACTCTTCGGCCGCAAGGACTTCAGTCCATCTGTCAGCTAGCAAATCTTGATCAGCTCTAAGCTGTTGCTGTTTTTTCTTGAGGCTGCTCGCCGTGGCCATAAGCCTGCGTTTGAAACGCTCTTGTTCGACGGGATCCTCCGACATGACAAATTCGTCATCGTCGAGGCTTGCCTCGTCTTCAGAGGGAGGCATATAATTATCGTCCTTGACCTCTCTGTCTGCCGCTCTCTCATGAGGGCTGGCTTCTCCATCCTCCTGTGGTGAATCTTGCTGGAGGTGGTTGTCTTCGGCACTGTCCGGGGTGTTATTATCTCCCGTGCCGGAATCACCGTTTTTGCTTTGGCGGGATTTAAAGCGGCGCCGCTGACGCCGGCGCTTAGGCTGCTTCTTGGAGGGGTCATCCTCCGTTGTTCCATCGCCATTGCCTTCTTTTGGGGTGTCCACCATGTATATATCATACAACGAGGTGGCTTTCCAATGCCCTATAGGCGCTGGTTCTTGATCGTCTCCTACATCGGCGTCCATACCGTCGATGTCTTCGGGTGGGCTTTGAATTTCTTCATCATCTGCATCCCAACCTTGCTGACCATAGTCCGGCCAGGGCTCTCCTGATAAAGAGAGAGACTTTAGTGAATTCAGAATATCGCCGAAGGGCGAGTGCTGAAAGATGTCAGCGGCGGTGAACTCCATGATCGGCGCCCAATAGGGTTCGATCGGTAGGGGCGCGGAGGGCTCGAAGTCTGGAGAGGAGTCCGGCTCCTTGGAGTTATGGGCTTCGCAGAGAATAGGGCTGGTGTTCGGCTCGATCGCCGTAGAGATTGCAGCCCCCGAGGCGGTGTCCAACCACCCATCCTCGATTGGCGCAGTTGGCTCCGAATTAAGGGTGCGGCCTCCAGGGCACTGTTCGGCGGCAGAGCTAGATCATGCCCATCGCGACAGTGTGGCGCGCTCGGCTGCGGATCGAATCCATCGAAGATCAA
This sequence comes from Triticum urartu, assembly GCF_056163025.1. Taxonomy (NCBI): domain Eukaryota; kingdom Viridiplantae; phylum Streptophyta; class Magnoliopsida; order Poales; family Poaceae; genus Triticum; species Triticum urartu. The sequence goes on along the minus strand of NC_141879.1, from coordinate 452,782,603 downwards.
GTCTCCGCGGAGGTCTGTCGTGTAGCTCAAACTTCCAAATTTGACCTAATGGCCAGGGGCGTAGCTTTCGATCTCCTCCAGATGACCAAGCGAATTGGCCCGCAGTGCAAAGCCGCCGAATACGAAGATCTGTCCGAGGAGAAAGGTCTCACCCTGGATCGCATCGCTGTTGATGATCGGAGAAGCCATCGGGCCTAAAAGTGACGACACAGAGGAACTCTCAATGAAAGCACCAATGTCGGTGTCAAAACCGGTGGATCTCGGGTAGGGGGTCCCGAACTGTGCGTCTAGGCGGATGGTAACAGGAGACAAGGGACACGATGTTTTTACCCAGGTTCGGGCCCTCTCGATGGAGGTAAAACCGTACTCCTACTTGATTAATATTGATGATATGGGTAGTAGAAGAGTAGATCTACCACGAGATCGAGGAGGCTAAACCCTAGAAGCTAGCCTATGGTATGATTGTTGTCCCTATGGACTAAAACCCTCCGGTTTATATAGACACCGGAGAGGGCTAGGGTTACACAGTGTCGGTTACAATGGTAGGAGATCTACATATCCGTATCGCCAAGCTTGCCTTCCACGCCAAGGAAAGTCCCTTCCAGACACGGGACGAAGTCTTCAATCTTGTATCTTCATAGTCGAGGAGTCCGACCGAAGGTATAGTCCGGCTATCCGGACACCCCCTAATCCAGGACTCCCTTAGTTAGCACTAATAATAACAGGATATATCTTATTTTCATCAAGATAAGCATATTTAAGATTATCAGGCAAAGGTTTAAGCTCAAACACGGGATCACTCTTGGGTGGAGGAGGATCCCCTAAGATTTCAACAGGCAAGTTGTGATGCAGAATAGGTTATTGTTTAAAGAATACTTCATCTACTTCCCTTCTTTCATTCATGAACATATCATTTTCATGGTCTAGCAAATAGTGTTCTAAAGGATCACTAGGAGGTATGGCAATAGAAGCAAGACCAATAATTTCATCCTTACTAGGTAATTCTTCCTCACGATGTTGTTTACTAAATTTAGAGAAATTAAACTCATGAACCATATCATCCAAGCCAACAGTAACAACATTCTTTGTGCAATCTATGGTAGCATTGACAGTATTTAAGAAGGGTCTACCAAATATAATGGGACAACAGCTATCTTGTGGAGAAGTAAGAACAAGAAAATCAGCAGGATATTTAGTTTTCCCACACAAGATTTCAACATCTCTAACAATTCCCATCGCTGAAATAGTATCTCTATTGGCAAGTTTAATTGTGATATCAATATCTTCTAACTCAGCAGGTGCAATTTCATTCTTAATTTCTTCATACAAGTCATAAGGTATAACACTAGCACTAGCACCCATATCACATAAGCCATGATAACAATGATCTCCTATTTTAACAGAAATAACAGGCACGCCTACCACATGCCTATGTTTATCTTTATCACAAGGCTTAGCAATTCTAGCACTTTCATCATCAAACTGAATAACATGCCCATCTATATTATCAGACAAGAGATCTTTAACAATAGCAATATTAGGTTCTACTTTAACTTGCTCAGGAGGTGTATAAGTTCTAATATTGCTTTTACGAACAAAAGTTGAAGCTTTAGCATGATCCTTTATTCTAATAGGGAAAGGTGGTTTCTCAATGTAAGAAGTAGGAACAATAGGATCATTATAAGTGACAGTCTTTTCTTCAACTTCAATAGGTGCAGCTACTTTTACTTCTATGGGAGGATGATATTTAAACCACTTCTCCTTAGGGAGATCAACATAAGTAGCAAAAGATTCACAGAAAGAAGCTACTATCTCAGAGTCAAGTCCATATTTAGTGCTAAACTTAAGGAAAATATCGGTATCCATAAAAGATTTAACACAATCAAACTTTGTTGTCATACCTGACTCCTTACCTTCGTCGAGGTCCCAATCTTCAGAGTTGCGTTTAATTCTATCCAACAAATTCCATCGGAATTCAATAGTCTTCATCATAAAAGAGCCAGCACAAGAAGTATCGAGCATGGTGCGATTGTTATCAGAAAGCCGAGCATAAAAACTTTGCATAATTATTTCTCTCGGGAGCTCATGATTGGGGCATGAATATAACATTGATTTAAGCCTCCCCCAAGCTTGAGCGATGCTTTCTCCTTCGCGAGGCCAGAAATTATATATATAATTGTGATCACGATGAACAAGATGCATAGGGTAATACTTTTGATGAAATTCCAGCTTCAATCTTTTATAGTCCCATGATCTCATATCATCACATAGCCTATACCATATCAATGCGTCTCCCTTCAAAGATAAAGGGAAGACCTTCTTCTTAGCAACATCATCGGGTATACCTGCAAGCTTAAATAATCCACAAACTTCATCGACATATATTAAGTGCTCATTCAGGATACTTTGTTCCATCTCCTGTAAAAGGATTAGGTAGCAGTTTTTCTATCATACCCGAAGGATACTCATAAGGAGTTTCATTTTCAATAGGTTCAGTACGTTGAGGAGCAACTCTTTTCTCTACTGGACGGGGTGAAGATACCCCGAACAAGCCCCTCAGAGAATTACTTTCCATAGTAACAAGTAATAGTAAATTTCAGCACACTACATAAATTTTTCCTTACCAAATTCCACCTACCAAAGGCGCTACACTCCCCGGCAACGGTGCCAGAAAAGAGTCTTGATGACCCACAAGTATAGGGGATCTATCGTAGTCCTTTCGATATGTAAGAGTGTTGAACCCAACGAGGAGCAGAAGGAAATGATAAGCGGTTTTCAGCAAGGTATTCTCTGCAAGTACTGAAATAAGTGGTAACAGATAGTTTTGTGATAGGATAAATTGTAACGAGCAACAAGTAACAAAAGTAAATAAAGTGCAGCAAGGTGGCCCAATCCTTGTGTAGCAAAGGATAAGCCGGAACAAACTCTTATAATAGGAAAAGCGCTCCCGATGACACATGGGAATATCGTCAAGCTAGTTTTCATCACGTTCATATGATTCGCGTTCGATACTTTGATAATTTGATATGTGGGTGGACCGGTGCTTGGGTGCTGTTCTTACTTGAACAAGCATCCCACTTATGATTAACCTCTATTGCAAGCATCCGCAACTACAACAAAAGTATTAAGGTAAACCTAACCATAGCATGAAACATATGGATCCAAATCAGCCCCTTACGAAGCAACGCATAAACTAGGGTTTAAGCTTCTATCACTCTAGCAACCCATCATCTACTTATTACTTCCCAATGCCTTCCTCTAGGCCCAAATAATGGTGAAGTGTTATGTAGTCGACGTTCACATAACACCACTAGAGGCTAGACAACATACATCTTATCAAAATATCAAACGAATACCAAATTCACATGACTACTCGTAGCAAGACTTCTCCCTTGTCCTCAGGAACGAACGTAATTACTCACAAAGCATATTCATGTTCATAATCAGAGGGGTAATAATATGCGTATAGGATCTGAACATATGATCTTCCACCAATTAAACCAACTAGCATCAACTACAAGGAGTAATCAACAGTACGAGCAACCTGCTAGCACCAATCCCGGACTTCGAGACAAGAATTGGATACAAGAGATGAACTAGGGTTTGGAGATGAGATGGTGCTGGTGAAGATGTTGATGGAGATTGCACTCTCTCGATGAGAGGAGCGTTGGTGATGACAATGGTGATGATTTCCCCCTCCGAGAGGGAAGTATCCCCGGCAGAACAGCTCTGCCGGAGCTCTAGATTGGATCCGCCAAGGTTCCGCCTCGTGGCGGCGGAGTCTCGTCCCGAAAAGTTCCTTCTTATTTTTTTCTCATCGAAAGACTTCATATAGGAGAAGATGAGCGTTGGAGAGCCACCAGGGGGCCCACGAGGTAGGGGGCGCGCCCTAGGGGGGGCGCCCCCCACCCTGGTGAGCAGGGTGTGGGCCCCCTGGCCTTCATCTTTGGCGAGGATTTTTCATTATTTATTTTAAGACGTTCCATGGAGTTTCAGGACTTTTGGAGTTGCGCAGAATAGGTCTCTAATATTTGCTCCTTTTCCAGCCTAGAATTCCAACTGCCGGCATTCTCCCTCTTTATGTAAACCTTGTAAAATAAGAGAGAATAGCCATAAGTATTGTGACATAAAGTGAAATAACAGTCCATAATGCGATAAATATCGATATAAAAGCATGATGCAAAATGGACGTATCAGTGATCCTGTTAATCAAATGACAACTCATGTCTATGGTTAGGAAACATAACCATCATTGATTCAACGAGCTAGTCAAGTAGAGGCAAACCGGTGACAATCTGTTTGTCTATGTATTCACACATGTACTAAGTTTTCGGTTAATACAATTCTAGCGTGAATAATAAACATTTATAATGATAAGGAAATAAATAATAACTTTATTATTGCCTCTAGGGCATATTTCCTTCACATACCCCCCGATACTATCCATAGATTCATCAAAATAAGCAAACATCACACGAAAAACAGAATCTGTCAAAAACAGAATAGTCTGTAGTAATCTGGAAATTTCGAATACTTCTGTAACTCCAAAATTCTGAAAATATAGGACATCCTAAATAATTTGTATATTGATCTACTGCAGTTGGAATTGGTATTTTTATCGCTCTCTGGTATAAAATGAAAATTATTCTCGTGAGCGCATACTTCCAGTTTTTTACAGCAAGATCAAATAACAATCACCCAAGAAGATCCTAAAGGATTTACTTGGCACAAACACTAATTAAAACATAAAAATCGCAATCATAACTGAGGATAGATGATTTATTTATTACTAAATAGGAACAAAAAGCAAGGAACAAAAATAAAATTGGGTTGCCTCCCAACAAGCGCTATCGTTTAACGCCCCTAGCTAGGCATAAAAACAAGAATAGATCTAGGTATTGTCATCTTTGGTATGCAATCCATAAGTGGCTCTCATAATTGATTCATAAGGCAATTTAATTTTCTTTCTAGGAAAGTTTTCCATGCCTTTCCTTAACAGAAATTGGAATCTAATATTTCCTTCTTTCATGTCAATAATTGCACCAATCATTCTAAGGAAAGGTCTACCAAGAATAATAGGACATGTAGGATTGCAATCTATATGAAGAATGATGAAATCTATGGGCACATAATTCCTATTTCCAACAATAAGAACATCATTAATCCTTCCCATAGGTTTCTTAATGGTGGAACCCGCAAGGTGCAAATTTAAAGAACAATCATCAAATTCACGGAAACCTAACACATCACACAAAGTTTTTGGAATCGTGGAAACACTAGCACCCAAATCACATAAGTAATAGCATTCATGATATTTAATCCTAACTTTAATAGTAGGTTCCCACTCATCATAAATTTTTCTAGGGATAGAGACTTCTAATTCAAGTTTTTCTTCATAAGATTGCATTAAAGCATCAATGATATGCTTAGTAAAAGCATTGTTTTGACCATAAGCATGAGGAGAATTTAACACGGATTGCAACAAGGAAATACAATCTATCAAATAGCAATTATCATAATTAAATCCCTTGAAATCCAAAATAGTGGGTTCATTGCTATGTAAAGTTTTGACCTCTCCAATCCTACTTTTACCAATTTTTGCATCAAGATCTAAAAACTCCGAATCATTGGGACGCCTTTTAACTAAAGTTGACTCATCTCTAGTCCCATCTTTATCAAGATTCATATTGGAAAACAAATATTTAATAGGAGACACATCAATCACTTTTAGATCTTCATCATTATTATCATGAAAACTAGAAGAACATGCTTTCACAAAGCAATCTTTTTAGCATGCATCCTCGCGGTTCTTTCTTTGAAGTCATCAATGGAAATTCTCATGCTTTGAGAGACTCGTTGATATCATGCTTAGGTGGAATAGATCTAAGTTTCAAAGAATTGACATCAAGAGAAATTCTATCCACGTTCCTAGCCAACTCATCAATCTTAAGCAATTTTTCTTCAATCAAAGCATTGAAATTGTCTTGTAAATTCATAAATTCTTTAAAACTAGTCTCAAAATCAGAGGGCATCATATTAAAATTTTCATAAGAGTTGTTGTAGGAATTGCCATAATTATTAGAGGAATTACTAGGGAACGACCTAGAATTAAAGTTTCCTTTATATGCATTATTACCAAAGTTGTTCCTACCAACAAAATTCACATCCAAGGATTCATTATTATTCTCAATCAAAGTGGACAAAGTCATATCATTAGGATTAGAAGAAACACTCTTATTAGCAAACAATTTCATAAGTTCATCCATCTTTCCACTCAAAACATTAATCTCTTCTATCGCATGAACCTTTTTACTAGTGGATCTTCCGGTATGCCATTGAGAATAATTAACCATAATATTATCTAGGAGTTTAGTAACTTCTCCTAAAGTGATTTCCATAAAAGTGCCTCCCGCGGCCGAATCTAAAAGATTTCTAGAAGCAAAATTCAATCCAGCATAAAAATTCTGTATAATCATCCATAAATTCAAACCATGTGTAGGGCAATTACATATCATTAATTTCATCCTCTCCCAAGCTTGTGCAACATGCTCATGATCAAGTTGCTTAAAATTCATAATATCGTTTCTAAGAGAGATGATCTTAGTGAGAGGAAAATACTTAGAGATAAAAGCATCTTTGCACTTATTCCATGAATCAATACTATTTTTAGGTAAAGAAGAGAACCAAGTCTTAGCATGATCTCTAAGGGAAAACGGAAATAGCTTCAATTTAACGATATCATTATCCACATCTTTATTATTTTGCATATCGCACAAATCAACAAAGTTGTTTAGATGGGTAGCAGCATCTTCACTAGGAAGGCCAGAAAATTGATCTTTCATGACAAGATTCAACAAAGTAGCATTAATTTCACAAGATTCAACATCAGTAATAGGAGCAATCGGAGTGCTAATAAAATCATTGTTGTTGGTATTGGAAAATACACATAATTTAGTATTATCTTGAGCCATCATGACAAACAATCAATCCAACACACAATCACACAAGAAGCGAGCGAAAAGAGGCAAACGGAAAAAGGGGCGAATAAAATGGCAAAGGTGAAGTGGGGGAGAGGAAAACGAGAGGCAAATGGCAAATAATTTAATGCGAGGGATAAGAGTTTATGATGGGTACTTGGTATGTCTTGACTTGGCATAGATCTCCCCGGTAATGGCGCCAGAAATCCTTCTTGCTACCTCTTGAGCATGCGTTGGTTTTCCCTTGAAGAGGAAAGGGTGATGCAGCAAAGTAGCGTAAGTATTTCCCTCAATTTTTGAGAACCAAGGTATCAATCCAGTAGGATACTACACGTAAATCGCCTAGCACCTGCACAAACAATCAAGAACCTTGCAACCAACGCGATAAAGGGGTTGTCAATCCCTTCACGGCCACTTGCAAAAGTGAGATCTGATAAAGATAATAAGATAAATATTTTTGGTATTTTTGTTGTATAGATTGAAAAGTAAAGATTGCAAAATAAATAGTAAACTAGAATTGTGGATCAGAAACTTATATGATATTAAGTAGACCCAGGGGCCATAGGTTTCACTAGTGGCTTCTCTCAAGATAGCATATATTACGGTGGGTGAACAAATTACTGCCGAGCAATTGATAGAAAAGCGCATAGTTATGAGAATATCTAGGCATGATGATGAACATAGGCATCACGTCCATGTCAAGTAGACCGAAACAATTCTGCATCTACTACTATTACTCCACACATCGACCGCTATCCAGCATGCATCTAGAGTATTAAGTTCATAAGAATAGAGTAACGCATTAGGCAAGATGACATGATGTAGAGGGATAAACTCAAGAAATATGATATAAACCCCATCTTTTTATCCTCGATGGCAACAATAAAATACGTGCCTTGTTGCCCCTACTGTCACTGGGAAAGGACACCGCAAGATTGAACCCAAAGCTAAGCACTTCTCCCATTGCAAGAAAGATCAATCTAGTAGGGCAAACTAAACCGATAATTTGAAGAGACTTGCAAAGATATCAAATCATGCATATAAGAGTTCAGAGAAGAATCAAATATTGTTCATAGATAATCTTGATCATAAACCCACAATTCATCGGATCTCGGCAAACACACCGCAAAAAGTATTACATCGAATAGATCTCCAAGAACATTGAGGAGAACTTTGTATTGAGAACCAAAGAGAGATAGGAAGCCATCTAGCTAATAACTATGGACCCGAAGGTCTGTGGTAAACTAATCACACATCATCAGAGAGGCTATGGTGTTGATGTAGAAGCCCTCCGTGATTGAATCCCCCTCCGGCAGATCATCGAAAAAGGTCCCCAGATGGGATCTCACGGTTACAGAAGGTTGCGGCGGTGGAAAAGTGGTCGCGTGGCTTCCTTGGATGTTTTCAGGGTATAAGAGTATATATAGGCAAAAGAAGTAGGTCGGTGGAGCTATGAGGGGGCCACGAGGGTGGGGGCGCGCCTACCCCCGGGCGCGCCTCCCTACCTCGTGGCCGCCTCGTTGCTTCCTTGACCTCCACTCTAAGTCTCTTGGATTGTGTTTGTTCCAAAAGAGATCCTCGCGAAGGTTTCGTTCCATTTGGATTCCGTTTGATATTCATTTTTTGCGAAACACTGAAATAGGCAAAAAACAACAATTTGCAGTAGGCCTTCGGTTAATACGTTAGTCCCAAAAATTATATAAAAGTGCATATTAAAGCCCATTAAACATCCAAAACAGATAATATAATAGCATGGAACAGTCAAAAATTATAGATTTGTTGGAGAGGTATCAACATACAAGGTAGAATTTCCAGCTAAGGAGGATCAACTTCATATTCTGAAGTTTGGCATGTGTAGAGTTCCTGGTGCTAGCATCATCCTGGAGTTTGACAAATGGAAACAGAATGAACCACATGGGATAGAGAATTGGCCCGCAGTGCAAAGCCGCCGAAAGATCTGTCCGGGGAGAAAGGTCTCACCCTGGATCGCATCGCTGTTGATGATCGGAGAAGCCATCGGGCCTAAAAGTGACGACACAGAGGAACTCTCAATGAAAGCACCAATGTCGGTGTCAAAACCGGTGGATCTCGGGTAGGGGGTCCCGAACTGTGCGTCTAGGCGGATGGTAACAGGAGACAAGGGACACGATGTTTTTACCCAGGTTCGGGCCCTCTCGATGGAGGTAAAACCCTACTCCTGCTTGATTAATATTGATGATATGGGTATTAGAAGAGTAGATCTACCACGAGATCGAGGAGGCTAAACCCTAGAAGCTAGCCTATGGTATGATTGTTGTCCCTATGGACTAAAACCCTCCGGTTTATATAGACACCGGAGAGGGCTAGGGTTACACAGAGTCGGTTACAATGGTAGGAGATCTACATATCCGTATCGCCAAGCTTGCCTTCCACGCCAAGGAAAGTCCCTTCCAGACACGGGACGAAGTCTTCAATCTTCTATCTTCATAGTCGAGGAGTCTGACCGAAGGTATAGTCTGGCTATCCGGACACCCCCTAATCCAGGACTCCCTCAGTTAGCACTAATAATAACAGGATATATCTTATTTTCATCAAGATAAGCATATTTAAGATTATCAGGCAAAGGTTTAAGCTCAAACACGGGATCACTCTTGGGTGGAGGAGGATCCCCTAAGATTTCAACAGGCAAGTTGTGATGCAGAATAGGTTATTGTTTAAAGAATACTTCATCTACTTCCCTTCTTTCATTCATGAACATATCATTTTCATGGTCTAGCAAATAGTGTTCTAAAGGATCACTAGGAGGTATGGCAATAGAAGCAAGACCAATAATTTCATCCTTACTAGGTAATTCTTCCTCACGATGTTGTTTACTAAATTTAGAGAAATTAAACTCATGAACCATATCATCCAAGCCAACAGTAACAACATTCTTTGTGCAATCTATGGTAGCATTGACAGTATTTAAGAAGGGTCTACCAAATATAATGGGAAAAAAGCTATCTTGTGGAGAAGTAAGAACAAGAAAATCAGTATGATATTTAGTTTTCCCACACAAGACTTCAACATCTCTAACAATTCCCATCGCTGAAATAGTATCTCTATTGGCAAGTTTAATTGTGATATCAATATCTTCTAACTCAGCAGGTGCAATTTCATTCTTAATTTCTTCATACAAGTCATAAGGTATAACACTAGCACTAGCACCCATATCACATAAGCCATGATAACAATGATCTCCTATTTTAACAGAAAGAACAGGCATGCCTACCACATGTCTATGTTTATCTTTATCACAAGGCTTAGCAATTCTAGCAGTTTCATCATCAAACTGAATAACATGCCCATCTATATTATCAGACAAGAGATCTTTAACAATAGCAATATTAGGTTCTACTTTAACTTGCTCAGGACGTGTATAAGTTCTAATATTGCTTTTACGAACAACAGTTGAAGCTTTAGCATGATCCTTTATTCTAATAGGGACAGGTGGTTTCTCAATGTAAGAAGTAGGAACAATAGGATCATTATAAGTGACAGTCTTTTCTTCAACTTCAATAGGTGCAGCTACTTTTACTTCTATGGGAGGATGATATTTAAACCACTTCTCCTTAGGGAGATCAACATAAGTAGCAAAAGATTCACAGAAAGAAGCTACTATCTCAGAGTCAAGTCCATATTTAGTGCTAAACTTAAGGAAAATATCGGTATCCATAAAAGATTTAACACAATCAAACTTTGTTGTCATACCTGACTCCTTACCTTCGTCGAGGTCCCAATCTTCAGAGTTGCGTTTAATTCTATCCAATAAATTCCATCGGAATTCAATAGTCGTCATCATAAAAGAGCCATCACAAGAAGTATCGAGCATGGTGCAATTGTTATCAGAAAGCCGAGCATAAAAACTTTGCATAATTATTTCTCTCAGGAGCTCATGGTTGGGGCATGAATATAACATTGATTTAAGCATCCCCCAAGCTTGAGCGATGCTTTCTCCTTCGCGAGGCCAGAAATTATATATATAATTGCGATCACGATGAACAAGATGCATAGGGTAATACTTTTGATGAAATTCCAGCTTCAATCTTTTATAGTCCCATGATCTCATATCATCACATAGCCTATACCATATCAATGCGTCTCCCTTCAAAGATAAACGGAAGACCTTCTTCTTAGCAACATCATCGGGTATACCTGCAAGCTTAAATAATCCACAAACTTCATCGACATATATTAAGTGCTCATTCAGGATGCTTTGTTCCATCTCCTGTAAAAGGATTAGGTAGCAGTTTTTCTATCATACCCGAAGGATACTCATAAGGAGTTTCATTTTCAATAGGTTCAGTAGGTTGAGGAGCAACTCTTTGCTCTACTGGACAGGGTGAAGATACCCCGAACAAGCCCCTCGGAGAATTACTTTCCATAGTAACAAGTAATAGTAAATTTCAGCACACTATATAAATTTTTCCTTACCAAATTCCACCTACCAAAGGCGCTACACTCCCCGGCAACAGTGCCAGAAAAGAGTCTGGATGACCCACAAGTATAGGGGATCTATCGTAGTCCTTTCGATATGTAAGAGTGTCTAACCCAACGAGGAGCAGAAGGAAATGATAAGCGGTTTTCAGCAAGGTATTCTCTGCAAGTACTGAAATAAGTGGTAACAGATAGTTTTGTGATAGGATAAATTGTAACGAGCAACAAGTAACAAAAGTAAATAAAGTGCAGCAAGGTGGCCCAATCCTTGTGTAGCAAAGGATAAGCCGGAACAAACTCTTATAATAGGAAAAGTGCTCCCGATGACACATGGGAATATCGTCAAGCTAGTTTTCATCACGTTCATATGATTCGCGTTCGATACTTTGATAATTTGATATGTGGGTGGACCGGTGCTTGGGTGCTGTTCTTACTGGAACAAGCATCCCACTTATGATTAACCTCTATTGCAAGCATCTGCAACTGCAACAAAAGTATTAAGGTAAACCTAACCATAGCATGAAACATATGGATCCAAATCATCCCCTTACGAAGCAATGCATAAACTAGGGTTTAAGCTTCTGTCACTCTAGCAACCCATCATCTACTTATTACTTCCCAATGCCTTCCTCTAGGCCCAAATAATGGTGAAGTGTTATGTAGTCGACGTTCACATAACACCACTAGAGGCTAGACAACATACATCTTATCAAAATATCAAACGAATACCAAATTCACATGACTACTCATAGCAAGACTTCTCCCTTGTCCTCAGGAACGAACGTAATTACTCACAAAGCATATTCATGTTCATAATCAGAGGGGTAATAATATGCGTATAGGATCTGAACATATGATCTTCCACCAATTAAACCAACTAGCATCAACTACAAGGAGTAATCAACACTACGAGCAACCTACTAGCACCAATCACAGACTTCGAGACAAGAATTGGATACAAGAGATGAACTAGGGTTTGGAGATGAGATGGTGCTGGTGAAGATGTTGATGGAGATTGCCCTCTCTCGATGAGAGGAGCGTTGGTGATGACGATGGTGATGATTTCCCCCTCCCAGAGGGAAGTATCCCCGGCAGAACAGCTCTGCTGGAGCTCTAGATTGGATCCGCCAAGGTTCCGCCTCGTGGTGGCGGAGTCTCATCCCAAAAAGTTCCTTCTTATTTTTTTCTCGTCGAAAGACTTCATATAGGAGAAGATGGGCGTCGGAGAGCCACCAGGGGGCCCACGAGGTAGGGGGTGCGCCCTAGGGGGGGTGGCCCCCACCCTGGTGAGCAGGGTGTGGGCCCCCTGGCCTTCATCTTTGGCGAGGATTTTTCTTTATATATTTTAAGACGTTCCATGGAGTTTCAGGACTTTTGGAGTCGCGCAGAATAGGTCTCTAATATTTGCTCATTTTCCAGCCCAGAATTCCAACTGCTGGCATTCTCCCTCTTTATGTAAACCTTGTAAAATAAGAGAGAATAGCCATAAGTATTGTGACATAAAGTGAAATAACAGTCCATAATGCGATAAATATCGATATAAAAGCATGATGCAAAATGGAAGTATCAGTGATCCTGTTAATCAAATGACAACTCATGTCTATGGTTAGGAAACATAACCATCATTGATTCAACGAGCTAGTCAAGTAGAGGCAAAACTGGTGACAATCTGTTTGTCTATGTATTCACACATGTACTAAGTTTTCGGTTAATACAATTCTAGCGTGAATAATAAACATTTATAATGATAAGGAAATAAATAATAACTTTATTATTGCCTCTAGGGCATATTTCCTTCACATACCCCCCGATACTATCCATAGATTCATCAAAATAAGCAAACATCACACGAGAAACATAATCTGTCAAAAACAGAATAGTTTGTAGTAATCTGGAAATTTCGAATACTTCTGTAACTCAAAAATTCTGAAAATATAGGACATCCTAAATAATTTGTATATTGATCTACTGCACTTGGAATTGGTATTTTTATCGCTCTTTGGTATAAAATGAAAATTATTCTCGTGAGCGCATACTTCCAGTTTTTTACAGCAAGATCAAATAACAATCACCCAAGAAGATCCTAAAGGATTTACTTGGCACGAACACTAATTAAAACATAAAAATCGCAATCATAACTGAGGATAGATGACTTATTTATTACTAAACAGGAACAAAAAGCAAGGAACAAAAATAAAATTGGGTTGCCTCCCAACAAGCGCTATCGTTTAACGCCCCTAGCTAGGCATAAAAACAAGAATAGATCTAGGTATTGTCATCTTTGGTATGCAATCCATAAGTGGCTCTCATAATTGATTCATAAGGCAATTTAATTTTATTTCTAGGAAAGTTTTCCATGCCTTTCCTTAATAGAAATTGGAATCTAATATTTCCTTCTTTCATGTCAATAATTGCACCAATCGTTCTAAGGAAAGGTCTACCAAGAATAATAGGACATGTAGGATTGCAATCTATATGAAGAACGATGAAATCTACGGGCACATAATTCCTATTTGCAGCAATAAGAACATCATTAATCCTTCCCATAGGTTTCTTAATGGTGGAACCCACAAGGTGCAAATTTAAAGAACAATCATCAAATTCACGGAAACCTAACACATCACACAAAGTTTTTGGAATCGTGGAAACACTAGCACCCAAATCACATAAGTAATAGCATTCATGATCTTTAATCCTAAATTTAATAGTAGGTTCCCACTCATCATAAATTTTTCTAGGGATAGAGACTTCTAATTCAAGTTTTTCTTCATAAGATTGCATTAAAGCATCAACGATATGCTTAGTAAAAGCATTATTTTGACCATAAGCATGAGGAGAATTTAACACGGATTGCAACACGGAAATACAATCTATCAAATAGCAATTATCATAATTAAATCCCTTGAAATCCAAAATAGTGGGTTCATTGCTATGTAAATTTTTGACCTCTTCAATCCTACTTTTACCAATTTTTGCATCAAGATCTAAAAACTCCGAATCATTGGGATGCCTTTTAACTAAAGTTGACTCATCTCTAGTCCCATCTTTATCAAGATTCATATTGGAAAACAAATATTTAATAGGAGACACATCAATCACTTTTAGATCTTCATCATTATTATCATGAAAACTAGAAGAACACGCTTTCACAAAGCAATCTTTTTTAGCATGCATCCTTGCGGTTCTTTCTTTGAACTCATCAATGGAAATTCTCATGGCTTTGAGAGACTCGTTGATATCATGCTTAGGTGGAATAGATCTAAGTTTCAAAGAATTGACATCAAGAGAAATTCTATCCACGTTCCTAGCCAACTCATCAATCTTAAGCAATTTTTCTTCAATCAAAGCATTGAAATTGTCTTGTAAATTCATAAATTCTTTAAAAATAGTCTCAAAATCAGAGGGCATCTTATTAAAATTTCCATAAGAGTTGTTGTAGGAATTGCCATAATTATTAGAGGAATTACTAGGGAACGACCCAGAATTGAAGTTTCCTTTATATGCATTATTACCAAAGTTGTTCCTACCAACAAAATTCACATCCAAGGATTCATTATTATTCTCAATCAAAGTGGACAAAGTCATATCATTAGGATTAGAAGAAACACTCTTATTAGCAAACAATTTCATAAGTTCATCCATCTTTCCACTCAAAACATTAATCTCTTCTATCGCATGAACCTTTTTACTAGTGGATCTTTCGGTATGCCATTGAGAATAATTAACCATAATATTATCTAGGAGTTTAGTAACTTCTCCTAAAGTGATTTCCATAAAAGTGCCTCCCGCGGCCGAATCTAAAAGATTTCTAGAAGCAAAATTCAATCCAGCATAAAAATTCTGTATAATCATCCATAAATTCAAACCATGTGTAGGGCAATTACATATCATTAATTTCATCCTCTCCCAAGCTTGTGCAACATGCTCATGATCAAGTTGCTTAAAATTCATAATATCGTTTCTAAGAGAGATGATCTTAGCGAGAGGAAAATACTTAGAGATAAAAGCATCTTTGCACTTATTCCATGAATCAATACTATTTTTAGGTAAAGAAGAGAACCAAGTCTTAGCATGATCTCTAAGGGGAAACAGAAATAGCTTCAATTTAACGATATCATTATCCACATCTTTATTATTTTGCATATCGCACAAATCAACAAAGTTGTTTAGATGGGTAGCAGCATCTTCACTACGAAGGCCAGAAAATTGATCTTTCATGACAAGATTCAACAAAGTAGCATTAATTTCACAAGATTCAACATCAGTAATAGGAGCAATCGGAGTGCTAATAAAATCATTGTTGTTGGTATTGGAAAATACACATAATTTAGTATTATCTTGAGCCATCATGACAAACAATCAATCCAACACACAATCACACAAGAAGCGAGCGAAAAGAGGCAAACGGAAAAAGGGGCGAATAAAACGGCAAAGGTGAAGTGGGGGAGAGGAAAACGAGAGGCAAATGGCAAATAATTTAATGCGAGGGATAAGAGTTTATGATGGGTACTTGGTATATCTTGACTTGTCATAGATCTCCCCGGTAATGGCGCCAGAAATCCTTCTTGCTACCTCTTGAGCATGCGTTGGTTTTCCCTTGAAGAGGAAAGGGTGATGCAGCAAAGTAGCGTAAGTATTTCCCTCAATTTTTGAGAACCAAGGTATCAATCCAGTAGGATACTACACGTAAATCGCCTAGCACCTGCACAAACAATCAAGAACCTTGCAACCAACGCGATAAAGGGGTTGTCAATCCCTTCACGGCCACTTGCAAAAGTGAGATCTGATAAAGATAATAAGATAAATATTTTTGGTATTTTTGTTGTATAGATTGAAAAGTAAAGATTGCAAAATAAATAGTAAACTAGAATTGTGGATCAGAAACTTATATGATATTAAGTAGACCCAGGGGCCATAGGTTTCACTAGTGGCTTCTCTCAAGATAGCATATATTACGGTGGGTGAACAAATTACTGCCGAGCAATTGATAGAAAAGCGCATAGTTATGAGAATATCTAGGCATGATGATGAACATAGGCATCACGTCCATGTCAAGTAGACCGAAACAATTCTGCATCTACTACTATTACTCCACACATCGACCGCTATCCAGCATGCATCTAGAGTATTAAGTTCATAAGAATAGAGTAACGCATTAGGCAAGATGACATGATGTAGAGGGATAAACTCAAGAAATATGATATAAACCCCATCTTTTTATCCTCGATGGCAACAATAAAATACGTGCCTTGTTGCCCCTACTGTCACTGGGAAAGGACACCGCAAGATTGAACCCAAAGCTAAGCACTTCTCCCATTGCAAGAAAGATCAATCTAGTAGGGCAAACTAAACCGATAATTTGAAGAGACTTGCAAAGATATCAAATCATGCATATAAGAGTTCAGAGAAGAATCAAATATTGTTCATAGATAATCTTGATCATAAACCCACAATTCATCGGATCTCGGCAAACACACCGCAAAAAGTATTACATCGAATAGATCTCCAAGAACATTGAGGAGAACTTTGTATTGAGAACCAAAGAGAGATAGGAAGCCATCTAGCTAATAACTATGGACCCGAAGGTCTGTGGTAAACTAATCACACATCATCAGAGAGGCTATGGTGTTGATGTAGAAGCCCTCCGTGATTGAATCCCCCTCCGGCAGATCATCGAAAAAGGTCCCCAGATGGGATCTCACGGTTACAGAAGGTTGCGGCGGTGGAAAAGTGGTCGCGTGGCTCCCCTGGATGTTTTCAGGGTATAAGAGTATATATAGGCAAAAGAAGTAGGTCGGTGGAGCTATGAGGGGGCCACGAGGGTGGGGGCGCGCCTACCCCTGGGCGCGCCTCCCTACCTCGTGGCCGCCTTGTTGCTTCCTTGACCTCCACTCTAAGTCTCTTGGATTGTGTTTGTTCCAAAAAAGATCCTCGCGAAGGTTTCGTTCCGTTTGGATTCCGTTTGATATTCATTTTTTGCGAAACACTGAAATAGGCAAAAAACAACAATTTGCACTAGGCCTTCGGTTAATAGGTTAGTCCCAAAAATTATATAAAAGTGCATATTAAAGCCCATTAAACATCCAAAACAGATAATATAATAGCATGGAACAGTCAAAAATTATAGATTTGTTGGAGACGTATCAACATACAAGGAGGATCAACTTCATATTCTGAAGTTTGGCATGTGTAGAGTTCCTGGTGCTAGCATCATCCTGAAGTTTGACAAATGGAAACAGAATGAACCACATGGGGTACCTTTGGAACATATTTGGGTCCGCTTCTCGGGTGCTCCTCATAATCCTTTGAACCACTTTCTCGTCACTTGGAGTTTGGGGTCCCTTACTGGTAAAACTGAGAAGGTGGATATGCCCTTTACTCGTGCACATGGTGTTGCGAGACTGCTTGTTAGCGTCGTCAGCATCGATCTAGTACCAGATGTGGTAATATGGACCCATGCGGGGAGGACTTTTGTGTTGGATATTGAGATAGAGGACATGCTGACAGTTGATGAGGACGATGAGCATCAGGACATGGATACTTCTGAGGGAGATAGAGCCCCTGATAATCAGAACAAGGGGTCTAAGGAAAAGTCGAGCTCGGCCAAGAAGCACACTCCGCAACCTGATAAGTCAGATAAGTCGGCCAAGGGAGCACCGAGTTATAGCACACCAATGAATACTTTGCATTTTGGTTCGTTGTCTCTCATTCTGCTCCTAGTCATTTGTGGAGCAAGAGAGTTGAGGCTGATGATCCGGCGGAGCTGGAGTTGTCGCCTCTTGGGATGGATACCTTCGGACCGCCAACACCACTCACCTCACCTAGGGAGGTGTCTTCGCGAGTGACGGATGCTGGTGGGAGGGACGGGCAGGAGGCTGTCCCCTCTCCCGCGGCGGCTTCTCAATGCGCCACCACTCTGGTCGAGCGGACATGTGGGCGGGTGGCCGGCGGGCCTGCTGGTGTCAAGCTGGGCGATGTGGTCGGAGACAAAAGTGGGCGGGTGGCCCCCATGTCTTCCACGCCGACCGCTCGGGGTGCTCCCACGGTGGATGGATCGGGCACTTCGCCGACGCTCGGGCCTTATACGGCTCGAGTCTACGTTCAGGGTGCCGGGGTAGGGGAGGGATGTGGGTAGGAGGCCCTCAGGTCCCGCCAGACCGTGCTGCGCCCCGGCAGC
The DNA here is from genome assembly GCF_056163025.1 of Triticum urartu. Lineage (NCBI taxonomy): Eukaryota > Viridiplantae > Streptophyta > Magnoliopsida > Poales > Poaceae > Triticum > Triticum urartu. The sequence goes on along the minus strand of NC_141879.1, from coordinate 452,763,994 downwards.
TCCGATGAGTGCTTGGGGGGTTGCCAGGCTGAGGACTTACTCGGAATGCTGCCAAGATATCAGTATCCTTAGTTTCATACTCTAGGGTCAGCAGGAAGAGGATTGTACCATGAGAGAAGCACAGAGGTCAACCCGTGGAAGCCGAGCAGGAGGCTCCGCACCCACCTTCTCCGCCAGCGCTGGTTGGTGGTGCCCATACCGCGCCCATCTCTACTTCGCCACTTTCCATAGGTGGGCGCGCAGCTTCGGGAGATTATTCCCGGGAGAGATCTATGGACGAGATCATTGCTTTTGGTGGGATCATGGACCCGATGATGGCTGGCAGGCGTGTTAGTGACCGGATCCAAGACCAACCAGACGCTGACGACCTGCAGTTGGGGCGTGCTATGAGGGTGGCCAAGCTTCGTGATGTCGAGGCAACTATAGGTATGTCTGTTAATAAAAGTTATTCCATTATGCATTTTTCAGAACATGAAAGTTTAGCTAAGGCAAACAACCTAGGAGTCTCATTGGGTTCGAATGAAAAAGAAATTGCGAAGTCTATTAATGACCTACTAGACTTAGAAGTGGAGCGGGCCTCTGAAAGTATTCGTAACCTAGCAGCGGTTAAACCCATGAATAATGACAAAGTGAGACAATTAGGAATATCAGTCCTAGAAAGCTTATGTGATAATTTAATGTTGTCTTCAGAGGCCGATGGGGATTTACTAGGCTCGGACACTAAGGATAGTGTAAAGCCTTCACCGGCAAAAGTTATTCTCCCTAGTCATCATCCGAACACAGACACGTCGGGGGCTGGGGGTAAGCCCACACGAACACGAAAGAGGAAAGTATACCCGACTTCGGCTGTTCTAGGATGTGCTAGGGTTAAGCTTAAAAAGAAATTCCACAATGATCTATCAAAGGAATATTTTGGAATAGCAGAGGTCTGGCTGACTTGGCTAAAAGAAGGTTCCTTGCAGAGACATCGATATAACAACAACTCTACTTTATTGCACTTCTCGAAACTGCCAGAGATAATTTCACCTCACAATTCCTCAGAACTTTGTCTGGTGGAATCTATTATGATTGGCCTTGTCTACCTCCTAGAGGAAGATGCGATGGGATCTTGTTAGGGGTTAGGTATGAAACACTAGAGGTGCTCAATGTGGTCAGGGGCGATTTTTCGGTCAAGTTTCGGGTGATATCAAAGTTAGACGGTTTCCGTTGGTATCTTGTTGCGGTTTATGGAGCAGCCCAACCCGAGCTAAAACCCGATTTCCTAGCTGACTTAGTCTGGATTTGTGGAGACGAAATCTCCCCATCTTAGTTGGTGGAGATTTTAACAATATTCGAAGGCGAGATGAGAAGAACAACGATAATTTTGATGGGCGATGGTCACTTATGTTTAACATGATCATCGAGAGCCTCAATTTGAGAGAGATTTAGCTCACTGGTAGACAATATACTTGGGCTAATACGTTATCTATACCGACTTATGAAAAGTTGGATAGGGTTCTCGCTAGTGTTGAATGGGAACAAAAATATCCATTGGTGTCGGTTCATGCGTGTAGAGGGCAATTTCAGACTACACACCATTACTAGTTGACTCGGGAGAAGCAACACATATTGGTAATAATAATTATTTCTCTTTCGAACTAAGCTGGTTTGAAAAGGAGAATTTTATGGCCATTGTTGCCCGAGAGTGGGCAAAGCCTGTTGCTGGATGAACAAACATAGAGAGATGGTAGAACAAGATCAGACATCTAAGACAATTTCTAAGGGGATGGGCTTGAAACGAGAGTGGGATTTACAAAAGGGAGAAAGAAAGGCTTATTCAATTGATTGACGCCCTAGACATTAAAGCAGAGGGGGCCCTGCTAGATGTAGCAGAACATGCCATGAAATCCGAAGCAGAGCAAAGCCTACGAGCTCTTCTGAGAGAAGAGGAACTCAAATGGGCATTGCGGGATAAGGTTCTCAAGGTTATCCATGGTGATGATAATACACAATTCTTTCATGTGATTGCGAATGTAAACATAGAAAGAATAAAATCATCTAGCTGGAGCAAGATGAAGGTACCATAGTGGGTCATGAGAACTTTAAATCATATATCTCCAACTATTATAAACAATTATTCGGGCCACCGGCAGAGAGCACGGTCTCCATGAAATGAGCCTGAAATTGGAGATATACCTCAGCTTATGACGAAAGAGAATGAGATCTTGGCTATGCCTATTACTGAAAAAGGAGGTGCTAGATGCAATATCACAAATGAAACCGAATAAAGCACCGGGACTAGATGGGTTTCCTGCGGAGTTTTATAAGAGATGTTGGCATATTGTTAAGGATGACCTTATGCCTATGTTCCACGATTTCTTTAATGGGCGTCTAGAACTATTCCATCTAAACTTTGGTACGATTACTTTATTTCCAAAGAAAGAAGGGGCGGCTCGTATCATACAGTTCAGACCGATATGTCTCCTAAACGTGAGTTTCAAGATATTCACGAAGGTGGGGACGAACCGGTTGACGCGGATCGCCCATTCGATGGCACAATCGAGTCAAATGGCCTTCATGCCTGGTAGACACATCCTAGAAGGGGTAGTTGTTCTACATGAAACGTTTCACGAAATACATTCGAAGAAGCTAGATGGGGTTATCTTCAAAGTGGATTTCGAAAAGGCTTATGATAAAGTTAAATGGTCATTCCTTCAGCAAGCAATGCGCATGAAAGGATTTTCTGAGGCTTGGAGGAACCAAGTGGGTTCCCTTGTCCAAAAAGGTAGTGTCGGCATTAAGGTTAACGATGATATAGGCCACTATTTTCATACCCATAAAGGCTTGAGACAAGGGGATTCAATGTCTCCTCTCTTATTTAATATAGTGGCAGATATGTTGACCATCCTTATTAGTAGGGCCAAGGATAATGGCCTAGTAAATGGCTTAGTTCCTCATCTGGTAGATGGGGGGTATCCATTTTACAATACGCAGATGACACTATTCTTTTCATGGAGCATGACGTTGCAAAAGCTCAGAATATGAAATTGGTTTTATGTCTCTTCGAGCAATTGTCGGGGGTAAAAATTAACTTCAACAAAACGAGCTCTTTTGCTTTGGCCGGGCCAAATAGGAGCAAGACACTTATAGACAATTGTTCGGTTGCGAGCTGGGTTCTTTACCATTTAGCAATTTGGGCATACCAATTCACCATCAGAAGCTTTCTATCAAGGAGTGGAAGTGCATCGAGGATCGAATTGAGAAAAGGCTTAGTTGTTAGAAGGGTAAGTTAATGTCGTATGGTGGACGACTAGTACTCATTAACTCGGTACTGACGAGTATGCCAATGTTTTTGCTATCCTTCTTTGAGGTAACCAAAGGGGTACGGAGGAGACTAGACTTCTTTCGATCTTGATTCTTCTGGCAGTCGGATGAGGCCAAGAAGAGATATCGCTTAGCTCCTTGGGATATATTATGCCGACCCAAGGATCAGGGAGGTCTCAGTATTGAGAACCTGGAGATCAAGAATAAATCCCTTATGAGCAAATGGCTATTTAGGCTTTCGGTATAGAACGATGGTATGTGGGCACAAATTTTACTCAACAAATATCTACAATAAAAACGCTAGCACAAGTCACCGCGAGGTTGACAGATTCACCTTTCTGGAAGGGGCTTATGCAAATTAAAGACTTATTCTTTCATATAACCAAATTTGTTGTTGGTAATGGTATGGCCACACGATTTTGGGAGGACACATGGCTAGGGGGAGGCGCCATTAGCCATTCAATATCCAAGTCTTTACAATATTGTCCAACGTAAGGAGAGTTATGTTGGCACGATATTACAACCGACCCCTTTGAATATTCAGTTTAGGCGTTCTCTAGTTGGGCAGCGGTGGAATTCATGGATACATTTGGTACGGAGATAGATGGATGTTCAATTATCCGACCAACATGATTCACCACATTGGAGTTTGACTATGGATGGATTGTTCATAGTCAAATCCATTTATTTGGATCTAATTAACGCTGGCACAATCCCGAGATCTATTCATATCTGGAAAGTAAAGGTCCCCTTGCGCATTAAAATATTTATGTGATTTGTTCACAAGCAAGTGATCCTTACCAAATATAATTTGTCAAAACGACATTTGGTAGGAAGCTTACGATGTTGTTTTTGTGTTAACAATGAGACAATACAACATATTTTCATTGATCGCCCCCTAGCCAAATTATTGTGGAGAACAATTCATATAGCCTTCAACATTGTCCCTCCAGTTAGCATTGAAGCGTTGTTTGGGACGTGGTTAGCTGGGGTGGAACGTAATACTCCGGCCCGTATTCGAATTGATATATGTGCACTACTATCGGCTATATGGAACTGTAGGAACGACATGATTTTTAACAAACAACAATTTTCAACCTTCTTGCAGGTCATCTTCAGAGCTACCGCATGGATCCGTACATGGTCCTTACTCACTCCTATGGACTCTAGGTAGCCGCTGGTTACTGGGTGCAACCAATGGGAGATGGTAGCTCGGGCTATATTCAACCGGTTTGGATGGAGGTCTCTTAATAGGATAGGAATCTAGTTTTCTAGTCTTATATCTTCCACCGGTTGTAATTTTGAGTTGCTTTTTGTCATTCTGCTCCTTATGCGAGCTGTAGTACTTTGAATTTTGTTTGCTTTGAGACTTCTAATAATATGGATGTATGCATCATTCAGATGTGGAGGCCGGGGGCGTGCCTCCTTTTCCAAAAAAAATATGAGATTATCACCTGCCTTGACGCCTCCCAGGACTGTTAGCCTCTCTCTACTCCGAAGCTAGTTATTGATATGTCTATTTTGCCTCATGTTTTCCTACTGATATTTATTATGTTTTGGGTCATTATTTCACTCTATGATACAATTCTTAGAGAGAATTCCTTATTTGACACCATGTTAAATTCTGTTTCCCTATTTGACAACGAAAAATATTTTCTTCCCTATATAATACTGAGTCTAAATTTTATGCCCTTTATAACACTTTCATCTATTTTAAGCCTTAAAGGTGTTAATTGACACATGAAAAGACCTTTTTACCCCTGATGTGGTATATGATAAAAAAATCATAGATGCTAGTACATGCTAATAATGTACGTCCGGCCGACTTGGTTTGTTGTATGCGGCTAAGTATAGCGGACTAGATGCATGTGTGTTGTCCAGCTGGTTCGGTTCATAGCTGCGTGAGCCAACTTGCTGCGTGGGCACGTTCTGTGCAGCATGGAGTGTGAGCGGCCACCGTCCTTCTTCGTGACCCCGGACTCATGTGTACTTCGTTGGTCAATCAGCTAGATATTACTTCATGCGTGTGTCTGGCATGACATCGGCCAATATCAATAAGCACGGACTAGATACTACTGCACAATGTACGTATTTACGGAGAGGAGAGCGGTTACACTGTACACAAGAGCTAACTTAAGCACTTGATTGATTTTCTTTGGAAGTTGGCTCACGTAGCTAGGAACCGAACCAGCTAGACAGCACACATGCAGCTAGTTCGCTATACTTAGCCGCATACAACAAACCAAGCCGCCGGGACATTATTAGCACGTACTAGCATCTACGAATTTTTTTATAACATACCACATTAGGGGTAAAAAGATCTTTTCCTGTGTCAATTAACACCTTTAAGGCTTAAAATGGACGAAAGTATTATAAAAGGCATAAAATTTAGACTCGGTGCTATATAAGGAAGAAAATATTTTTTGGTGTCAAATAGGGAAACAAAATTTAACATAGTGTTAAATAAGGAATTATCTCTAATTCTTATGCCTTTTCTCTCTTATTTTGCTAGTTTCACATGAAGAGGGAGATTACCAGCACCTGGAATTCTCGACCGGAAAGGGCTACATCAGAGATAACTATTCTACAGAACTCAAAATGACCTGAAAATTCAAGGAGAATTATTTGTGAATATGTAAATATTGGCGAAAGAAATACCAGGAGGGGGCCACCAGAGAGCGACAAGCTCAGGGGGCACGCCCTGCCCCCTAGGGCGCGCCCTATGGGCTTGTGCCCCCTTGGCAGGCCTCTGGTGCCCAGCCGTCTCGAGGCGGAACCTGGGCAGGAGCACTTTTGCTCTCCGGCGAAGCGATTCCGTTGGGGAAACTTCCCTCCGGGAGGGGGAAATTGAAGGCATCATCATCGCCAATGATCCTCTCATAGTGGGAGGACAAATCTTCACCAGCACCATCTCATCTCAAACCCTAGTTCATCTCTTGTATTCAATCTTTGTCTCAAAACCTCATATTGGTACAACCAAGGTCTTGCAAGTCACTCGAACGATGATGTAAATAGAATCTGACAACCACATGAGTATTGTTAAAAGAAGGAAGCCAGATATACACCTCAGTGTGACAAAGGACTATGAAGATTGATGACAACAGTGAGCTATGTACAAGTACCTGTGAACCTGGTATATGATCCTGATGAGCCTTTCTCTACTTTTCTCTGGTGACGACACCACGCCTATGATCTGAGCTGTTTTTGGCCGTCCGGGGTGGATGCCAATGTCGGTGTCAAAACCGGCGGATCTCGGGTAGGGGGTCCCGAACTGTGCGTCTAAGGCGGATGGTAACAGGAGGCAAGGGACACGATGTTTACCCAGGGTTGGGCCCTCTTGATGGAGGTAATACCCTATGTCCTGCTTGATTGTTCTTGATGATATGAGTATTACAAGAGGCGATCTACCACGAGATCAGAGAGGCTAAACCCTAAAAGCTAGCCTATGGTATGACTGTCTGTTGTCCTACGGACTAAAACCCTCCAATTTATATAGGCACCGAAGGGGGCTAGGGTTACACAAGGTCGGTTACAAAGGAGGAGATATACATATCCGTATTGCCTAGCTTGCCTTCCATGCCAAGTAGAGTCCCATCCGGACACGGGACGAAGTCTTCAATCTCGTATCTTCATAGTCCAATAGTCCGGCCAAAGGATATAGTCCGGCTGTCCGGAGACCCCCCAATCCAGGACTCCCTCAGTAGCCCCTGAACTAGGCTTCAATGACGTCGAGTCCGGCGCGCAGTATTGTCTTTGGCATTGCAAGGCGGGTTATTCTTCAAATTTCGAATGTCTGTTACGTAGTGTCCGGCCCCATAAATGTTGGACTTCTTGGCTTCTGTGCTCAATAAGGGCTATCTTCCACGCGTCGAACGAATACGAAGAGCCAGGGCATTGTTACATTCGCCCCCCTAGCCAGATAAATAAATTATCTATTAAAGGGATGGGGATTCTTAGATCCAATCCATACCGAATCCATCGGAGCGCGCTTCGGGAAAAATCCACTCCAACATGGCCACCACCGCAGCTCCTCCTCCCGCCCCCATAGCCCTAAGCCCGGTGATTGGGAGAGGTGTTCCGTCCCACACAATCGATTAGTAGAGCTGCAGACTCAGGGATTTCTCCCTCCAGCGTATATGGTCCCCGTCCGAACCGGACTCGCCACCTATAATGGTGGGGAGCAAGCGGAGAGCTTCCCCAGCCCCTCTAAGGGGGAGCGGGTGTGCCTTGTTCCTTACTTACTAAGGGGACTCGGATTTCCAATTCATCCGTTCCCCCGCGGGCTCCTGGAGTTTTACGGCCTCCAACTGCATAATTTCACCCCTGCTTCCATATTACATACCGCCGGCTACGTTGCCCTTTGCGAGCTATTTCTGGGCTGCGAGGCTCATTTCGAGCTGTGGAAAAGGTTATTTTGCCTCGTTTCCCACACACAGAAGGGGTCACTTTATCAAGTGGGCGGAGCCGAAATATGGCGCATCGCCGGAACCGGATACCTGTCCGGTACTCCGAAGAAGACGTCCAAGGACTAGGCTTTGGAGTGGTTTTATATGGAGGACGTCCCCCTTCCAGACCCTGTTCGGCGGGGTCTTCCTGAGTTCGACAATGCTCCTCTGAAGAAACGCCGAAGCTGGCACCCACAGAGCCCCCAGGAGGAAGACAACGGAGAAGTCCTTTACGTGATGAACCGGATTAAAGCGCTGGCTCAATCAGGATTGACAATAATCAAGGTTATGTCAATATGCATAATGCGGGGAGTGCAACCACTTCAATATCGAGGGCACCCCATGTGGTGTTTTCACGGGGCAGATGATGCCACCCGTTGTGGGCGTAGGGGACCAGACTCTGCTGCCGCTTTAGCAAAAATTATGTCTGAGTTCTTCAACGGAGAGGAAGAGGAGTTCATCAGTATCCGGCCATGGGATGGATTCTCTATGTACAACCCTCCAAGCTGGGTGAGTTATACCTCTTTACTCCCAATCTTCCCGCATTCTTCATCGTAGGTACTCACCTTGCCACTGTACGGCAGGAACTGCGAAAAGCTGTAAGGGAGGTCAACAACCCATCTCCACAACCAGAGGATCCTGGCCAGGCCCTCAGTCCCGGACTCGAAGAGGATCCGGACATATTCGTGGAGCTGATAGACAGGCAATTCTATCAATTGAGCTGAGATGACGCCATGGTGGCCATAACGGCCGACTATCCCGGACTGCTCCCTGCGTCGCATGTAAGAAAAAACAAAATCCCAACTCCAAAACTAGGATCCCCTTTTAGACACTTCACCTACCGTACACAAATGGTGTTTTACAGGGAAGGCATTCAGGACGTCATGCCGAACCCGCAGCAACTCACCAACAAGAGGCAACGAAGCCGGGTAGGCCAAAAAGGAAGGCGGTCAGGACGGAGACGCCAGCGCAGAGGTATGACACAAAACCCCGCTCCGTGGTTGTCGTCTTTCTCAAAATGTAATGACGTCCATGCTTCTTCAATAGAAAAAGCGCTCGCTGGAGTATATCCGGAGAGGCTGCCGATCACGCCTCCACCAGTCGGGCTCCAGGGCCGGACATGGAGGCAGAAACCAACATGAGGCGGACGTCGGATGCTCCTCCTATAGAGGATGCGGATAGACTATCCGCTACAAATTCAGAAGTGGAGAGCACCATGAATCATAGGCGTCGTCGGGCCGTACTCCATGACTCTTGCTTCTCTCCAGAGGCATTTGATGCCTTCAATTCTGGAGACGCGTACCTCCGTGCTGCTCAAAATGGTCTAGCCAGAGCCACGGATCAGTATGTAAGGGATGCACGGGTAAGCAAATCTGACGATTATATATGCATCAGTAGCCCCTGAGACTTGAAACAGTTGACGCAACTGATTTAAGGATCATTATTTGTGCAGGTTCTTACGGAGAAGAATTCCCAACTGTCTCAAGAGCTGGACGAGTGCAAGGCCCAGCTCGAAGCCGCTGTTGCCGCATTGAAGGAGTCCAAAAAGGGTCCCCTGGTGACTCTTTTGTCTATTGCAAAGAATATCGGTACCAGGTAGTATGCTGCATGTATGCACGCCTAACAATAGATGTTGCAGATGGCCCCGGAGTGAATCCGAAGGCCGTGGAGGCGGATATGGCACGTGATGATCGACAGCGAAATGCTGGCGAGCGCGTGCTGACGCGAGCTAGGCAGGAGAAAAATGATCTCCAAGATGCCAATTCCGGCTGGGCGTGGAACTGAAGGATGTCCGAGCCCAGCTTGCGGACTCCGTGAAGGAGAATAAATGGCTTCAGCGCGGCATATTTAGTAAGTGCTTGAACAAACTCTTTAAAGGAGTTCGGCGAAGAAGCCTGCTAACAGCGTTATGTCTGCAGGTATGCTGACGGGTCATCCCGCGGAGGAGATGCCCAGGTCGTCGGGTGATCTTCTACCAGAGCTCTCACAACTGCACGAACAAGTTCGGCAGGTGATGCAGAGTATTGCCCAAGCCTTGTGGCCCTCCGTGTCCTCACCAGGAGGCATGGGGAGCTTATAGAGAAGCTCAAGGGAGCGCGGCGGCGCTTCCGATTATGGAAGATATCAGCCTGCCGACAAGGTGCAAGGGAAGCCTGGGCTATGGTGAAGACACGCTATACCAAGGCTGACCCAAACCATATGGCCGAGGTCAGACCTGTGGGGCCTGATGGGAAACAGATCCCCGTTAGTTTAGTGTATGATCAAGTAGAATTAGCCGCAAAGTATTCCCAACCGGATTGTAGGCTAGACAGCCTGTTGGATGGTATAGAAGAAGAATTTCATTAGCCTTAGTGACTGTGTACTTCAAGTGACATATGTAATGTCCCTAGCCGGATTGTAAATCATTTGTCATGGCGGACCTTTTCACTTAACCTCTGGACCCGATAGTCCGGAGTGTATCCGAATACCCACTTGGTTATATAAAAACCGGGGTATGCATGGAAACCAGGCGTAGGGGTCATAAGTGCTTGAACAGACGAGTACCCAACTAGCTATGTTATATTACATGGATAGTAAGAAACATCTTCCAGGGAGAATAGTTTTGTTAAGGGTTCCTTTCCCTGGGTACGCATGCCCTAATGTGCATGTCCGAACTGCGAGACGCGGGTTAAAAACATCTGGGAGCGTGTAGTAATTTAAATGAAAGTCATCTTTTATTCGCCGACCGAATATTCCCTTAAGAATGCTAGCTTTCAGCTTCACCCAGTCTGAGGTACACATCCGGCTGACCCGGCAGTAACAATCGCAGAGGTGCTCCCCTTATGCCCTAGCCGAATTAACAGGAACGTAGGGCATAAATACAAGAGCCAGGCAACCCAGCTTGGCCAAAACTTAAGTCATATCGATGCATATAATGGTGAAAAAAGGTACATGCGGAAGGATAACACATGCGCGGGGCATAAAGCCCAAAAAAGTAATTATATTAAGCTTCTATATAGGAAGCCCCCAGGTATACTAAGCGTGGTTAGCGCGTCAAGATTGTGTGACCAAGACACAAGTGTAGCCCTTTAGGGCCTTGAAGAGAAAAGAGAGAAAGAAAGAGAGAGAAAACAGATGTGCAAAAAATTCACGGAGGTAAGGAGACGAACATAGAGTCCGGCGCTAGGCGTAGAATCTTCGAAGTCTGGCTGCGTTCCATGGGTTTGGCTCGAGTCAATTATTCGATGCATCTCGCAGACGGTACGCTCCACCGGTCAGAACCTGGTCGATAATGAAGGGACCTTCCCATTTGGGCTTGAGCTTGTTCTTTTTCTTCTTCCGCAGGCATAGAACTAGTTCGCCAACGTTATAGGTTTTGGCCAGCACTTCTCTGCTTTGATACCTTCGAACCTGTTGCTGATAGAATGCGGAACGGGCTTTTGCCACGTCGCGCTCCTCCTCCAGGGCCTCCAAACTGTCCTGCCAATCGAGCTCGGCCTCTCTTTCTTCGTACATGTCGCAAGGCAGCACCGCCTCGATGTCGTACACCATAAAAAATGGTGTGTATCCGGTAGTGCGATTCGGCGTGGTCCGCAGCCCCCAAAGTACGGAGTCGAGCTCCTCTACCCAATGAGTGTCTGATTCCAAGATCGGACTAATCTGGGTTTAATGCCGCTCATGATAAGACCATTCGCTTGTTCGACTTGACTGTTAGTTTGCGGATGATAGACATAAGCATAATCGAGCTTGATGCCCATGTTGCTGCACCAAAGTTTCACCTCGTTGGCTGTAAGGTTTGTGCCGTTGTCAGTGATGATGCTGTGGGGGATGCCATAACGGTGTACAACCCCGGATATGAAGTCTATCACCGGTCCGGATTCAGCCGTTTTGACAGGTTTGGCTTCTATCCATTTGGTGAATTTATCCACCATGACCAGTAAGTATTTTCTCTTATGGGTTCCCCCTTTGAGGGGTCTGACCATATCGAGCCCCTAGACCAAAAAGGGCCAAGTAATGGGGATTGTTTGGAGGGCGGTAGGTGGCATGTGGCTTTTGTTTGCAAAAAGCTGGCAACCGACACAATGTTGTACCAGATGATGTGCATCTGCCCTGGCCGTCGGCCAATAAAAACCTGTACGGAAGGCCTTGCTTACAAGGGCCCGGGCTGCGGCATGGTGGCCACCGAGTCCGGCATGGATTTCTGCCAAAAGCTTCCGCCCTTCCTCTTCAGAGATGCACCTTTGAAGGACTCTGGTTGTGCTTTTCTTATAAAGCTCTCCCTCGTGGACCTTGTAGGCTTTAGATCGCCGCACTATGCAGTGGGCCTCATTTTGGTCCTCGGGTAATTCCTATCTGGTTAGGTAGGCCAGGAATGGTTCTGTCCACGGGGCGATGACGGCCATTATCACGTGGGCTGAAGGTGTTATTTCGGTGGCAGAGCCTCCGATTGTGTCAGAGTGTTCGGCATCTGGGGTTGTGGCCGGGTCCGGACTATTTTTGCCGGTGTCCCCATCCCATACTACGGATGGTTTGAACAATCTTTCCAGGAAGATGTTCAGTGGGACAGAGTCGCGTTTAGCGCCGATACGGGCTAGGATGTCCGCCGCCTAGTTGTTTTCCCGAGCCACATGGTGGAATTCAAGCCCCTCGAACCGAGCTGACATTTTGAGGACGGCGTTGCGATATGCCGCCATTTTCGAATCTTTGGCATCGAAGTCTCCATTTATTTGGGATATTGCGAGGTTCGAGTCCCCACGCACTTCGAGGCGTTGGATGCCCATGGAGACTGCCATCCGGAGGCTATGTAATAGGACCTTGTATTCGGCTCCGTTATTGGAGTATGTATATAGTATTTGGAGCACGTATTGCACCGTGTCTCCCGTGGGGGACGTCAAGACGACGCCAGCCCCCAGACTAGCCAGCATTTTAGAGACGTCGAAGTGCATGATCCAATTGGAGTATGCGTCGTACTCTTTAGGGAGTTCGGCTTCTGTCCATTCAGCTATGAAATCGGCCAGTACTTGCGACTTAATGGCTTGTCGTGGCTTATATGTTATGTCGAATGGGAGGAGCTCGATGGCCCATTTGGCAATCCGGCCCATGGCATCGCGGTTGTTTATTATGTCATTGAGTGGTACTTCGGAGGCCACCGTAATCGAACACTCTTGAAAGTAGTGTCATAATTTCCGGGATGCCATAAATACCGCGTATGCTATCTTCTGGTAATGTGGGTACCGTGAGTTGCATGGAGTGAGGACGGTGGATACATAATATACCGGCTTTTGAAGTGGGAATTTATGTCCGTCCATCTCTCGTTCGACGACGAGCACTGCGCTTACAACTTGGTGAGTTGCCGCTATATATAATAGCATTGGTTCGCCAACAGTTGGTGCGGACAGGATTGGGTTGGTGGCCAGGATGGCTTTTATTTCTTCCAGTCCGGCCGTGGCTGCGTCCATCCACTCGAAGTGTTCGGTGCACTGAAGAAGGCGGTAAAGAGGAAGTGCCTTTTCTCCTAATCGGGAGATAAAGCGGCTTAAAGCCGCCACGCAACCAATCAATTTCTGGATTTGCTTGAGGTCAACTGGGATAGCCAGCTGCGACAGAGCTCGGATTTTAGCCGGATTTCCTTCAATTCCTCTACTGGAGACGATGAAGCCCAGGAGCTTTCCGGCGGGAACACCGAAAACGCATTTTTCCGGATTGAGCTTAATGTCGTATGTTCGGAGATTGGTGAACATGAGCCTCAAGTCGTCTATTAAAGAGTCGATGTGTCTGGTTTTAATGACCACATCGTTTACATATGCCTCCACAGTCTTACCGATCTGATTTTCCAGACATGTCTGGATCATGCGCTGATATGTTGCGCCGGCGTTTTTGAGCCCGAAGGGCATTGTGTTAAAACAGAAGGGGCCGTATGGCATTATAAATGTCGTTGCGGCCTTATCAGACTCCGCCATCTTAATCTGGTGGTAACCAGAGTATGCGTCAAGGAAGCACAATCATTCGTGTCCTGCGGTAGCGTCGATGATTTGATCGATGCGAGGGAGTGGGAAGGGGTCCTTTGGGCAAGCCTTATTAAGGTCTTTGAAGTCAACACATAGGCGCCGGGATTTGTCCTTCTTTGGTACCATCACCAGGTTTGCTAGCCAATTCGGATGTTTTATTTCTTTGATGAATCCGGCTTCCAGTAGCTTGGCCAGCTCCTCTCCCATCGCTTGTCGCTTAGGTTCAGAGAAACGCCGAAGAGTCTGCTTGACCGGCTTGAATCCTTTTAGAATATTAAGGCTATGCTCGGCCAATTTGCGTGCGATTCCTGGCATGTCTGAAGGATGTCAGGCGAATATGTCCCAATTATAGCGCAGAAACTCCCGTAGTGCGGTGTCTACAGCGGGGTCTAAATGTGCCCCAATGGATGTTGTTTTTGTAGGGTCCATTGGATGGACTTGGAATTTAACTATTTCGTCTGCCGGTTTAAAGGAGGTGGACTTGGATCTTTTGTCTAGTATCATGTCGTCCCTGTCCACCGTGGAGCGCAGCGCGGTTAACTCCTCCGCCACAAGGGCTTCAGATAACGCCTCGAGGGCTAGTGCGGCTATTTTGTTCTCGGCGCGGAGTGCGATGTCTGGATCACTAGCTAGAGTGATAATTCCCTTGGGTCTGGGCATTTTGAGCTTCATGTACCCGTAATGGGGTATGGCTTGAAAAATCGTGAATGCCTCCCGCCCTAGAAGGGCGTGGTATCCGTTACCGAGCGGGGCCACTTGGAATGTAATTTCTTCGGACCTGTAATTCTCCGGAGTGCCGAATACCACATCAAGTGTGATTTTCCCAACGCAACGTACCTCCTGACTAGGGATGATTCCTCGGAAGTTCATACTACTTTGTTCAATACGGTTGTTGTCTATTTCCATTTTCTGGAGAGTTTCCTCATAAATGAGGTTTAATCCGCTGCCACCATCCATGAGCGCCTTAGTGAGTCGAAAGCCGTCCACAATTGGACTGAGGACCAAAGCGGCTGGTGCTCGGGCTGTTCGGAATTTAGGTTCATCACTGGCATTGAAGGTGATGGCCGTGTCGCTCCATGGATTTATTGCTGCCACGTGGCAGACTTCGGCAAGGATGCGGAGTGCTCGTTTACGCCTATTATTTGAGGCGAAGGTCTCGAAGACCGTTAATATTGTGTTGTTATCCGTGGGAAGGTGCTCTAAGGTATTTTGGGTGAGAAGATCCTCGCCGCTTTAGGCCACCTGCCAGAGTACCCAACATGCTCTAAGGCTGTGTGTTGATATGGTATCCGCTGTACTAGGGATTTTGGAGGGCCCGTTGAGCCATCCCTCCAATATGGTTCCACGCCCTATAGTGAGCTTTTGCTTCTTTATAATTGAGTCTGGCGACTTATGAGAGTGCACCCTTTTAGTTCGGACTGGGGGTTTTCTCAGAGCCGGATTATCCCAAAATTGCGTTTGGGTTTTCTAGGCACTTCCCATCGCATAGTATTTCCGCACTATGGCCGCCAAGTCAGTGAAGTGTGCTACGTCACAGCGACTTATGGCGTTGAGGACTCCCTTGTCCGTGCAATTGTTCCAAAAGAACGAAATTGCATCTTCCTCGCGACAGTACTTGACCTTGTTCATTACAAGGAGGAATCTGGCCCAATAGTGATGTACTGTCTCTTGGGGCGCTTGCCTACACTACAAAAAAATACACTTCCGTGATGATATGTGTTTGTCATAGTAGGTCGCTTTTTTTGTCATGCATGTACATCCATGACAAATTTATGACAGAATCAAGATAGTCATACCTGTGCTGTCGTAGAAGTGTTCCATGACATTACCAAAATTATCATCACGGAAGTGTCCACTTCCATGACGATAAATCGCGCGTCACATAAGTGCTTTCGTCAAGGGTGATCGACACATGGCATCCACCGTAACGGAACGCCGTTAAGCTATCGGGTCGGGTTTTGGATCCGATAAGCCATTAACAGCCCCGACCAATGGGGATTTTCCACGTGTAAAATCATCATTGGCTAGAGGAAACACGTGTCGGCTCATCGTCAGGACAGATGTCATCCACTCACTGGACAGAATGCGCCTATGATACGTCGACACGTGGCACGGCCCAACAAGTTTAAATGGGCCAGCCCAATTAAAGGCCTACAAGATTTTTCGGACCATAATGGGACGGCCCAGCTAAAGGCCCATGAGATTTTGCGGACCATAATGGGCTGGCCCAGCTAAAGGCCCACAAGATTTCGCGGGCCATAATGGGCCGGCCCAGGTAAAGGTCCACAAGATTTTCATGTGCCATAATAGGCCGGCCCAGGTAAAGGCCCACAAAATTCTTGCGGGTCGTAATGGGCCGGCCCAGCTAAAGGCCCATGAGATATCGCCGACAATAATGGGTCAGCCCACTGTAGGCCCACAAGATTTTGAGGACCCTAGTAGGCCGGCCTGCTAACTGGCTGCCATGTTTTGGGCCAAATGTCGGCCCATATTTGATTCGTCTATTAATGGCCTGCCACGCTCCGGGCCTAATAGTGGCCCATATGAGATCCGGCCCGTTAAAAGCCTACCACGTTCTGGGCCAAATTACGGCCCAGATCAGGTCCGGCCCTTTAAGAGGTTTTGGGCCTAATTATGGCCCATATCAGATTCGGCCCGTCAACTGGACACTATGCTTTTGGGCCCACTTGCTAAAGGCCCACCTAGTAATTCGGCCTGATATTAGTTTTGCCCTGTTAAGGGCCCGTTTAACATTCCGTCCCTATATTAATTTCAACCTGTTAAAAGCCCATCATATAGTTGGGCCTAACTACGGCCCGGTTTGCATCCGGCCTGCTCGCAGCCGATATCTGATTGGGCCAAACAAGGACCGAGACAATTTTCGGCCTGTTAAAAGCCCGTGATTTGATTCGCACAATCATGGGCCGGGGTTCATTTCGGGCTGCTGCCGGCCCGTGAGCTGATCGGCACGTTTCAGGCCCAACCTACATCATGATTGCATGACGGCCCAATTATGTACCGTAATTTTACGGTTTGGTCGGTTTACTGCGAAGACAGGATATATATACAATAAAATAACTGCAGCATCGTGAATAAGAAAAAACCTATACTATACAATAAAGAAATTATGGCATATTACATCCACTAGGCATCAAAGTTCGCCACTATGATGATAAAGCACAAGCAGACAGGAGATTACATACACTGGGCATCAAAGATCGCCACCAGTGCAAATAAACACGCCGACAAAATAATATACAAAACCGACAACACTTCAATAGAGTTCAAGAAAGGTTAGCCCTGCTGGGGAGCTGCAGCGCAAGCAGCTGAGCAAGATGATGAGACTACGCTTGTTCAACACTTATATCTTCCTCACTCTGAAAGATAAACAAGCAGACAGATGACAGGTTTTGCACATAAAAGTATCAGTGCTGACAATTCATCACATTTCTTACTGACGAATAAAGTGACACAGTTTAAATTTGCATTAACACAATATGGTATTGTTCAGGTCAAGACATGGCAGGAAATGGCATTGTGAAGGAGTTGGCAGCTTCACGACACCACTGGGATTACAGATCAAGAACTCATAAGTATCAATGGTTAGTGTGCTGTCAATTTATACCATTTCATATTGGCAAATAAAGAGATAGTTTAAATAATAGTAGAATGATATGACATTGTTCATAGTTAAGACATCGCAGAATATGACATTGTGCTGTAGTGGGTAGGTTCACCACACCACTGGATTACGGATGAAGAACAGAAGCATACATGCAGTGCAAAAGAAGATCACTTGCTCTGTATAGTTTAATTTACATGGTATGAAGAAGGAAGTTGGTTGTACAACTGAAAACTTAAATTGAGAAAGGACAAACTTTTGTTTATGAACTACATAATAAACTTTAAACAAGCAATTTGATGCAAACACCAAAAATAAACAGATGTTGCAGTCATGCCTAACCAAATATATACAACAAAGTTTGAAGGCTTGAGATGGACAAACTTGCATTATTGGTGAAGACAGGCTCTATAAAGGCCTTGTCCATGCTGATGGGGGGGCAATTCAAGAAGTTTACCACAGAATCTTCTTCCAAAGCATTGCCTTTATTCTACATTTTGTTAAGAGTAAATATAGATGTGATAATATACGAAAAAATGGAGAATATTTACGATAAGATGAAGAGTGATGCTACATAACCAAGTAGCTATAAATGTAAGTGCGGCGATACAGGCAAAAGGTACAGCCAAGAGCAATGCACAGCTAAACTTCTTCAGTACCAACCTTATGGTAAGAGTAAATATAGATCTGATGTGTAGAAAATGGAGGGCAAAGGAAAATAAGCTGTAGAGTGATGGTACATGAAGAACTAACTGTCATTATAAGTACACTGATAAAGGACATCATGTACTTACAAGAACAGTGCAGAGCTAAAAAACATTGGCATTGGATATATTATACACTAATGTAACCATTCATACATATCAGATAATTTGGAGCGAACAATTGATAAGCAAGCTATCATGCATACTGCTGTCACATAATGAACCAGGTATGTACGCAAGTACAGTGATACAGGACAACAGGTACTAACAAGAGCAAAGCAGCGAGCAGCATATTTGCCATATCCTGTCGTTCTTGTCAAACCGGAATTCTTCTTCGAGCAGATTTCCTGCAAAAAAGATCCGTAAGGCACATGCGAAAAATTAGAAGTTCAAATTGTCATGTGATTTCATAGACAGTACCTCATCCTGGGAACAAGACCAGTGCATAAAAAGGTTTTCCATTCAATGTCTTCTTAATTTAGCACAGTAGACTTCACCGGAAATTCGTCTATAGACTTGCCATCAAAGTGTGATTTCCTCAGGTAACACTGATAATGTTGCAATGCTTCCTTGAAAAGCACAAGCAAGCTTTGCTCGTCATGACTATTCAGATTGACCCTCGCCTAGTTACAATAATTTAATGTACATCATTCATGTGTTCAATCAGCAGAAAACAGGAAAATAATAACCATGAATAATAGCACTTACTCGTAAGTTGGACAGGAAGATGTGAAAATGGTGTTTGTCTTCACAATAACCTTCCCATGATGGGAATATATGCACGTAGTCCCTAACAACATTGAAAGCATTATCTTTTAAACTGGGAATAAATGGAATGGGGTTCCATACTGCAGGAATTGGCCGTCTCTGCAGTTGGGATAGGTCTTCGGCCAGTGGACTTGCTGTACTTTTTGCTGGAGTGGGATTTTTCTATGGTACAGCTAGTGCTATGGCAAATGAAATCGGTATACCTTTTGCTGGAGTGCAGGTCCTGTGTGGTGGGGCTAGTGGTGTGGCTAGTGAAGTATGGGTACAGTCTGCTGGAGTCAGTCCTACGTTTTGTGTCACTGGTTGTACAGCCAATATAAGTGGGGTGTTGTCTGATTTCTCCGGCACCACCACGTTTTTCAAGGACTTTGCTGGTGCTCCTTCAGGTTCGGCAATCACCCTCTTCCTTTTTGATGTCTGATGCAGAAGAACAGCATTTGAGTGGAAAAACATGGTATGATGACAGATGGAATATGTATTGATAATGGATGAGCATGGCATCTCAACATATATGATGAGTAAACTAAGAAGATGGCGGTGCAACAAAGTAGAAGAAATGCAAGACAACATATGCAAGATACCCGCAATCAATAAAACATTGCCAAATTAGAACAGGCACCTTGATGGGTGAACAGGACAGGCCATCTGCCTTTGACTCCTCGAGGTTAGAATAGTCATTAGGATCATATTCTGAACAAGAATCAACAGGTGGGGAGCGTATGAGTTTCATTGCATCCAGAATGGAACTCAATGCATTGGTGCCAATTTGTAAGTCATTGCAGTGTTTAGCTTCAAGAGTGGACTACTGCTAGTGCAACACAAAGCAGCTACACAGATCATAGTGTAGATATAACGGCAAAACCTTAAGCATCAGAGTAAAATCAGCAAAGTGGAACTTGCTGGAATATATGTGCTAGTATTGCCGGTACGGCTAGAAAGGATTTGGATAGCAGCTCTCTTCAAGTGAAGGTGCAGTACTGTTAATATCAATGTAACTCTCAAAGGCGACACAGCTCCCCGCATTTCCTTGCAATTCTTATAGGATTCAAGTGGGCAGGCCACTACAAATCCTATTCCTATGTTTACAAGATCCTACGAATCAAAGAGGCTCAAAGTGTCCATCACAACCGACCGTATAGACCTCTACACTGCAAATGTCCCTGCTCAGCTTCAGTACAAGGAACATACTGTACTACTATCATACTCCCTTCGTTCCAAAATATAATTCTTGGTAGAGATTTCCACTATGGATCACATACAGATGTATCCAGGTACATTTTAGAGTGTAGATTCACTCATTTTGCTCCATATGTAGTCTGGTGGAATCTATACAAAGACTTGTATTTAGGAACGGCGAGAGTACATATTAAAGAAGAACGGAAGAGGAACATGGTAAAGAAGAGCAAGCAGATTTTGGATAATAAAATGTTGGTTGCGTAGTGCCCACACATGATGAACCAGAGCGCATTAAGAATGCAACTCCTAGCTGTCTCTCGACCATTTTAGGCGGTTGGATGAAGATGCTACGTCTCCTAACCCTTATTCTTCCTCGTCTCTGATTCTTCCCATACAGAACACCGCACGGGCCGCTGGCCGGACCATCGGCCCCCATCGCCTGTGTTCCTCCGCCACCCCTACCCCCCACCCCCAACCCCCACCCGCGTTAAGTTTTCTTCATTCGGCGAGGCCCCACAACCACTCGAGCCCCTTCGATCGCACCGGCGAACTCCGGCGAGCTCTGAAAAATCGACTAACCCAATTTTGAAATTTAGTCTACTGTGATTTAACTAGTGTGGAATATAAAAGGAGAAAACCATAAGCATTGCGAGTATGGTGTTCAGCGTGCCATGGTGGATCTGAAGGTGCAAACCGAACAAAGGCAACTTCGCAACCAAGACAAGAAATCAGAGTAAAGCAGTGGTGATCTATTTTCTTGCTATGATAAATAAGTTGAGCAGATACGAAAGAGTACCGCCTCTGGTGCGGCGTCGTGTACGCATCTGCTGAGAATTTGACAGTGCTGCAGTAGCGATGGCTGTCGGCGGTGTGGAAGCAGATCTAGGAGGGTAGACGGTGGCGGCGGGGCGCGGTGGACGAGACGGTCGTAGGAGCGGCGCCGGCAAGGTGGACGACGGCGGGGATGAAGCGAGAGGACGGGATGCAAGGATCCCGGTCCGAAGCCGTGGATGAGAGAGGTCGATCTCTTGTAATGGATGGCGGCATCGGGGTATCAGCTCCGGCATGGTGGAGGAGGACGGCGGTGGATGGGGTGGCTGACGGCGGCGGACGGAGGAGGGTGGGGTGGAGAGGGTGTTTTGGCGCCCACGGAGTACGAATGGGGAAAAGGGAGGTAGAGAGGAAGGGGGAACCATGTATTCAGGGTGAGCTTGTCTCAAATGCGAGGAAATTTACAAACTTAGCCCCCGTTTCAAATTTCTACTACATCACAGCAACACTAGACGGTTGGGGATAGGACGGTAATCTCGCATACACCAAATATTTGCCGACGAGAGTTTGTTTTTGGCGCCCACCGTGTATGAATATGAATCGGGGAGGGAGTCGATTTCGGCCGAGGACACACTGTGTTTTGGCGCCCACCGTGTATGAATCCGGGTGAGAGGCGGTTACGTCACGTTTGGGTGAAATTACAAACCTACCCCTATCGAAACCTATAGAAATCCAGCATATAGGCTTTGCGTGGAAGGGATAGACAGTAGTGATTTCCATCTCACAGATTTTGGTTTCGGGCGGTTACTGCGACTTTCCCCACTTCGTTCAAATTTTGCAGAGTGCATGTTTACCGTGCCAACTCAATTCGAATCCTGTTTTTATTCTATTTTTTTCGGGCGGGATCCATTTTCAATTGGAATTACATTCTATATACATCATTTTTTATATATACTTTCAAAAGCACAACACCATTTATACATAAATATGGATTACAAATGGCATGATCTCAGATTCATAAGGTTGTATCCATCAATTTGGATTTTCAAATATTTGAAACCACTTTATGTTGAAATCCAATGTATGCATTCCTCGCTAACTGTCTCCAATTAATGTGTGTTTCATGCGGTTTTTTTTTACTTCTCAAACATGTATAATGTGTTTCACACACGCAACATATAGTGTAATCCCGTTTAGACATTAATTGCATATAAACCATGCATTGTTTGTAATTGAAGAATCTATGGATCACCAATATTGATAAACTATATAACATTACATGTGTGCCCAAATTCAAATGAATATGCATGTTTGATACACCAATTTGCGTTATGATATTATCGATGTCGTGATCTCCAGTTTAAATATTTGAATCCCCTTTAATCCATATATTCGTTGGGGTCGGCTCCATGCTATGTGGCCGTCTCGAAGTTTTTAAAAAAAATTGAAATAATCTTCTGGCCCTACCCGAAAACTGCCGCGCGTACTGCCCGGGAAAAGCCCCACCCTCAACTTTTAACTACGCGAAAACAGTTCGAGCTTGTTCGTTCTATATAAATACAGTACTTACTATATGTTTATTCACCCGTGGGGTTGTTCAATGAATGGAGGGGCGGGGAGCACAAGTGAACAATACTGTAGTACTACTAGTAGTAAGTAGGAGTCGTACAGTAGTCACCTTAAATAGAGAGTTTCTTTTCTTTAATGCCACGTACACTAGTTGAAACGCTTGTTGTGGAGAGAAAAAAGATAATCACTCCACTATATATGGACGCAGGGGCCTGAGCGCTTGCTTTACTAGGGTTGCTCTCCTCATTCTCTCATCCTCTCCAGATATAAACAAGACAGCGGTAGCGACATTTTCTCTCTGCTCACCGCTGGTCACAGATCCAATCAGATCCCTTCGGCCAGTGTGTGTAGAGGACTAAAAGGTGCATCATTCACGCGGTCATCTCCGCCGAGGGAGGAAACCCACAGCTTCCGGAGGGGCCCGATCCTCTGCCCGTGTCGTTCTCTCCGACATATGGCTGGCTCGGGAGGTCCTCCGACCCTTCTTCCTCCATGCCGTATTGTCCGCAGAAGCGACCTGCCGCCACCGACATCCCGGCGACCCTCAGGTATAAGTTCTTCGAAAGCGGCCTTGCTCTACTGCCCTAGCTCCCCACGTGTCTGCATGTGCATCTTTTTCTACTCCCTTCAGCTCTTCCAAAGCCACCTAAATTTTTAGTATTATTAGAGGTAAAGCTACTTCATGCATTCGAATCTAGGGCTTTGTTCAAACAACGAAGAAAGGGGGAAAGTTGTAGCATGAATCTAGGACTTGATTCAAAGAGGAAATAATATGGTGAAAGTAGTAGAGACCGGATACCCAACCGGTCTCTTGGTTGAAAAGGGAAATAATGGGAAAACGCAGTACAAACTGGATAAGGAACAGATCTATTATTGGTTGAAAAAAGGATAGAAAGTGGCGGCTGGTGGACAAGTCAACAGAGTATGTCCAGGATTAGATTTGCTGCCATCACATAGTAAAAGGTCTCCAGGATTAGATTTGCTGCCTCACATAGTAAAAGGTCTCAGGATTATATTTGCTGCCCTCACATAGTAAAAGGTCTCCAGGATTAGATTTGCTGCCCTCACATAGTAAAAGGTCTCCAGGATTAGATTTGCTGCCCTCACATAGTACAATGGCACTCCTGCTGTTTTCCCCAGTATGATAAGTAAGTTGCTCCTTTACGCTGCAGAGTGTCCTGGTGTCCCCATGGTCCCATGCCCTTAAACCAACTCTTTAGCTGCTGTTGATTTACTGTGTCTGGTAAACAAGTAATGCCACCATTAAAGTAATCCCATATTTGAGGAATCTCATTGTTGATCGTAATGCTTCTGGTAACATGAAGCATCACTGACGTTTTAAAATTTCTATTGTCCTTGCGTGATTGCCATGAACATAATTAAGATGCTTCTTTTCATTTTGTATATGTTTCGTATATTCTTATTGACCAGCAACTGTTTACTTTCTATCTTTTTGTGCAGATAGGGATATCCATTTCACCTTGTTGCTATTGTGACCTTTTGGTGAACTGCAGAAAACACTTTTTTGGAATGAGTGTCTTGTGCATTTCAACTAAAATGTCACGTGGGCAACATCTCTCAATTTTGGTGGAACTGCACAAAATGGTGATTGGAGTTTCCAAAATTTCCGTCAAGTTCTGCTGGTAATCTCGTGCAACATTTTATTAGCCTTTGCAAGATGGAGCCGTCACTGTCACCACAATGGCACTTTATTTTAGTGGAACTGCACAAAAGGATAAGAAAATTATAGTTGCACCTTACATGAGCCGGACAGCCAACCTTAATGTTCCTCAATTTTAGTGCAACTACTAAAGAAGAACCTGCCAGCTCACAAGAGCAAGTACTTCTTGCTAGCTGAAGGATGCAATCTTTGCTTCATTTCAGGTGAACTGCAGAAAAAGGGGCATGAATTGAATCATGGAACTCTAGGCAGACCTCGTCCAAGTAGAGCTGGAGGTTGAGTTCAAGGAGGCCACTATTAAAGCAAAATCATGCTCTCCTATCTCCTTGTTTGTGTTGTGCAAACATGTTGTGCAAATAGGAATACTCAACTACAGATGTTGTGACGGTCAAGAGCATTCGCCAAGTTCTTCGATTGTATGACATGGCTAGCCAAGATGGATTTAATCCCGATATTCACTTTATCAAAAGGCTCTAATGGGTTGGTTCTGAATCTTGCAAGCTGGGAATCAGTGAGATGTGTAGGCATCTTTGTTGTACTTATTATTTGGATCTTATTTGTTGGTTCTGAATCTTGCAAGCTAGGAATCAATGAGATGTGTAGGCATCTTTGTTGTACTTATTATTTAGATCTTATTTGTTGGTTCTGAATCTTGCAAGCTGGGAAACACGGCATGATGATGCAGAGGACAACAACCATAACAAACAGTTAAAACTCGGTAGTATTATCTTTTGTTGTGAAAGTGCGACAAATGTGATGATCGTGTGCGTCCTGAGAATAATAATTCTAATTGGTGTGCATGTTGATCCTGTGGCACTGATAGAACGAGCGAATGCATTGCTTGTTTTAAGTACAAATTTCTATTAAAGCTAATTAAATTTAAGTAAAGTGACCACTAACTCCTGTTATTACAGTACCAATACAGACTCGCTCGTGAACCGATGTGTGGCTGAGGGTGCATCTTCTGCCGAGCATGCAGCGGACGAGGGAGGGGTAGTAAATGTTGTCGCCTATGCACACTCAGCTTACTGTTGAATCCAGTTCCCCAAGAGCTGAAAAATGAACTGCTGCCACCGCCTACACACTCGTTCACTCGAAGAGACTCCAATGGTGATCCGAGGGGTGAGCCTGCTAGATATGGACTTCAGCAAGGAGTTCCCCTTTGAGTTCACCGTTCAGTCCTATGGCTGCACCAAGTTGAATGTGATGTACACCAATGATACGGACTCGGTGAAGCTCTGCCTCGCCTCGGTCTGATGGCTGCACCAGGTTCTGGAGCATTCGCCCATTTCATCGGCAGCGCCGACTGCACCTTCGCTACGGTGGAGAGAAGGAAGAACGCGACGATTCGGCCATCTGGTGCAACAAGCTTGTCGACATCCAGAAGCAATACAAGATCATCAACAACGGGCAGGAGAAGGACACCGTGGTTGACCTCGCTGAGACCATCATCGACCCCTGATACGCCAACATGAAAGAAGATGACCTGAACACGTGGGAGGTACCTCTGAATCTAGCCTACATAACCTACGCGGCCAAGGGCACATACGCATGCTACGACATGTACATGTAGATCTTGGACATGAGGGCTTGTCTGCTTCCCGTAACCGACGAGTACACGGACAGCCGCAGCGTCATGATCAAGCGTGCTAGGAAGGTCTAGATGTTGTACTTTATTTGTTTATAAGCACCTTTATCATGTGAGTGTTTCATGCATTAGCCTATGTGTCGTAATTATCTGTTTTGTCCGAAATATTTCTTTTAAGAACCCATTAACTAGTTCACTTGTCCGTAAAAAAACTAGTTCACTCGGCTGCCGTGCTTTGAATCTCCTTCCTCCCAACATATTCCCCTCCTCAGGTGGACCCAGCAGGTCTCTGAATTTTCTCCCACTTTCTTTTTCGATATAAACTGAGTTTTCTCCCAGTACTTTCCCCTAGAACCAACTCAACTGTCCCACGTCTAGCCTAAATAATAATAATACCCCACGTACTATTAACTCATCAAATTAAAATGATATTTTATTTCGTAAGTTGAAAGTTCTTACAAAATAATAATAATAATTGTTTATATATAACTTAGCAAGTTAACTCCTAGTGATTGCGTACATAAGCTTGCAAAGATTTTACTGACGTGCAATCATGTGTTTATGTTTTTATAACATTTCTCCGTCTAGCCCAACATGATATTTTCACCCAGCCCACCAAGTCCGTGGCTTTCGAGAAAAATGCAAATGGGATTTAAATAGGCTGCATAGATGCTACATCATTGTTTCACCCAGCCCACCAAATAGACTGACAGCTGGGTCCACGGCCACAGCCCAGTTTTTTTGTGATTTGCCAAGTAAGTCGCTTTGTCAGGCGTGTTGGGATGCAAATCTTTCAAGACGAGGAGAGCTTTCATTCGGCTGGCCGAGAAAATGGCCCATCAGTAATGAGAAATGGGCTGTACATTTTTAAAACACATCAAACCGGCAATTAGTTTCAAATATCTTTTTTTTCATTTCGAGATTTTAAATTACATTAATTTTTATGCGTGGAGAATTCGTTGGATTTTATATTGATATACATTTATTTTTAAAATCAGTTTGAATGTGAGTCGAAATTTCAGGATTAAAAACAGTTCGGACCGTACCGAAATATGCAAAATTTCGTATAATTTTTTAACCATGGCCACAATATGGGTTGTAATGCTAACAAAAAGAATATGGGCTCCAAAAAAACCTTAAGAATTAGCAAATGGGTTGTATGCTGTTTTCCACAGATTTGAGGCTTTCCTAAAAAAAGGTTGACGCACAAGCAGTGACTGTTGGATGGCCATCCAACGGCCGTCGTGTTTCTTTAATCTCTGCTCTTCCTGCTCCAGCCGCTCAAACAGGCGCCGGCGGGACTGCCTGCTCCCTCCTCCCCGCGGCCGGCTCTGCTGCCGCACAGGCCTCACCGCCCCACCGTACTCCCATCGCTGGCCTAGACATCCCTCTACTCACCCACACCTGTTGTTATTCTCCGGCGACGGCAGACGAACCAGTAAACCCTCGTACAGTCTTACTCCCCTCCGCATGGGAAACAACTGCCGACTCATCCCTGCCTCCGTGTCGTTCCCTTCCTAGGCCTCACCGTCATCCACCGCCCTGGTGCTCTCGGCGCGGCCTGGTCAACGTGGTAAACGACCGACATGCATCTGAAGTGGACTTTATGTGGAGAGGCCGACAGCTGGGTCCACGGCCGCACGCAAGGAAATGCCTCCTTATTACGCGCAAAATAATGATTCCTCCACCTGACATCAGGGACCCACCAAAAGGGCCTTTGTATTTCGTGAAAAAAACGTTACCGCCGCTGACAGCTCGGACCCACCAGCTATATCTTCGCACGCAAGGAAGTGCCTCCTTATTACGCACAAAAAAATGAATACTCCCCCTATTAGCTAGGACCCAGTATAGTGACAGGCTGACTTGTGGGCCTACTAAGTTGACGGGGACGGAGGGCTTTGTCAACTTAGTCAATATGCACGATTCTAGCTCCAGTGACCGTACGATGTCCATCCAACGGCCGTAGTGCTTCTTCAACCTCTGGTCTTCTTGCTCCAGCCGCCCAAACCAGCGCCGGTCGTGCCTCGTGCTGCTGCCTCCCGTGGCCGGCTGCGATGCGGCGGAAGCCTCACCGCCCCCTACTACTCCCACCGCTGGCCAGGCCATCCCTATACTCACCCACACCCCCTGTTATTCTGCGGCGACGGAAGCCTCACACCGCAGCGAACCAGTGAACCCTCGTACTCCTCTACGCGTGGGCATCCACTGCCGCGTCTTCCCCGGCTCCGCGTCGTCCCCTTCCTAGGCCTCGCCGTCGTCCACCGCCCTGGTGCTCTCAGCGCGGCATGGTCAACATGGTCAAGGAGTGGCTTCCATCGGACGTGGACTGTACATGGAGAGGCTGACAACTGGGTCCACGACCGCAGCAAGGAAGTGCCTCCTTATTACGTGCAAAATAATTATTCCTCCACCTGACAGCGGGACCCACCGGACGGGCCACCGTATTTTGCGAAAAAAACGTTTCCCCTGACTGCTAGGACCCACCAGCTACATCTTCGCATGCAAGGAAGTGCGTTCAGGCAAAAAAAATGATTCGCCCCCTGACTACTGGGACCCACCAGCTACATCTTCACAGGCAAGGAAGTGCCTCACAGTCGGGACCCACCTGGTCGAAGCGTACGTAGCATTGTCATTCTGGTCGCAAACGTGTACGTACATACTGGTCGATGTAGAGGCGCGCACGTGTCGTAGTAGAGGCGCTCACGTAGCATTTACACGTACGTACAATGGCCAGGGTGCAAGAAAGAAAATACGGCCACGTATGTGTACATAGGGGCGGGGTCTCAAACGCCTACTCGCGCATACGTACGGCCAGGGCTCGTGTACATGGCTGGGTCTGAACAGAGAAACAGCGTCCTCGTCGTGTTCATGGGGAGGCAACGTAATGCGTCGTGTTCATGGGGAGGCAACGGAATGCGTCGTGTTCATCGGGGGGGGCTTGGACAGAACAGGCGATGGAAACGAGGCCTGGCATACCGTAGAACGGAGGAAACGGCCTTGTGTTCGACCGGCCACGTTCGAAACGGGATCCTATTCATCGAGAGGGGTCTGGCGTACCGTAAAACGGAGGAAACGGACCTCCTACGGTCGAAACGGGGGTCCTGTTGATCGGGAGGGGTGTGGCGTACCACAAAACGGACGAAAAGGACTTGTGTTGGAGCGCTACGGTCGAAACGGGGGTCCTGTTCATTGGGAGGGGTGTGGCGTACCGCAAAACGGGACTCCATGGGATACTGTTCATCTCCACCGTCGACCTCCTCCAGCCTCCACGGGCTCCTGTTCATCCAGCCTCCATGGGCTCCTGTTTATCCAGCCTCCACCGCGCGCTACTCCACTGGCTACTGTTCAACCACCCCTCCATCGTCTACTGTTCATCCAGCCCTCCACACCACGGGGTCCTGTTCAACCACCCCTCCACGGGCACCCCTCCACCGTCTACTGTTCATCCAGCCCTCCACACGACGGGGTCCTGTTCAACCACCCCTCCACCATCTACTGTTCATCCAGCCCTCCACACCACGGGGTCCTGTTCATCCACCCCTCCACGAGCACCCCTCCACCGTCTACTGTTTATCCAGCCCTCCACCACACCACGGGGTCCTGTTCATCCAGAGGCAACGCCACCGCTCACTGTTCATCCAAACCCCCCCGCAACGCTCACTGTTCATCCCATCGATCGGCTTCAGTTAGCAGCAGTAGCGAAGGAATCGCTCGATAGGGTTCAGTTAACAACCATTGATCGATCGCTCGGGTTCAGTAACACGTAGCCTGCAGTGCAATCGCTCGGGTTCAGTTAGAGCCCAATGCCTCGCTCGGGTTCAGTTAGAGCCAACGCCTCGCACACACGCGCATACGTGTACGAGAGAAACGCGCATCGCTCGGCCCCCGACCTCCCACCGTAACCAGGAACTTCTCGAAATTTTCCTCGCCCTCACTTCTACCACGGTTTTTTCCGTCATGGACGGCCCAAAGAATGTCATGCAGCTGCGTCTCCGGCCCGCCCGGGACGAAAAGCCCATTTTCTGTCATGATTTTTTGTCATAGAAGTAGGAGCCCACCACATCTATGATGATACCGGGTTTTGTCATAATTATTGTCATAGAAGTGTCATATGTATGACAGAAAAAAATTCGTTCGGCCCAAAATGTCATGGATGTGTATTTTTTTGTAGTGCTAATGTGGTAAAGATCGTTTGTGTCTGGGTGGGTGGGTGGAATTAAGTCCAGACCTTGACCCAATCTGTGATCCTGAGGAAGGGGAGTTTTCGATCTTGAAAGTTCGGGCTCCGGGATGTTGCCCTGTGGGTTTGGTATGCGGCCTGATTCTGGATTCAGGGTTAGGGCGGTGTCCTCCCGTGAGCGAGTATCCTGTTTGGAGAGCTCAGAAATCCGGACATAGTTCGTCCTCAGGATAGAGGGAGAATCACCGCATTGCTCCTCCACCACTGCTATCTGATGGGTGACCGGCGGAGAGTTAATCTCCCTTTGGTCGGGTTTAAGCCTGATCCGATCGTAGTCCGTAGTGACTCCCAGAGCGGCAATGCGATCCAAGAGCTTTTTCAAAGAGGAGAGCTCCATTGGATCCATCTGCTCGGCAAATTTTGAGCCGATGTGGAGGCTATTTTTGATGACTCGAGAGGTCATCGTCGGTGCAGCGGCCGAGCGGGCGGTCATGACGACGCCGCCTAGTCGGAGAGTTTGGCCTACAGCCAGGGTCCCCCAGAGGTGATGTTGTCCTTGACAACGAGGCGAGCCATCTTCCTTATGATGACGACACAGTGGAACTCTCAATGAAAGCACCAATGTCGGTGTCAAAACCGGCGGATCTCAGGTAGGGGGTCCCGAACTGTGTGTCTAAGGCGGATGGTAACCGGAGGCAGGGGACACGATGTTTACCCAGGTTCACGCCCTTTTGATGGAGGTAATACCCTAGGTCCTGCTTGATTGTTCTTGATGATATGAGTATTACAAGAGGCGATCTACCACGAGATCAGAGAGGCTAAACCCTAAAAGCTAGCCTATGGTATGATTGTATGTTGTCCTATGGACTAAAACCCTCTGGTTTATATAGGCACCAGAGGGGGCTAGGGTTACACAAGGTCGGTTACAAAGGAGGACATATACATATCCGTATTACCTAGCTTGCCTTCCACGCCAAGTAGAGTCCCATCCGGACACGGCATGAAGTCTTCAATCTCGTATCTTCATAGTCCAACAGTCCGGCCAAAGGATATAGTCCGGGTATCCGGAGACCCCCTAATCCAGGACTCCCTCAGCCGACTTTATATTTCTCTATTCAACAATTGTCACGAGTTCTGAGATGCTTTCCGGCCGTCTCATACAACTGTTCAGTTTCTTTTTGTGACAGTGGCCCTATGCTCTGAGCTGCTTTTCAGCCGTCTTAGGGAACTGCCACTTTCTTCTTATCAACACGGTCTCATGCTTTGAGTTGCTTTTCAGCCGTCTTGAGCCGTGGTTGAGTTATTTCAGTAATGCCCTAGATCTAAGTTGTAAAGACCATTCTGGTGGCTATTGGTTTATTTGCCGATTTCTTGCAAGGGTTCGGATGATCATTTCCCTACGGTTAAAACTTGAGAGATGATGAACCTGTCAACCTGCAATTTAAACAATGCTACCATGTCAGGAGATGAGGATAATAGTATGCCTGTTGAAATATTGCACCCGACAGAACCTATGGTCACACGAAGAATTAAGAGTGTATATATATGGCCAAGCCCTCCACCGTCTGTCAAGTCTGTGGGTACTATAGTTACAAGGTCGTACCCCTTTATGCTGGTCACGACAGATGATAGTCAAATCTTTGGTACGGATTGGATACTCGTGACAGTGGAGCTAGCCAAGATAATTCAAGAATCCCTGTGAGAAATCAGAATCAGACAGAAGAATAGTTATGATTCATAGCATTGTTTTGAACCCGGAGGAAATGCATCTTTTTGAGCAACCCAATGCAAGGAGTAAGATATTTGTGAAGGAAATATGTGCTAGAGGCAATAATAAAGTTACTATTTATTTCCTTATATCATGATAAATGTTTATTATTCATGCTAGAATTGTATTAACCGGAAACATAATACATGTGTGAATACATAGACAAACAGAGTGTCACTAGTATGCCTCTATTTGACTAGCTCGTTAATCAAAGATGGTTATGTTTCCTAACCATAGACATGAGTTGTCATTTGATTAACGAGATCACATCATTAGGATAATGATGTGATTGATTCGACCCATTCCGTTAGCTTAGCACTTGATCGTTTAGTTTGTTACTATTGCTTTCTTCATGACTTATACATGTTCCTATGACTATGAGATTATGCAACTCCCGTTTACCGGAGGAACACTTTGTGTGCTACCAAACATCACAACGTAACTGGGTGATTGTAAAGGTGCTCTACAGGTGTCTCCGAAGGTACTTGTTGGGTTGGCGTATTTCGAGATTAGGATTTGTCACTCCGGTTGTCGGAGAGGTATCTCTAGGCCCTCTCGGTAATGCACATCACTTAAGCCTTGCAAGCATTGCAACTAACGAGTTAGCTGCGGGATAATGTATTACGGAACGAGTAAAGAGACTTGCCGGTAACGAGATTGAACTAGGTATTGAGATACCGACGATCGAACCTCGGGTAAGTAACATACCGGTGACAAAGGGAACAACGTATGTTGTTATGTGGTCTGACCAATAAAGATCTTCGTAGAATATGTAGGAGCCAATATGAGCATCCAGGTTCCGCTATTGGTTATTGACCGGAGACGTGTCTCGGTCATGTCTACATAGTTCTCGAACCCGTAGGGTCCGCACGCTTAACGCTACGATGACAGTTATATTATGAGTTTTGTGTTTTGATGTACCGAAGGTTGTTCGGAGTCCCGGATGTGATCACGGACATGACAAGGAGTCTCGAAATGGTCGAGACATGAAGATTGATATATTGGAAGCCTATGTTTGGATATCGTAAGTGTTCCAGGTAAAATCGGGATTTTACCGGAGTACCGGGAGGTTACCGGAACCCCCCGGGGGCTTAATGGGCCTACATGGGTGTCAGTGTCAAAACCGGCGGATCTCGGGTAGTGGGTCCCGAACTGTGCGTCTAGGCCGGATGGTAACAGGAGGAGGGAACACGATGTTTTACCCAGGTTCGGGCCCTCTACCCGAGATCCGCCGGTTTTGACACCGACATTGGTGCTTTCATTGAGAGTTCCTCTGTGTCGTCACCTTTAGGCCCGATGGCTCCTTTGATCATCAACAACGATGCGGTCTAGGGTGAGACTTTGCTCCCCAGACAGATCTTCGTCTTCGGCGGCTTCGCTCTGCAGGCCAATTCGCTCGCCCACCTGGAGCAGATCGAAAGCTACGCCCCTGGCCATCAAGTCAGGTTTGGAAGCTTAAACTACACGGCTGACATCCGCGGAGACTTGATCTTCGACGGACTCGAGCCATGGCCAAGCACGCTGCACTATCTCGAGGGGCATGACCTAGCTCTGCCTCCGGACAGTGTCCTGGAGGCCTCACACACATCAGTTCCGACCCCTAACTCGGAGCCTATTGCGCCAATCAAGGATGAGCGGTTGGACGTCACCTCGGGGGCTTCGATCTCAAAGGCGATCGAGGCGAACGCTAGCCCCGCACTCTGCATGATCCGTGACTCCGAGGATCCGGACTCCTTTCCGAACTCCGAACCCCCCGCACCCCTGCCGATCGAATCCGATTGGGCGCCGATAATGAAGTTCACCGCCGCAGACATCTTTCAGCACTCGCCTTGTGGCGATATCCTGAACTCTCTCAAGTCTCTCTCCTTATTAGGAGAGCCCTGGACGAACTACGGTCAGCGAGGATGGGATACGGACGATGAAGAAATTCAAAGCCCACCCACCAACCACTTGGTAGCCACTGTTGACAATTTAAACGACGTGCTCAACTTCGACTCCGGAGACATCGACGGCATGGATGACGATGCAAGAGATACCGACGAACCAACGCCCATAGGGCATTGGACAGCCACCTCATCTCACGATGTGTACATGGTGGATACCCCTAAAGGAAGTGACAAGGAGGAAAAAGGGGATGGGACGGGAGATCGACCTCCCAAAAAGCAATCAAAGCGTCGGCGTAAACGCCGACCCAAGCCCCGCCTCGACAAAAACCCAGCCATAGAGCAGACGAGTCGGTAGACGACGAGCAGGCCTTAGAGCAACCGTCCGAACAGGGCAACACGGATAGAGAAACCGAACATCCCTCCTCCGGAGAAAATGGCATTCCGGACGACCTCACGCCGAATAAACCTATGGAGCAGAAGAATCTCCACGAGAGGCTCGTTGCAACTGCACGCAGCCTAAAAAAGCAGAAGCGGAAGCTAAAAATAGCGGAAGATGCACTCCAGATTAGATGGAGCAAAGTAATCAATACCACAGATAAGTACGGCGACAATCGCCGCACTAAAAGCTATCCGAAAAGAAAGCTACTACCTGAATTCGACGAAGAGGCCCTAGAGCCCTCGCATTCAAAAAATGAAAAAGCCACACGATCGGATAGACGACCGCATAAAGCGGCAAGCGGCGCCGCAACTAAATCGGCATCCGACCCACTTAAGGATTCGCATCATGGCCCAGTCAGGTCCATTTATGGGCCAAGAAAGCAAGCTCTCGTAAGCAACGCTATGAAGCCATCATCAGAATCCGGCACACCCAAATACAGGGGCGCCGCACACCCCCTATGTTTCGCCGATGAAGTCCTGGACTATGAATTCCCAGAGGGATTCAAACCCGTAAACATAGAGTCATATGATGGAACAATAGACCCTGGAGTTTGGATCGAGGATTATATCCTCCACATACACATGGCTAGAGGAGATGATCTCCACGCCATAAAATATCTACCCCTTAAGCTTAAAGGGCCAGCCCGGCATTGGCTTAAAAGCCTTCCCGAAAACACAATTGGAAGCTGGGAAGAGCTCGAGGATGCTTTCCGAGCAAACTTTCAAGGGACCTATGTCCGCCCTCCGGATGTAGACGATCTTAGTCACATAACTCAACAACCCGGAGAATCAGCTCGGCAGTTCTGGAATAGATTCCTCACTAAAAAGAATCAGATAGTCGACTGTCCGGACGCCGAAGAATTAGCAGCTTTCAGGCATAACGTCCGAGATGAATGGCTCGCCAGACACCTCGGCCAAGAAAAGCCAAGAACAATGGCCGCACTAACAAGCCTCATGACCCGCTTTTGTGCAGGGGAGGACAGCTAGTTGGCAAGGTGCAGCCCCAGCAACCCAAGTACATCCGAAACTAGGGATGGAAACAGAAAACCGCGATGCAACAAGGACCGTCGCTGGACTAAGGACAAAAGTCCGAAGAGCACGGCAGTCAATGCCGGATTCAAAGGCTCACGACAAAATCAGGAAAAATGGCCCCCCAGGATAACAGGGACGATCCATCCAACCTAAATAAAGTCCTGGACAGGATATGTCAGATACACAGTACTCCCGGGAAGCCTGCTAACCATACCCACAGAGACTGTTGGGTTTTCAAACAATCCGGCAGACTCAATGCCGAAAACAAGGGGCTCGACACACCAAGCGAAGACGAGGACGAACCCCAAAAGCAGAGCACCAGGAAACAAAAGAACTTCCCACAAGAAGTAAAAATAGTGAACTCACTTCACATAACAAAACGTGCGGCGCCCGTAAAGGTACGCACCACACGGCCCAAAGGGTCATGCCACTGGTGGTCAAAACTGATCATCTTCGATCAGCTAGATTATTCTAGGAATATCAAGAATGTAGGCTGGACTGCCTTGATACTCGATCCAATAATTGGCAGACTCCAGTTTTCAAATGTCCTTATGGACGGCGGCAGTGGACTAAACCTGATATATCAGGATATAATCCAGCAAATGGGGATAAACCCAGCAAGAATCCGCCGCAGAAAAACCTCCTTTCAAGGGGTAATACCTGGTCCGGACACCCATTGTATGGGTTTTCTCCGGCTCGGAGTCATATTCGGCTCTGCCGATAACCTCCGCCGTGAAAAGCTGACCTTCCATATCGTCCTGTTCTCAAGTCGCTATCAAGCACTACTGGGACGCGAAGCTTTCGCTCGCTTTAACGCAATACCGCATTATGCATCTCTTACGCTTAAGATGCCCGGTCCACGAGGCATCATCTCTTTGAAGGGGAAGCACTAAAGTGCGCCTCCCCAAGCGGAGGACTGTGCGGCCGCTTTGACAGCCCCATAGCAAAATGGCCTCACCGGCCAAAAAAAACTTCAAAATAGGTCATTCAAGACCACGAACGCGGATAGACGAGTTCGGTGCAAAATCATCATTGATGCAGGCCTAGAAGCCATATACCCCCGCACTAGGGGCTCCACGCATATATAATAAGAGACAATAAAGCTCAATCTTATATATCTTACTTTATACTTTGCTTATTTTAAACTTTTTTGCACGACCCGTTTTCAACTCAGTTCCTCTCTTTTACAGATGAACGTCGTGCGGCGCCCGTCCAGGATACGGCACAACGGAGACACAGGCACAGACGTGCAGTAGGGACCCGTCCTAAAGGATTCTTTTCAGATTAAGACCCTGCGTAAACCTTTTTTACTGTCTCTTGTTGCTACACATCCCCTGGTTTTTTCTTTCTGATATAACCAAGGAGGAGGCTGGCGTCTTGGCATGTGGCCACGTCAGAATTTTTGCATGTACCTGGACACTAGGGGCTTTTTTAATAAAGAGTGTTGTTTCGCCCGCACTCATAAAGACCGAACACCTTAGGGAGTGTTCGGCGTCGCGAGTTTTGGCATTATATGCATCAGCTCTGAATCATGTCTTTGGTCAAATGTTGGGTTGCCCGACTCCTGAGTTCAGCTACCTTACGTTCTGCTCTATCGGCTAAGGTAGCACCAGGAGAACTACTGCGATTGTGCCCCGGTTCGGCCGGGCGAGCACCTCAGTAGAGAAAGCCGAAAACTGACTGTCATGATGTAGCGTGAGACTGGTCAGCCACTCGATGACCTATCGGAATCTATCGGATTCCTCCGCTTTAACGAAGGGCCGCTTCCCGGTCAGGCACATACGCGCCCCGAACTCGGATGAGCGCAGTTGCCACCAAGGGGCTACCTAAATAGTCTCACTGTCAAACTCCTATGGCTAAGTGAAAGTGTTAAAGCATTATAGTCCGGTTGCCTGGCCCGCTGCGCTATCACCTCCTTTGTAGGACCAAGACGTTGGGTTAAGTGTGAAAATGCGTCTTCTGCGAGCACCCCCGCACTATGTGCGTGGGGGCTGAAGCCAACAACTGCCATCTTTCAAATTCTGTATATATATATATATATATATATATCTTAAAACGGCCGCACAGGAGGTGTTCCCAATACTTGGAGGCACAAGTATAAAAAAGGCCACTACAGTTTATCAAAATATTACTTTATAATTACATATGCTATCATAACATAGCATCTTTCGGGAACTGCGTCTCTATTACACGAGCACCTTCAAGAACTTCCTGAAAATAGTGCTCGGAGGGTACTCGGCTTTTGTCTGAATCTCGGGACGCAACAACGGTGGTCTCCGTCTCTGCCCAGTATGTCTTAACACGGGCAAGAGCCATCCTAGCACCCTCTATGCATGCTGACCTCTTCATTGCATTTATACGCGGCACCGCGTCAAGGAATTGCTGCACCAAGCTGAAATAACTCTTCGGCTCCGATCTCCCCGGCCACAGGTGACCCATGACGTACTTCATGGCGAGTCCAGACAACCTATTCAGTTCGGCCCATTGAGCCAAACGATCATCCACTGCCAGTGGACGCTCTAGATTGTGAAACTGCGACCAGAAAAGCTTTTCCACTTCGCGATCTTTCTGATCTCGAAAGTGTTCGGTCGCATCAGTAGCACTCGCTGCCAAGTCCAGATAGGTATCCTCCACACTCCACATCCGGTCCAACGGAGCAAACTCCGGATCACAAAATTTCCTTCGCAGCATAAAGGGGTTTCCAGCCGCAATCTGTTCGGCCTAACGCAGCTCCTCCTTCGCTGCTCTCATCACAGAGCGCGCGTCCTTGGCATTGGCAACGGCCTTCTCTAAGTCCGTCTGTTTCGCCTGGTCTTCTTTTTCAAGAAGTCTGCAATGGTCTGTAGCGCTTTTTAACTTTTTGGCCATCTCGGCCATCTCTTCTTTGCTTTGGCAATGAGCAGCCTGTTCGGCTCTTAGCTCTTCAAGGGCTTTCCTGGTGGCCGCATCACTTTCGCTGGCTTGTTCTTTAGCTCAGGCAAGTTCTACCCTAAGACTCTCCACGGCGGCCGCACCATCTGCGTCAAGCACACACATCGTAAGACACAGGCATAAAACTGTTCTTACCTGATGCCGCCCGAGGAATTACATACCTTGAGCCTCATCAAGCCGCTTATCGACAAGCGTGATGTCGGCATCTGCCACTTCCAGTTGCCGCTTTAGTTCGGCAAAATCGTCAGTTCGGCTCGATTCCGGACACCCTGCCGCCTACATTCAAAGGCGACATCTTAGACCTGGGATTATGATCCTCCGCGTGCCGTCATTTCTTGATGACGCGCAAAGTCTCAGGGGCTACTATCTACACAGGGCGCATCTTATTCATGCGCAACTGACAAAAGTATACATTATCTAATGTACCTCGAAACCCGTCAGTAAACTTTTGACGGCCTCATACAATCCACTCTCTACGGATGAAATCCTTTCAATCACCGTGCCCATTAATGCGCGGTGCTCCTCTGAGAAAGAAGCTCGCCCCAGCAGAATCTTTAGCTCCTCCGGCCGAGCACCGGACGGTGCCGGGCTTGTCCCATGACCTCTTTCGAAGGCCGGACGCGGAGAACCTCGGGGGGCCGCATAGCCACCTTCCGCCCCTGCCGGATTTGGAGAAACCCTCCGCGACGACACCTCAAGGTCGCCCGCCTCGCTAGGCGGCACAGCAGGGGGAGGCGTCCCGCTCTCCATCATCTCCGGAAGGAGATCCCCCGAAGACGAGCTCTGCTGAGAAGGGCTGAGGTCCGAGCTACAAGATAAAGGTTTGGTTAATCTTCTCAGATATAAATCAAGGACTTCCCCCATCCCTCAAAAGGAAAATCTTTTCTCCACTTACGGCTCGCTGGAGGGCTGATCCCCTTGAGGGCGTAGTCCGGCCGAGGAACTCCCCGGCATCGGACCCTCTGACGAGGATTTTCTCCCCCGTTTCGAGGCCATGGTTTCCGGGTCGTCAGAGGCGGCTCTCTTCTTCCCCTTAGGAGAGGAATTGTCGGTTCCTCCTTTCGGAGAAGCCTCCTTCGAGGAGGCCATAGCTTCCTTGTCCTCTCCCTCCAAAGGCATTATCTCCAGCATCCTGACCAGCACGGGATCCGGCCTGGTTTCAGGAAGGGGAGCCGGACACCTGATCAGCTTCGCCTTTGCTATCCACTCCTGTTTAAAAGGACGGCTCTTTTAGGGGAAAGTTTATGACAATTATATGGATAGAAGGTCTGGGCACAAGGTTGCTTACTTGAGTATCCAGGCGATTTCAGCTTAGGCCTGTGTCCTCAGTTAAATCCGGACACATCTCTTGTGATCCGAAGAACAGTCTATACATCTCCGCGGGCGTTGCACCGATAAAGTTCTAAAGAGCTCGCGGTCCCTCTGGATTAAACTCCCACAGGCGAAGGGGGCAACGTTTGCCGGGCAATATTCGGCGAATCAGCATGACCTACGTCACCTTGACCAAGTTGAGGCCTCCTTCCAAGAGATCCTTAATTCGGCCCTGTAACAGGGGCACGTCTTGGGCAAACCCTAATCTAACCCTCTGTTAACCCATGACGCTAGCCGTGGTGGGGGACCCGAGCGAAAGGCAGGAAGCGCCACCCACTTGGTGCTCCGGGAAGCGGTGATATAAAACCACTCTCGTTGCCACAAGCCTAGCTCCTCTTGAAAAGAGCCCTTGGGCCATGGAGCATCAGCATTTTTGCTTATAACAGCGCCTCCGCACTCTGCGTGCCGTCCCTTGATCATCTTCGGCTCCACTTTGAAAGTCTTGAGCCATAATCCGAAGTGAGGGGTAACATGGAGGAACGCTTCGCATACAACGATAAACGAGGAGATATGGAGGATGGACTCCAGAGCTAAGTCGTGGAATTCCAGCCCATAATAAAACAGCAGTCCCCTCACAAAGGGGTCCATCGGGAAGCCTAACCCCCGAAGGAAGTGAGACACGAACACTACGCTCTCACCGGGCTGGGGACTGGGGATAGCCTGCCTTTGAGCAGGCAACTTGTGCGAAATTTCGGCGGTCAAGAACTTAGCCTCTCTCAACTTTAGCACGTCCTCCTCCGTGACGGAGGAGGGCATCCATCGGCCTTGAAGGTTGGAACCGGACATTGTCGAAGGTCTTAGGCGCCCGGAATCTAGAGCCTAGGGTGTTGGAACTCGAGGCAACGGGCGAACTTGTTTTGGGATTGGAGAAAAGGAGTAAGACCCTAGTCTCTTTATAAGAGGTTGAATACCAGGAGCCCTCCCCATAACCGTTTGGGACTCGCCTTTAATCAAGAAAACATGCTAACGGGCACGATTGGGTTACCCATGTCCGTATTGATGAGAATCCCGTAAAAGGGGGGCACACGATCTCTGCTTTGACAAGACGTGCCAAGGAAACCGCCTCGCAAAACACGCTGAGGTGGAAAAGTGAAAACGATTCGAGTGAAGGACTTGGCTGTAGTGTGATGACGCACTACGGAATACGTTAGCAGATTTGATTTGTGTTAATATTATTCTCTCTATGGCAATATGTGGAAGCTTATTTTGCAGAGCCGGACACTACTCTTAGTGTTTACAATCTTCTATGAAGGACTTGGAGGAGGAACCCGCCTTGCAATGCCGAAGACAATTTGCACGCCGGACTCGTCGTCATTGAAGCCTGGTTCAGGGGCTACTGAGGGAGTCCTGGATTAGGGGGTGTTCGGGTAGCCGGACTATACCTTCAGCCGGACTCCTGGACTATGAAGATACAAGATTGAAGACTTCGTCCCGTGTCCGGATGGGACTTTCCTTGGCGTGGAAGGCAAGCTTGGCAATGCGGATATTCAAGATCTCCTACCATTGTAACCGACTCTGTGTAACCCTAACCCTATCCGGTGTCTATATAAACCGGAGGGTTGTAGTCCGTAGGCAATCATCTCCATATACAACAATCATACCATAGGCTAGCTTCTAGGGTTTAGCCTCCTTGATCTCGTGGTAGATCTACTCTTGTACTACCCATATCATCAATATTAATCAAGCAGGACATAGGGTTTTACCTCCATCAAGAGGGCCCGAACCTGGGTAAAACATCGTGTTCCCTGCCTCCTGTTACCATCCGGCCTAGACGCACAGTTCGGGACCCACTACCCAAGATCCGCCGGTTTTGACA
Source organism: Triticum urartu (assembly GCF_056163025.1). Taxonomy (NCBI): domain Eukaryota; kingdom Viridiplantae; phylum Streptophyta; class Magnoliopsida; order Poales; family Poaceae; genus Triticum; species Triticum urartu. The sequence goes on along the minus strand of NC_141879.1, from coordinate 452,722,958 downwards.
CCGACAATGGGCCTTAGTGGAAAAGGAGGGAAGCAAGGGAAGTGTGGGGCGCCCCCCCCCCCCCAAGGCCCAAACCGAATTCGTTTAGGGCAAAGGGGGCCGGCCCCCCTCTTTCCTTCTTCCCCCCTCCCAAGTGCTAATCCAACTAAGAAAAGAGGGAGTTCTACTCCCGGTGGGAGTAGGACTCCTCCGGCGCGCCTCTCCCCTTGGCCGGCCGCACCCCCCCCCCTTGCTCCTTTATATACAGGGGCAGGGGGCACCTCTAGACACACAAGTTGATCAAGTTGATCGTCTCTTAGCCGTGTGCGGTGCCCCCCTCCACCATAGTCCACCTCGATAGTAGTATAGCAGTGCTTAGGCGAAGCCCTGCGTCGGTAGAACATCAACATCTTCACCACGCCGTCGTGCTGACGAAACTCTCCCTCAACACTCGGCTGGATCGGAGTTAGAGGGACGTCATCGGGCTGAACGTGTGTTGAACTCGGAGGTGCCGTGCGTTTGGTACTTGATCGGTCGGATCGTGAAGACATACGACTACATCAACCGTGTTGTGCTAACACTTCCGCTTTCGGTCTACGAGGGTACGTGGACAACACTCTCCCCTCTCGTTGCTATGCATCACCATGATCTTGCGTGTGCGTAGGAATTTTTTTGAAATTACTACGTTTCTCAACAGTGGCATCTGAGCTAGATTTTATGCGTAGATTTCATATGCACGAGTAGACCACAAGTGAGTTGTGGGCGATACAAGTCATACTGCTTACCAGCATGTCATACTTTGGTTCGGCGGTATTGTTGGATGAAGCGGCCCGGACCGACATTACGCGTACGCTTACGCGAGACTGGTTCTACCGACGTGCTTTGCACACAGGTGGCTGGCGGGTGTCAGTTTCTCCAACTTTAGTTGAACCGAGTGTGGCTACGCCCGGTCCTTGCGAAGGTTAAAACAACACCAACTTGACAAACTATCGTTGTGGTTTTGATGCGTAGGTAAGAACGATTCTTGCTAAGCCCGTAGCAGCCACGTAAAACTTGCAACAACAAAGTAGAGGACGTCTAACTTGTTTTTGCAGGGCATGTTGTGATGTGATATGGTCAAGACGTGATGCTATATTGTATGAGATGATCATGTTTTGTAACCGAGTTATCGGCAACTGGCAGGAGCCATATGGTTGTCGCTTTATTGTATGCAATACAATCGCCCTATAATGCTTTACTTTATCACTAAGCGGTAGCGATAGTCATGGAAGCATAAGATTGGCGAGACGACAACGATGCTACTATGGAGATCAAGGTGTCGCGCTGGTGACGATGGTGATCATGACGGTGCTTTGGAGATGGAGATCACAAGCACAAGATGATGATGGCCATATCATATCACTTATATTGATTGCATGTGATGTTTATCTTTTATGCATCTTATCTTGCTTTGATTGATGGTAGCATTATAAGATGATCTCTCACTAAATTATCAAAGTATAAGTGTTCTCCCTGAGTACGCACCATTGCGAAAGTTCTTCATGCTGAGACACCACATGATGATCGGGTGTAATAGGCTCTACGTTCAAATACAACGGGTGCAAAATAGTTGCACACGCGGAATACTCAGGTTAAACTTGACAAGCCTAGCATATAACAGATATGGCCTCGGAACACAGAGACCGAAAGGTCGAGCGTGAATCATATAGTAGATATGATCAACATAGTGATGTTCACCATTGAAACTACTCCATCTCACGTGATGATCGGACATTGTTTAGTTGATTTGGATCACGTGATCACTTAGAGGATTAGAGGGATGTCTATCTAAGTGGGAGTTCTTAAGTAATATGATTAATTGAACTTAAATTTATCATGAACTTAGTACCTGATAGTATCTTGCTTGTCTATGTTGATTGTAGATAGATGGACCGTGTTGTTGTTCCGTTGAATTTTAATACATTCCTTGAGAAAGCAAAGTTGAAAGATGATGGTAGCAATTACACGGACTGGGTCCGTAACTTGAGGATTATCCTCATTGCTGCACAGAAGAGTTACGTCCTGGAAGCACCGGTAGGTGTACCTCCTGCGCCAGCAACTGCAGACATTGTGAATGCCTAGCAGTTGCATGTTGATGACTACTCGATAGTTCAGTGTGCCATGCTTTACGGCTTAGAACCAGGACTTCAACGATGTTTTGAATGTCATGGAGCATATGAGATGTTCCAGGAGTTGAAGTTAATATTTCAAGAAAATTCCCGGATTGAGAGATATGAAGTCTCCAATAAGTTCTATAGCTGCAAGATGGAGGAGAATAGTTCTGTCAGTGAACATATACTCAGAATGTCTGGGTACCATAATCACTTGACTCAGCTGGGAGTTAATCTTCTAGTTGATAGTGTCATTGACAGAGTTCTTCAATCACTGCCACCAAGCTACAAGAGCTTCGTGATAAACTATAATATGCAAGGGATGAATAAAACAATTCCCGAGCGCTTCGCAATGCTAAAGTCTGCGGAGGTAGAAATCAAGAAGGAGCATCAAGTGTTGATGGTCAACAAGACCACTAGTTTCAAGAAAAGGGGCAAAGGGAAGAAGAAGGGGAACTTCAAGAAGAACAGGAAGCAAGTTGCTGCTCAAGAGAAGAAACCCAAGTCTGGACCTAAGCCTGAAACTGAGTGCTTCTACTGCAAGCAGACTGGTCACTGGAAGCGGAACTGCCCCAAGTATATGTCGGATAAGAAGGATGGCAAGGTGAACAAAGGTATATGTGATATACATGTTATTGATGTGTACCTTACTAATGCTCGCAGTAGCACCTGGGTATTTGATACTAGTTCTGTTGCTAATATTTGCAACTCGAAACAGGGGCTATGGATTAAGCGAAGATTGGCAAGGGACGAGGTGACGATGCGCATGGGAAATGGTTCCAAAGTCGATGTAATCGCGATCGGCACGCTACCTCTACATCTACCTTCGGGATTAGTATTAGACCTAAATAATTGTTATTTGGTGCCAGCGTTGAGCATGAACATTATATCTGGATCTTGTTTGATGCGAGACGGTTATTCATTTAAATCAGAGAATAATGGTTGTTCTATTTATATGAGTAATATCTTTTATGGTCATGCACCCGTGAAGAGTGGTCTATTCTTGTTGAATCCCGATAGTAGTGACACACATATTCATAATGTTGAAGCCAAAAGATGCAAAGTTGATAATGATAGTGCAACTTATTTGTGGCACTGCCGTTTAGGTCATATCGGTGTAAAGCGCATGAAGAAACTCCATACTGATGGACTTTTGGAACCACTTGATTATGAATCACTTGGTACTTGCGAACCGTGCCTCATGGGCAAGATGACTAAAATGCCGTTCTTCGGAACTATGGAGAGAGCAACAGATTTGTTGGAAATCATACATACAGATGTATGTGGTCCGATGAATGTTGAGGCTCGTGGCGGATATCGTTATTTTCTCACCTTCACTGATGATTTAAGCAGATATGGGTATATCTACTTAATGAAGCATAAGTCTGAAACATTTGAAAAGTTCAAAGAATTTCAGAGTGAAGTTGAAAATCATCGTAACAAGAAAATAAAGTTTCTACGATCTGATCATGGAGGAGAATATTTGAGTTACGAGTTTGGTCTACATTTGAAACAATGCGGAATAGTTTCGCAACTCACGCCACCCAGAACACCACAGCGTAATGGTGTGTCCGAATGTCATAATCGTACTTTACTAGATATGGTGCGATCTATGATGTCTCTTACAGATTTACCGCTATCGTTTTGGGGTTATGCTTTAGAGACGGCCGCATTCACATTAAATAGGGCACCATCAAAATCCGTTGAGACGACGCCTTATCAACTATGGTTTGGCAAGAAACCAAAGTTATCATTTCTAAAAGTTTGGGGCTGCGATGCTTATGTGAAAAAGCTTCAACCTGATAAGCTCGAACCCAAATCAGAAAAATGTGTCTTCATAGGATACCCAAAGGAGACTGTTGGGTACACCTGGCTTCTATCACAGATCCGAAGGCAAAACTTTTGTTGCTAAATTTGGAGTTTTTCTAGAGAAGGAGTTTCTCTCGAAAGAAGTGAGTGGGAGGAAAGTAGAACTTGATGAGGTAACTGTACCTGCTCCCTTATTGGAAAATAGTTCATCACAAAAAATGGTTTCTGTGACACCTACACCAATTAGTGAGAAGTTAATGATGATGATCATGAAACTTTAGATCAAGTTGCTACTGAACCTCATAGGTCAACCAGAATAAGATCCGCACCAGAGTGGTATGGTAATCCTGTTCTGGAAGTCATGTTACTAGACCATGACGAAACTACGAACTATGAAGAAGCGATGGTGAGCCCAGATTCTGCAAAATGGCTTGAGACCATGAAATCTGAGATGGGATCCATGTATGAGAACACATGGACTTTGGTTGACTTGCCCGTTGATCGGCAAGCAATTGAGAATAAATGGATCTTCAAGAAGAAGACTGACGCTGACGGTAATGTTACTGCCTATAAAGCTCGACTTGTTGCGAAAGGTTTTCGACAAGTTCAAGGGATTGACTACGATGAGACCTTCTCACCCATAGCGATGCTTAAGTCTGTCCGAATCATGTTAGCAATTTCCACGTTTTATGATTATGAAATATGGCAGTTGGATGTAAAAACTACATTCTTGAATGGATTTCTGGAAGAAGAGTTGTATATGATGCAACCGTAAGGTTTTGTCGATCCAAAAGGAGCTAACAAAGTGTGCAAGCTCCAGCGATCCATTTATGGACTGGTGCAAGCCTCTCGGAGTTGGAGTAAACGCTTTGATAGTGTGATCAAAGCATTTGGTTTTATACAGATTTTTGGCGAAGCCTATATTTACAAGAAAGTGAGTGGGAGCTCTGTAGCATTTCTGATATTATATGTGGATGACATATTACTGATTGGAAATGATATAGAATTTCTAGATAGCATAAAGGGATACTTGAATAAGAGTTTTTCAATGAAAAACCTCGGTGAAGCTGCTTACATATTGGGCATTAAGATCTATAGAGATAGATCAAGATGCTTAATTGTACTTTCACAAAGCACATACCTTGACAAAGTTTTGAAGAAGTTCAAAATGGATCAAGCAAAGAAAGGGTTCTTGCCTGTATTACAAGGAGTGAAGTTGAGTAAGACTCAATGTCCGACCACTGCGGAAGATAGAGAGAAAATGAAAGATGTTCCCTATGCTTCAGCCATAGGCTCTATCATGTATGCAATGATGTGTACCAGACCTGATGTGTGCCTTGCTATAAGTCTAGCAGGGAGGTACCAAAGTAATCCAGGAGTGGATCACTGGACAGCGGTCAAGAACATCCTGAAATACCTGAAAAGGACTAAGGATATGTTCCTCGTCTATGGAGGTGACAAAGAGCTCATCGTAAACGGTTACGTTGATGCAAGCTTTGACACTGATCCGGATGATTCGAAATCGCAAACCGGATACGTGTTTACATTGAACGGTGGAGCTGTCAGTTGGTGCAGTTCTAAACAAAGCGTCGTGGCAGGATCTACATGTGAAGCGGAGTACATAGCTGCTTCGGAAGCAGCAAATGAAGGAGTCTGGATGAAGGAGTTCATATCCGATCTAGGTGTCATACCTAGTGCATCGAGTCCAATGAAAATCTTTTGTGACAATACTGGAGCAATTGCCTTAGCGAAGGAATCCAGATTTCACAAGAGAACCAAGCACATCAAGAGACGCTTAATTCCATCCGGGATCTAGTCCAGGTGGGAGACATAGAAATTTGCAAGATACATACGGATCTAAATGTTGCAGACTCGTTGACTAAGCCTCTTCCACGAGCAAAACATGATCAGCACCAAGGCTCCATGGGTGTTAGAATCATTACTGTGTAATCTAGATTATTGACTCTAGTGCAAGTGGGAGACTGAAGGAAATATGCCCTAGAGGCAATAATAAAGTTATTATTTATTTCCTTATATCATGATAAATGTTTATTATTCATGCTAGAATTGTATTAACCGAAAACATAATACATGTGTGAATACATAGACAAACAGAGTGTCAGTAGTATGCCTCTACTTGACTAGCTCGTTAATCAAAGATGGTTATGTTTCCTAACCATGGACATGAGTTGTCATTTGATTAACGGGATCACATCATTAGGAGAATGATGTGATCGACTTGACCCATTCCGTTAGCTTAGCACTTGATCGTTTAGTTTGTTGCTATTGCTTTCTTCATGACTTATACATGTTCCTATGACTATGAGATTATGCAACTCCCGTTTACCGGAGGAACACTTTGTGTGCTACCAAACGTCACAACATAACTGGGTGATTATAAAGGTGCTCTACAGCTGTCTCCGAAGGTACTTGTTGGGTTGGCGTATTTCGAGATTAGGATTTGTCACTCCGATTGTCGGAGAGGTATCTCTGGGCCCTCTCGGTAATGCACATCACTTAAGCCTTGCAAGCATTGCAACTAATGAGTTAGTTGCGGGATGATGTATTACAGAACGAGTAAAGAGACTTTCCGGTAACGAGATTGAACTAGGTATTGAGATACCGATGATCAAATCTCGGGCAAGTAACATACCGATGACAAAGGGAACAACGTATGTTGTTATGCGGTCTGACCGAAAAAGATCTTCGTAGAATATGTAGGAGCCAATATGAGCATCCAGGTTCCGCTATTGGTTATTGACCGGAGACGTGTCTCGGTCATGTCTACATAGTTCTCGAACCCGTAGGGTCCGCACGCTTAACGCTACGATGACAGTTATATTATGAGTTTTATGTTTTGATGTACCGAAGGTTGTTCGGAGTCCCGGATGTGATCACGGACATGGCGAGGAGTCTCGAAATGGTCGAGACATGAAGATTGATATATTGGAAGCCTATATTTGGATATCGGAAGTGTTCCAGGTAAAATCAGGATTTTACCGGAGTACCGGGAGGTTACCGGAACCCCCCGGGGCTTAATGGGCCTACATGGGCCTTAGTGGAAAAGGAGGGAAGCAAGGGAAGTGTGGGGCGCCCCCCTCCCCCAAGTCCCAAACCGAATTGGTTTAGGGCAAAGGGGGTCGGCCCCCCTCTTTCCTTCTTCCCCCCTCCCAAGTCCTAATCCAACTAGGAAAAGGGGGGAGTTCTACTCCCGATGGGAGTAGGACTCCTCCGGCGCGCCTCTCCCCTTGGTCAGCCGCACCCCCCCCCCCTTGATCCTTTATATAGAGGGGCAGGGGGGCACCTCTAGACACACAAGTTGATCAAGTTGATCGTCTCTTAGTCGTGTGCGGTGCCCCCTTCACCATAGTCCACCTCGATAGTACTGTAGCAGTGCTTAGGCGAAGCCCTGCGTCGGTAGAACATCAACATCGTCACCACGCCGTCATGCTGACGAAACTCTCCCTCAACACTCGGCTGGATCGGAGTTAGTGGGACTTCATCGGGCTGAACGTGTGCTGAACTCGGAGGTGCCGTGCGTTCGGTACTTGATCGGTCGGATTGTGAAGACGTACGACTACATCAAGCGCGTTGTGCTAACTCTTCCGCTTTCGGTCTACGAGGGTACGTGGACAACACTCTCCCCTCTCGTTTATATGCATCACCATGATCTTGCGTGTGCGTAGGAATTTTTTTGAAATTACTACGTTTCTCAACAATTTGGTTCCCACCAAGAAAGTTGTTCGCAACTCCATGGAATGTTGTCAGTGCTGGATTCAAGAATGACACATCCATCGGAAACCACTCTCAGACTTGTGAGAAGGGCACGTGTTGCAGTCATGATCATTTTTCGCACCTCAACTAAGTTAACAGATATGAAAGAAATTGGAGCCAGTGTAAGCATGAACATGTGAGGTAAGTCCTGTCGGCATATGGATACAGTGAAGCAAACCACCCTAGAGCAAGGCAATCTAGTCATATGAAATTCAACACGAACATCTTATAAGGAAAAGGATACCCGATATGGTTTCCTTAAGTCATGTATATTCATATTTTATTCCCTAAGCAACCAAATCTCGAGGATGAGATTTCTTTAAGGGGGATGGTTTGTGACACCCTGGATTTCGGCCCTTTCTTTTTTCTTTTGATTTTCTAAGGATTTTGCTTGAGATTTCTTTTTTCCGTGACTATGTGGTCCTAAAACCTGGGAATGTTTATCTCTTCTCAGGCTCGCAAGTGTCTTCTAATCCTCAAAACCATCTCAAGGCCTTGTCATTTTCATCTTAGCCCAATCCCAATATTCTTTTTATTGGGAATATTCCTTTTTCTATTAAAGGAATAATCCTTTTTGCCCTAGGTTGTGAAACAACCTATATTTCTTTCACTCCCAAAATTCCCAAATAATTCTCATAAATTGTTTGGGTCATATCTTCCACATATGTCAAAACTCTTCCTTGGTACCATCAAAGATAATTCACAAATATTCCTTTTCTCATTCTGCCCTAAGTGGCTTTTTGATAAGGAAGTATCATTTATCTTTGCTTGATTGACCCCAAACTTTTTGGACACTTTTTTCCTGTCCATACCATTGCCCCATGCCAAAATTCAACTTAATTTTTCTAGTGAACCTTCCTCAACAAATTTCCAAAGTTCCTGCCTGAGGGAAGTCTTTGTGAAGGAAGTACTGGCTAGGATAATTCAAATGAGTTTAAATTTTGCAAGGTCCTTCATATGATAAAATCATCAATCTCCTCAAGATTTGGGCTAATGTCATCACTCTATGTGAGATCAGCATCAAATCCTGGTTTCTGGTCAGATTTTCAGGTTGTGAAGCAACTATATTTTATATTGCTTCATTTTTGTTGAAAATTTACCAGGGCATGCTCGTACCCATTTAAACTCTCTCCACAAATTTTTGGCTCATTTCATCTACCATTTTCCCTCAGCAATTTTTCCAAAATTCTGTCTAGAGAGCTGCATTGTGAAGAAAGTACCATTTTGGTATTTCCAAATGGCATGAAACTTTTACAGTAGATTCACATCATCAAATAACTCATCTCTAAAAATTAGCTCAATCCAACTTGATATGTGAGTACTACATTGTTTTCATTTCTGTACAGAATGGTGGATTGTACAGCAAGTGCCACTTATCTTCATCCTAATGAGCTGCAAATTTGCACAGGTGATCATCTTAGTGTGTGATCACATGATGCCAAAGCCCCGAGTCTATCCCCTCATGCATCTTCCTCACCAAAACACAAACACCTTGCTGTTTAGCTGGTTTGGAGCTAAGCCCAAATCTCTTCTTTGCCCCTACCCTTCGTTCTTCCCTCCTTGGCACTCAGAGTAGAATGGTCTATCTCCTAGACATTGTTAAGCACGGGCCATGGTCGTGTGCACGCGGTGACAATGGGGCAGACAAGCCAAACGGCGCACTCCGGCCGACTGCGACATTGTGCTTGTCCGTTCCCTCGTCGTCTCGACGCATAGTGATAACCCACAAGTATAGGGGATCGCAACAGCTTTCAAGGGTAGAGTATTCAACCCAAATTTATTGATTCGACACAAGGGGAGCCAAAGAATATTCTCAAGTATTAGCAACTGAGTTGTCAATTCAACCACACCTGGAAACTTAATATCTGCGGCAAAGTGTTTAGTAGCACAGTAATATGATAGTGGTGGTAGCAGCAACAAAAGTAAAGACAGCAAAAGTAATGTTTTTGGTATTTTGTAGTGATTGTAACAGTAGCAGCGGGAAAGTAAATAAGTGTAAACCAGAATATGGAAAACTCGTAGGCACCGGATCAGTGATGGATAATTATGCCGGATGCGGTTCATCATGTAACAGTCATAACATAGGGTGACACAGAACTAGCTCCAATTCGTCAATGTAATGTAGGCATGTATTCCGTATATAGTCATACGTGCTTATGGAAAAGAACTTGCATGACATCTTTTGTCCTACCCTCCCGTGGCAGCGGGGTCCTATTGGAAACTAAGGGATATTAAGGCCTCCTTTTAATAGAGAACCAGAACAAAGCATTAGCACATAGTGAATACATGAACTCCTCAAACTATGGTCATCACCGGGAGTGGTCCCGATTATTGTCACTTCGGGGTTGCTGGATCATAACACATAGTAGGTGACTATAGACTTGCAAGATAGGATCTAGAACTCACATATATTCATGAAAACATAATAGTTTCATATCTGAAATCATGGCACTCGGGCCCTAGTGACAAGCATTAAGCATAGCAAAGTCATAGAAACATCAATCTCAGAACATAGTGGATACTAGGGATCAAACCCTAACAAAACTAACTCAATTACATGATAAATCTCATCCAACCCATCACCGTCCAGAAAGCCTATGATGGAATTACTCATGCACGGTGGTGAGCATCATGAAATTGGTGATGGAGGATGGTTGATGATGACGACGGCGACGAATCCCCCTCTCCGGAGCCCCGAACGGACTCCAGATCAGCCCTCCCGAGAGGTTTTAGGGCTTGGCGGCGGCTCCGTATCGTAAAACGCGATGATTTCTTCTCTCTGATTTTTTTCTCTCCGAAAGCAAATATATAGAGTTGGAGTTGGCGTCGGAGGGTTTCCAGGGGGCCCACGAGGTAGGGGGCGCGCCCTAGGGGGGGCGCGCCCCCCACCCTCATGAGAAGGGTGTGGGCCCCCTGGTCTTCATATTTGGCGAGGATTTTTTATTATTTTTTCTAAGACCTCCCGTGGAGTTTCAGGTCATTCCGAGAATATTTGTTTTCTGCACATAAAACAACACCATGGTAATTCTGCTGAAAACGGCGTCAGTCCGGGTTAGTTCCATTCAAATCATACAAGATAGAGTCCAAAACAAGGGCAAAAGTGTTTGGAAAAGTAGATACGACAGAGACGTATCAACTCCCCCAAGCTTAAACCCTTGCTTGTCCTCAAGCAATTCAGTTGACAAACTGAAAGAAAGAAAGAAAAACTTTTACAAACTCTGTTTGCTCTTGTTGTTGTAACTATGTCAAGCCAGCATTCAAGTTTTCAGCATAAATCATAACTAACCACATTTGCAATAATTCTCAGGTCTCACAATTACTCATATCAATAGCATAATCAACTAGCAAGTCATAATAATAAATCTCGGATGACAACACTTTCTCAAAACAATCATAATATGATATAACAAGATGGTATCTCGCTAGCCCTTTCTGAGACCGCAAAACATAAATGTAGAGCACCTTTAAAGATCAAGGACTGACTAGACATTGTAATTCATGGTAAAAGAGATCCAATCATAGTCATACCCAACATAAATTAATAGTGATGAATGCAAATGACGGTTGTGCTCTCCAGCCAGTGCTTTTTAATAAGAGGGTGATGACTCAACATAAAAGTAAATGGATAGGCCCTTCGCAGAGGGAAGCAGGGATTTGTAGAGGTGCCAAAGCTCGGTTTTGAAATAGAGATAAATTATATTTTGAGCAGTATACTTTCATTGTCAACGTAGCAACTAAGAGATGGCGATATCTTCCATGCTAAACACATTATAGGCGGTTCCCAAACAGAATGGTAAAGTTTATACTCCCCCTCCACCAACAAGCATCAATCCATGGCTTGCTCAAAACAACGAGTGCCTCCAACATACATCAGGTCCCAGGGGGAGTTTTGTTTGCAATTAATTTTGATTTAGTTTGCATAAAGCATGGGACTGGGCATCCCGGTGACCAGCCATTTTCTCATGAGTGAGGAGCAGAGTCCACTCCTCTTGAGAATAACCCGCCTAACACGAAAGATAAGAACATCTTTTGTTGATACATGAGCTATTCGAGCATACAAAATAGAATGTTTATTTGAAGGTTTAGAGTTTGGCACATACAAATTTACTTGGAACGGCAGGTAGATACCGCATATAGGAAGGTATGGTGGACTCATCTGGAATAACTTTGGGGTTTAAGGGATTGGATGCACAAGCAGTATTCCCGCTTAGTACAAGTGAAGGCTAGCAAAAGACTGGGAAGTGACCAACTAGAGAGCGACAACAGCCATGTACATGCATTAAAATTAATAAACATTGGATGCAAGCATGAGTAGGATATAATCCACCATGAACATAAATATCGTGAAGGCTATGTTGATTTTGTTTCAACTACATGCGTGAACATGTGCCAAGTCAAGTCACTTAAATCAGTCAAAGGAGGATACCACCCCATCATACCACATCATAATCATCTCAATAGCATGTTGGCACACAAGGTAAACCATTATAACTCATAGCTAATCAAGCATGGCACAAGCAACTATGATCTCTAATTGTCATTGCAAACATGTTTATTCATAATAAGCTGAATCAAGAACGACGGGCTCGTCATATTTACAAAAACAAAAGAGGTCGAGTTCATACCAGCTTTTCTTATCTCAGTCAGTCCATCATATATCATCATAATTGCCTTTCACTTGCACGACCGAACGGTGTGAATAATAATAAGAGTGCACGTGCATTGGACTAAGCTGGAATCTGCGAGCATTCAATAAACAGGAGAAGACAAGGCAATATGGGCTCTGGGTTAAATCAACAATAATGCATATAAGAGCCACTTCAACAATTTAATTATGGTCTTCTCCTACTGACCCCCAAAGAAAGAAAAGAAATAAAACTATTTACATGGGAAAGCTCCCAACAAGCAGAAGAAGAATGGGAAATATTTTTGGGTTTTCTTTTTAATTATTACTACTGCAGCAGAAAAATAAACTACTACTATTTTTTTTGGTTTTTCTTAAGGTTTAACAAGCACACAAGAAGAAAGCAGGAAAAACAAAATAAACTAGCATGGATATTACAATGAAAAAGTACGAGCACCGACATCTAGTAATGAGTGTGTGTGAACATAAATGTAATGTCGGTGAGAAACACGTACTCCCCCAAGTTTAGGCTTTTGGCCTAAGTTGGTCTATGGCCACGGCTGGCCTGGCGGATATCCATAATAATAGTTGTTGGGGTCGTACTGTGATGAGGAAGGATAGTTGGGGTCATACTGATGTGCAGCGGTTATTGCCTGCTGAGTTGCAGCGTGGAGTCGGGCTGCCTCCGTTCTCCTCTCGTACTCTTCTGCCTCCTCTCTGGTAATAACATATCTTCCTTTTGTCTGTGAATCAAAGAAGGCAGGAGCAGGGAGAGTAATACGGAAAACACGTCGTTTATCAAAAATTAAGCGATATAAGAGAGGTGATTCAAGCCTCTCGACAAACTGGTGTGAAGCCATAGAGTTATAATCTAAATATGCAGGAGGCAAGTCCATATCACCCTCACGAATGTCTATTTCAAGAAAATGAGCTAAGCGGGTTATATAAATTCCTCCAAAGAAATCTCCATTATGTCTATTATGATGCAACCTACGAGCTACAATGGCTCCCATATGATAAGATTGGTCTCCTAACACAGCACTCCTAAGAATGCTAAGATCAGGGACACACATGTAACATGCTTCATCCTTAGCATTTATGCATCTACCGATGAAAAGAGCAAAATAATGTATAGCAGGAAAGTGAATGCTCCCTATGGTAGCTTGCGTTATATCTCTGGATTCCCCCATAGTTATACTAGCAAGAAAGTTTCTAAATTCAGATTTAGGGGGGTCCCTAATACTGCCCCATGATGGAAGTTCGCAAGCAGAAGTGAAATCCTCTAGGTCCATGGTATAAGATTTTTCATGAAGATCAAACATCACTGAAGGAGAATTACGCGAAGATGAATACTCAAACCTCCTCACAAATGAACTTGTGAGATCATGATACTAGGGGCATTTGTTAGCCTCAAAATCTTCAAGACCGGCATTGCGCAAATATGATTTGAATTCTTCTTTAATTCCCGCACGGTCCCAAAAAATTTCCGATGGCCATTCGCAAGGCCGTACCGGAGCATCTCTTGGTGGATCCTCGTCAGCATCGCGCATAGCAATCCTGGGTCCTTACTTCTTAGAGGAACCACCTTGGAACATCTTCCTAAACACATTGTTTTTCTCTGAAAAATTCTGAAATTTTTAGTAACTTCAAAATAAAAGTAAACCATATTCAATAAAACTGATAGCAACTACTCCTACAAGTGCCTAGAGCCTATATCAAGCATTAGAACCACTTAGAACCATAAAAATTTGACATGCAAGCTAAAGAACATGGTCACCTATGCAGCACAAATTTGCAAAGAACAAAGCACTAGAAAAAAACTAATTGGACCAATGGAGGAGTCACATACCAAGGAACAATCTCCCCAAGCAGTTTTGCGAGAGGTGCTTTGAGCAAGGAGATCGAAAATCGCAGCAAAAGTGGCTGGAACTCGTGCTTGAGTTGGTTTTTCGGGTTTGTGTGAGACAGAGGAAGAAGATGGGTGCTGGGATAAGTGGAGGAGGGCCACCATGGGCCCACGAGGCAGGGGGGCGTGCCCTATAGGGGGGGGCACCAACCTCGTGACCAGGTGGCAGCTCCTCCCGCGGTAATTTTTGCACGGTAAATCCTCAAATATTCCCGAAAAAATCATATTAAATTGGCGTTACATTCTGAGGACTTTTATTTTTGGGATATTTTTATATTGCACGGATAAGTCAGGAAACAGACAGAAAAATACTATTTTTACTTAATTTAATATAAATAACAGAAAGTATAGAGGGGGTACGGAAGGTTTGTGCTTCTAGTTTCATCTGTCTCATGCTCATCAAAAAGAATCCACTAACAAGGTTGATCAAGTCTTGTTAACAAACCCATTCTGATAATCATGAAACCGGAGAAATTTCAAATAACACTAAGTTACCTCAACGGGGATATGCACATCCCCTATAATAAGAATATCATATTTCTTCTTGACAGTAGGGAGAGGAAATTCAAAACCTCCAAATATAATCGATGGAATTTTCCCAATAGAATTGATACTATGAACTTGAGGTTGTTTCCTCGAAAAGTGTACTGTATACTCATTACCATTAACATGAAAAGTGACATTGCCTTTGTTGCAATCAATAACAGCCCCTGCAGTATTAAGAAAAGGCCTTCCAAGAATAATAGACAAACTATCATCCTCGGGAATATCAAGTATAACAAAGTCCGTTAAAATAGTAACGTTTGCAACCACAACAGGCACATCCTCACAAATACCAACAGGTATAGCAGTTGATTTATCAGCCATTTGCAAAGATATTTCAGTAGGTGTCAGCTTATTCAAGTCAAGTCTACGATATAAAGAGAGAGGCATAACACTAACACCGGCTCCAAGATCACATAAAGCATTTTTAATATAATTTCTTTTGATGGAGCAAGGTATAGTAGGTACGCCGGGGTCTCCAAGTTTCTTTGGTATTCCACCCTTAAAAGTATAATTAGCAAGCATGGTGGAAATCTCAGCTTCCGGTATCTTTCTTTTATTAGTAATGATATCCTTCATATATTTAGCATAAGGGTTCGTTTTGAGCACATCAATTAATCGCATACGCAAAAAGATAGGCCTAATCATTTCAGCAAAGCGCTCAAAATCCTCATCATCCTTTCTCTTGGATGGTTTTGGAGGAAAAGGCATGGGTTTCTGAACCCAAGGTTCCCTTTATTTACCATGTTTCCTAGCAACAAAGTCTCTTTTATCATAACGTTGATTCTTTGATTGTGGGTTATCAAGATCAACAGCAGGTTCAATTTCTACATCATTGTCATTACTAGGTTGAGCATCATCATGAACATCATCATTAATATTTTTACGAAGTTCATGTTCATTACCAGATTGTGTTTTAGCATCAGACATAGATATATCATTTGGATTATCAGGTGGTTCAGCAATAGGTCCACTAGAAGTTTGCACAGTTCTATCATTTTTCTTCTTCTTCTTTTTAGAAGAACTAGGAACATCACTATTGTTTCTCTGAGAATCTTGCTCGATTTTCTTAGGGTGGCCTTCAGGATACAAAGGTTCCTGAGTCATTCTACCAGTTCTAGTAGCCACTCTAACAGCATAATCATTTTTCTTACTATTCATTTCATCAAGCACTTCTTTTTGAGCCTTAAGTACTTTTTCTACTTGAGTGGTAACCATAGAAGCATGTTTGCTAACAAGTTTAAGTTCACCTTTAATATCAGCCATATAATCACCCAAGCGTCTAATCATATAAGCATTTTCTTTTAATTGCCTACCAAAATAAGCATTGAAGTCGTCTTGCTTAAACATAAAGTTATCAAACTCATCCAAGCACTGACTAGCAATTTTAGTAGGAGGGACTTCAGCTTTATCATATCTATAGAGAGAATTTACCTTTACTACCTGTGTCGGGATATCGGGAGGTTCTTCAGTAAATAAAGAATTAAGATCATATGTTTATTCAACAGGCGGTATATTAAGACCATGTATTTCTTCAATAGGAGGTAAATTCTTAACGTCTTCGGCTTTAATACCTTATTCTTTCATAGATTTCTTTGCCTCTTGCATATCTTCGGGACTGAGAAATAGAATACCTCTCTTCTTCGGAGTTGGTTTAGGAATAGGCTCAGTAATTGGAGAAGGAGATGGCTCAGGAGCTGGCTCAGGAGGTGGCTCAGGAGGTGCCCAATTATTTTCATTTGTCAACATATTATTCAATAGAATTTCAGCTTCATCTGGTGTTCTTTCCCTGAAAAGAGAACCAGCACAACTATCCAGGTAATCTCTGGAAGCATCGGTTAGTCCATTATAAAAGATATCAAGTATTTCGGGTTTCTTAAGAGGATGATCAGGCAAAGCATTAAGTAACTTGAGAAGCCTCCCCCAAGCTTGTGGGAGACTCTCTTCTTTAATTTGCATAAAGTTGTATATTTCCCTCAAAGCAGCTTGTTTCTTATGAGCAGGGAAATATTTAGCAGAGAAGTAATAAATCATATCCTGGGGACTACGTACACAACCAGGATCAAGAGAATTAAACCATATCTTAGCATCACCCTTTAATGAGAACGGAAATATTTTGAGTAAATAGAGGTAACGTGATCTCTCATTATTAGTGAGCAGGGCAGCTATATCATTTAACTTAGTAAGATGTGCCACAACAGTTTCAGATTCATAGCCATAAAACGGATCAGATTCAACCAAAGTAATTATATCAGGATCAACAGAGAATTCATAATCCTTATCAGGAACACATATAGGTGAAGTAGCAAAAGCAGGGTAGGGTTTCATTTTATCTCTAAGTGATTCTTTGTTCCATTTAATTAATAACCTCTTAAGCTCATATCTATCTCCGCAAGCTAAAATAGCTAAAGAAGCATCTTGATCAAATAAATAACCCTCAGGAATAACAAGTGATTCTTCATCATCACTTTCATCTTCATAATCAGATTCAATATTTTCAATCTCTCTAGCCCTAGCAAGTCGTTCTTCTAGAAAATCACTAAGTGGCATAGTAGTATCAGGCATAGAGGTAGTTTCATCATAAGTATCATGCATAGCAGAAGTGGCATCATCAATAACATGCGACATATCGGAACGAATAGCAGAAGCAGGTGTAGGTGTCGCAAACTTACTCATAACAGAAGGTGAATCAAGTGCAGAGCTAGATGGCAGTTCCTTACCTCCCCTCGTAGTTGAGGGATAGATCTTGGTTTTTGGATCTCTCAAGTTCTTCATAGTGTCCGGCAGATATAAATCCCAAGTGACTCAAAGAATAGAGCTATGCTCCCCGGCAACGGCGCCAGAAAAAGGTCTTGATAACCCACAAGTATAGGGGATCGCAACAGCTTTCGAGGGTAGAGTATTCAACCCAAATTTATTGATTCGACACAAGGGGAGCCAAAGAATATTCTCAAGTATTAGCAGCTGAGTTGTCAATTCAACCACACCTGGAAACTTAATATCTGCGACAAAGTGTTTAGTAGCACAGTAATATGATAGTGGTGGTAGCAGCAACAAAAGTAAAGACAGCAAAAGTAATATTTTTGGTATTTTGTAGTGATTGTAACAGTAGCAGCGGGAAAGTAAATAAGCGTAAACCAGTATATGGAAAACTCGTAGGCACCAGATCAGTGATGGATAATTATGCCGGATGCGGTTCATCATGTAATAGTCATAACATAGGGTGACACGGAACTAGCTCCAATTCGTCAATGTAATGTAGGCATGTATTCCGTATATAGTCATACGTGCTTATGGAAAAGAACTTGCATGACATCTTTTATCCTACCCTCCCGTGGCAGCGGGGTCCTATTGGAAACTAAGGGATATTAAGGCCTCCTTTTAATAGAGAACCAGAACAAAGCATTAGCACATAGTGAATACATGAACTCCTCAAACTATGGTCATCACCGGGAGTGGTCCCGATTATTGTCACTTCGGGGTTGCCGGATCATAACACATAGTAGGTGACTATAGACTTGCAAGATAGGATATAGAACTCACATATATTCATGAAAACATAATAGGTTCAGATCTGAAATCATGGCACTCGTTCCCTAGTGACAAGCATTATGCATAGCAAAGTCATAGCAACATCAATCTAAGAACATAGTGGATACTAGGGATCAAACCCTAACAAAACTAACTCAATTACATGATAAATCTCATCCAACCCATCACCGTCCAGCAAGCCTACGATGGAATTACTCACGCACGGTGGTGAGCATCATGAAATTGGTGATGGAGGATGGTTGATGATGACGACGGCGACGAATCCCCCTCTCCGGAGCCCCGAACGGACTCCAGATCAGCCCTCCCGAGAGGTTTTAGGGCTTGGCGGCGGCTCCGAATCGTAAAACGCGATGATTTCTTCTCTCTGATTTTTTCTCTCCGAAAGAAAATATATAGAGTTGGAGTTGGCGTTGGAGGGTTTCCAGGGGGGCCAGGAGGTAGGGGGCGCGCCCCCCACCCTCGTGAGAAGGGTGTGGGCCCCCTGGTCTTCATATTTGGCGAGGATTTTTTATTATTTTTTCTAACACCTCCCGTGGAGTTTCAGGTCATTCCGAGAATATTTGTTTTCTGCACATAAAACAACACCATGGAAATTCTGCTGAAAACGGCGTCAGTCCGGGTTAGTTCCATTCAAATCATACAAGATAGAGTCCAAAACAAGGGCAAAAGTGTTTGGAAAAGTAGATACGACGGAGACGTATCACATAGCCATGTCCCGGAGCTTCCCTGTGAACCCCTGCGTCGCCCTGTACCGCTGGCCCTTCCTATCTCATCGTCATCACGCACCGGCAGCCGCGTCCGTGACCTGGCCACCCCTGCCCCATCATTGTTCGTTTGCCTGCATTGCTCTTGGGCATTCTCGAGCACGCCCGAGCGGTCCTGCTCCTCCGTGAAGACTCCGGACAAGCCTCCCCTCCCTTCCCGTGCCTATGCTCGCGCCAGCGCAATGGCACACGCGTCACCATGGCCTCCAGAGACCACCCAGCTCTTCTCTGCACTCCCTAAAGTCTCCCCGACCTTTCTATTCGCCCCTGGAGTCCCTCCTCGCCTCAGTTGGCCGTCATGGCCGCCACCTCGGTCCTCCTAAATTGGAGCCCTGCCGAGCTCTCCTCCGCTTCCTTCCACCATAGAGTCTCCCCAGTACCTCTCCTCCTTCTCCGGCGGCCGAAACCATCCTCCGTCACGGCTGGTGCTTTGCTCGTCTCGGTGCTCCCCGGTGGCCGCTTCACGTCCAGGTGGATGTGGCTCCACCTCCTCGTCTCGCCGGTGGCCGAAGCACTATGGGGGACAGCCAGAGTAGGCCAGGCGAGCGCCCTCGCCGGTGTCCTTCCTCTGTCCATGGGTGCTCGTCGGGAGGAAGAAGACAGCCAGGGCGGTAGGAAAGAGAGGCGGGTGGGCCCCGCATGTAAGCCGCTGGCCGTTACCAGCCCCAGGCCCGCGCCTCAGTAAGTGGAGACGTATTCTCCAGACTACATTTTCTATTTTTGAAAGCGCATTTTCTTTCTTTTTCACCACCAAATACATTTTCTCAGTTCTGAAAGCGTATTCTCTGAAATACATTTTTTGTTTTTTAGCCCAGGGACTTGTTTGTAGAGATATTTTTGTAGATTAGTCCTTGTTCTTCTTCCATCCGTATCTTCGTGACCGTAACTCCGTTTGAGGTGAATCCAATGCCTACTTCTTCGTATCATCAAGCTCTATCTATTGGTATCATTTTCACTAGGTGGTCCGACTATGAAAATGACCATTTTGCCCTTGCTCACAAACAGCCCCCTCCGGGAGAGAACTGTTTCCAGCGAATCTTTCCGCACTTCCTCCCGCTGACCTCTTCATTCCCAAGCAAGCCGCTGCAGCCACTTGCATGATGGCCATGCAGTAGCCATGGTTTTCAACTTGAATATTTAAATATTGTGTGCCGGTTAATATTTTTGTGAATGCTTTATATATGCTTGTGAATCCATGTTCATCTTTATGCTCTTTGCATCTGTTAGTTAAATGATTACCTGCTGATGTTATTATCATGTTTTATTATGCTATTATTTCCGATGCTAGTGGTCATGCTATGTTCATATGTAGTGTTGTCATTATAATGGTGTTATTCATGATCATCGCTATGCCATACTCTTTTGCATGTAGTAGGAAGAATGGTTTATTGTTGTTGATATGGTTAATGTTTATGCTTCACATCCATGCTCATGTTTATATCATGCTCATATGCATTGTTATTTCATCATGTTATTGTGACTCAGCTGCATTCAAGTTTAACCGGACTTTAATCAAACTTGAACATCTGTTGGCTGAGTCATAGTGCCATCGAATCAAGCTGACCAGTGCAGCCACACTTGCCTTATGGGGGGCCCTGATTGGGTTTATTGTCATGCCTCTCGCCGGTGCCTCCAACTAGGGAAGGTTATGGGCGCGTGCTACCCTGATCAGGTAGGCGGACATAAGCCTTGTGTGCCCATTGTTGTTGTACCCGGGTTGTCCCCGTTTGGGACTGTTTTGTTTTGCCACGACGGTGGCCGTTGGATGTCACGCAGTGACATTGGGGCCACCCATGACTTAGCCCAAAGGGGAGTTTGTCAGAGTGGCCGGGAGAGTGTCATGGCAGTAGATCGATTTTGTCGGAACTGTTGGAAATATGCCCTAGAGGCAATAATAAATTAGTTATTATTATTATATTTCATTGTTCATGATAATCGTTTATTATCCATGCTAGAATTGTATTGATAGGAAACTTAGATACATGTGTGGATACATAGACAACACCATGTCCCTAGTAAGCCTCTAGTTGACTAGCTCGTTGATCAATAGATGGATATGGTTTCCTGACTATGGACATTGGATGTCGTTGATAACGGGATCACATCATTAGGAGAATGATGTGATGGACAAGACCCAATCCTAAGCCTAGCACAAGATCGTGTAGTTCGTTTGCTAAAGATTTTCTAATGTCAAGTATCATTTCCTTAGACCATGAGATTGTGCAACTCCCAGATACCGTAGGAGTGCTTTGGGTGTGCCAAACGTCACAACGTAACTGGGTGGCTATAAAGGTACACTACGGGTATCTCCAAAAGTGTCTGTTGGGTTGGCACGAATCGAGACTGGGATTTGTCACTCCGTGTAACGGAGAGGTATCTCTGGGCCCACTCGGTAGGACATCATCATAATGTGCACAATGTGACCAAGGAGTTCATCACGGGATGATGTGTTACGGAACGAGTAAAGAGACTTTTCGGTAACGAGATTGAACAAGGTATCGGGATACCGACGATCGAATCTTGGGCAAGTATCGTACCGATAGACAAAGGGAATTGTATACGGGATTGATTGAATCCTTGACATCATGGTTCATCCGATGAGATCATCGTGGAGCATGTGGGAGCCAACATGGGTATCCAGATCCCGTTGTTGGTTATTGACCAGAGAGTTGTCTCGGCCATGTCTGCATGACTCCCGAACCCGTAGGGTCTACACACTTAAGGTTCGATGACGCTAGGGTTATAGGGAAAGTATGCACGCGGTTACTGAATGTTGTTCGAAGTCCCACATTAGATCCCAGACGTCACAAGGAGTTCCGGAATGGTCCGGAGGTAAAGATTGATATATAGGAAGTATGGTTTTGGCCACCGGAAATGTTCCGGACATCATCGGTAGTGTACCGGGACCACCGGAGGGGTCCGGGGGTCCACCAAGTGGGGCCACCATCCCCGGAGGCCTACATGGGCCAATAGTGGGAAGGGACCAGCCCCTAGATGGGCTGGGGCGCCTCCCACCAAGGCCCAAGGCGCCTCCTAGAGGGGAAGGGGGCAAACCCTAGGGCAGATGGGCCCTAAGGCCCACCCCAGGTGCGCCTCCCCCTCTCCCCCTTGTGGCTGCCACCCTAGATGGGATCTAGGGCTGCCACACCCCTTGGGGTGGGAACCCTAGGTGGGGGCGCAGCCCTCCCTCTCCCCCTATATATAGTGGAGGCAAAGGGGCAGCCCAACACACGATTCGATCTCCCTGTTGGCGCAGCCCTACCCCTCTCCCTCCTCGTCTCTCTAGTGCTTGGCGAAGCCCTGCTGGAGTCCCGCGCTCCTCCACCACCACCACGCCATCGTGCTGCTGCTGGACGGAGTCTTCCCCAACCTCTCCTTCTCCCCTTGCTGGATCAAGGCATAGGAGACGTCACTGGGCTGCACGTGTGTTGAACGCGGAGGCGCCGTTGTTCAGCGCTTAGATCGGAATCAACTGCGATCTGAATCACTACGAGTACGACTCCTTCATCTGCATTCTTGCAACGCTTCCGCTTAGCGATCTACAAGGGTATGTAGATGCACTCCCCTTCCCCTCGTTGCTAGATTACTCCATAGATTGATCTTGGTGATGCGTAGAAAATTTTAAATTTCTGCTAAGATCCCCAACAGTGGTATCAGAGCCAGGTTTATGCGTAGTTTCTATGCACGAGTAGAACACAAAGCAGTTGTGGGCGTCGATATTGTCAATTTACTTGCCGTTACTAGTCTTATCTTGATTCGGCGGCATCATGGGATGAAGCGGCCCGGACCGACCTTACACGTACGCTTATGTGAGACTGGTTCCACCGACTGACATGCACTAGTTGCATAAGGTGGCTAGCGAGTGTCTGTCTCTCCCACTTTAGTCGGATCGGATTCGATGAAAAGGGTCCTTATGAAGGGTAAATATAAATTGGCATATCACGTTGTGGTTTTCGCGTAGGTAAGAAACGTTCTTGCTAGAAACCTATAGCAGCCACGTAAAAACTTGCAACAACATTTAGAGGACGTCTAACTTGTTTTTGCAGCATATGCCTTGTGATGTGATATGGCCAAAAGGATGTGATGAATGATATATATGATGTATGAGATTGATCATGTTCTTGTAATAGGAATCACGACTTGCATGTCGATGATTATGACAACCGGCAGGAGCCATAGGAGTTGTCTTAATTTATTTATGACCTGCGTGTCAACATAAACGTCATGTAATTACTTTACTTTATTGCTAAAGCGTTAGCCATAGTAGTAGAAGTAATAGATGACGAGACAACTTCAAGAATACACGATGATGGAGATCATGGTGTCATGCCGGTGACAACGATGATCATGGAGCCCCGAAGAGGGAGATCAAAAGGAGCAAAATGATATTGGCCATATCATGTCACTATTTGATTGCATGTGATGTTTATCATGTTTTACATCTTATTTGCTTAGAACAACGATAGCTTAAATAAGATGATCCCTCACTAAAATTTCAAGAAAGGTGTTCCCCCTAACTGTGCACCGTTGCGAAGGTTCGTTGTTTCGAAGCACCACGTAATGATCGGGTGTGATAGATTCTAACGTTCGAATACAACTGGTGTTGACGAGCCTAGCATGTACAGACATGGCCTCGGGACACATGCGAAACACTTAGGTTGACTTGACGAGCCTAGCATGTACAGACATGGCCTCGGAACACGGAAGACCGAAAGGTCGAACATGAGTCGTATAGAAGATACGATCAACATGAGATGTTCACCATTGATGACTAGTCCGTCTCACGTGATGATCGGACACGGCCTAGTCGATTCGGATCATGTTTCACTTAGATGACTAGAGGGATGTCTATCTGAGTGGGAGTTCATTAAATAATTTGATTAGATGAACTCAATTATCATGAACATAGTCTAAATTGTCTTTGCAAATATGTTGTAGATAAATAGCTCACGTTGTAGCTCCCTGTTTCAATACGTTCCTAGAGAAAGATTAAGTTGAAAGATATTGTAAGCAATGATGCGGACTAGGTTCGTAGTCCGAGGAGTGTCCTCACTGCTACACAGAAGGCTTACGTCTTTGATGCACCACTCGATGTGCAAACCCCTACAACGTCGTCTGTGGATGTTGTGAACACCTGACAGACACATCCTGATGACTACTTGATAGTTTAGTGCACCATACTTTACGGCTTAGAATCGGGATTCCAATGACATTTTGAACGCCATAGAACATATGAGATGTTCCAAGAGCTGAAATTGGGATTTCAGGCTCATGCCCGTGTTGAGAGGTGTGAGACCTCTGACAAGTTCTTTCGCCAACAAGATGGAGGAGAATAGCTCAGCTAGTGAGCATGAGCTCAGAATGTCTGGGTGCTACAATCACTTAAATCAAGTGGGAGTTAAACTTCCAGATAAGATAGTGATTGATAGAGTTCTCTAGCCACTATCACTAAGCTACTAGATCTTCGTGATGAACTATGACATGCAAGGGATGGAATTGATCCCGGAGCTGTTCGTGGTGCTTAAGACCGCAAAAGGTAGAAATCAAGAAGGAGCATCAAGTGTTGATGGTTTAACAAGACCACTGGTTTCAAGAAGGGCAAGGGCTAGAAGGGAAACTTCATGGATGGCAAACCAGTTGCCGCTCCAGTGAAGGAACCCAAGGTTGAACCCAAACCCGAGACTAAGTGCTTCTATTGTAAGGGGGACGGTCACTGGTAGCGGAATTACCCCAAATGCATGGTAGATAAGAAGGCTGGCAACTTCAACAAAATTTATATGTGTTATTAATGTGTACCTAACTAGTACTCCTGGTAGCACCTGGGTATTGGATACCAGTTCAGTTACTATTATTGGTGACTTGAAGCAAAAGCTACGGACTAAACGGAGACTGGCTAAGGGCGAGGTGACGATGTGTGTTGGAAGTGTTTCCAAAGTTGATGAGATCACCATCGCACGCTCCATCTGCCTTCGGGATTAGTATTGAACCTAGATAAATGTTATCAGGTGTCTACGTTGAGCATGAATATGATTAGATCATGTTCATTGCAATACAGTTATTCATTTAAGTTAGAGAATAATGGTTATTCTGTTTACATGAATAATACCTTTCATGGTCATGCACCCTATGTGAATGGTTCATTGAATCTCGGTCGTAGTAATACACATGTTCATGCCAAAAGATGTAGAGTTAATAACGATAGTACCACTTTCTTGTGGCACTGCCGCTTAGGTCATATTGGCTTAAGATGCATGAAGAAACTCCATGTTGATGGATGTTTGGAGTCACTTGATTTTGAATCGCTTGACACATGCGAGCCATGCCTCATGGGCAGGATGACTAAGACCCCGTTTTCAGGTACAATGAAACGGGCAAATGACTTGTTGGAAATCATACATGCTGATGCGTGTGATCCCATGAGAATTGAAGCGTGCGGTGGATATCGCTATTTTCTCATCTTCACCGACGATTTGAGTAGATATAGGTATATTTACTTAATGAAGCACAAGTCTGAAACGTTTGAAAAGTTCAAGCGATTTCATAGTGAAGTTAAGAACCCTCATAACAAGAAGATCAAATTCCTACGATCTGATCGATGAGAATTTCTGAGTTATGAGTTTGGCAATCACTTAAGACGTTGTGGAATTGTTTCACAGTTGAAGCCACCTGGAACACCACAGTTGTAATGGTGTGTCCGGACGTCGTAATCGAACCTTATGAGATATGGTGCGATCTATGATGTCTCTTACCGATCTACCGTTTTCATTTTGAGGTTATACATTAGAGACAGCTGCATTCACTTTATATAGGACACCATCTAAGTCCGTTGAGATGACGTCGTGTGAACATTAGTTTGGCAAGAAACCAAAGTTATCGTTTCTTAATGTTTGGGGCTGCGATGCTTAAGGCTTCCGCCGGAGAAGCTCGAACCCAAAGCAGACAAACACATCTTCATAGGATACCCAAAGGTGACGGTTGGGTACACCTTCGATCTCAGATCCGAGGGCAAATTTTTTGTCGCTAAGAACGGGTCCTTTCTCGAGAAGGAGTTTCTCTCGAAAGAATTGAGTGGGAGGAAGATAGAACTTGATGAGGTTGTCGAACCTTTACTTCAACCAGAGAGTGATGCAACATAGAAAGATGTTTTCTGTGGCGCCTACGTCTGTTGAAGAGGAAGTTAATGATAGTGATCATGAAGCTTCGGATCAAGTTGTTATCGAACCTCATAGGTGTAGCGACCCGACCTCAGATGGTCAAGTCTCTGTGCTTCAGTGTCATCCCTGGATCGGTAATGCTGACACACACAGTACTCGAGGATTTATAACAGAGTAGCAATCACACACTTATTACATCGAAAAGTCTCCAAAGAGAACTTATTACAATAATATGGCTTAAGGCCATCTAATGCGATAACAGCAGAAGGCTTGGAAGATAAGGTGAGTCCATCAACTCCAACGGCATAGCTGAGCTGCACGGCAACGACCTAACGAACCTTACTCCTCGTCTGAAAAGTCTGCAACATAATATGTTGCAGCCCGAAAACAGGTCAGCACATGGAATATGCTGGCAATGTAACACAGTAGAGCAGAAATAGAATAATGCTATCACTACATGCATATATGGCTGGTGGAAAGCTCTATGGTTACAGTTTTTGCGAAAAGCCAATTTTTCCCTACAACAAAAGAATAGATTTTTATTTAACTATCATGGTGGTTGAAACATCATTGAGAAGGTACCCCCAACTCAATCCCAATTAAAGTGATTAACAACCCAACAATATTAATTAAACATGGTGAGATACATGTGATAACCCAAGTACTAGATACTCAAGAATTGTCCATAACCGGGGACACGGCTAACCATGATTAGATTGTACACTCTACAGAGGTTTGCGCACTTTTCCCCACAAGACTCGATCGCCTCCGTTGGATTTCTCGCACTACAGGGTGTTTGAGAAACGGATGACCGAGACACAGTCTTTCAGAAACGTTAACTCTCTACTCCAGGTAGACCATACCAAACCTACAAAACCCACTACCTACTGATCTACCTCTTCAAGAGCTTCACGTAACTTACTCAACTATGCTAGAGCCCATAATAGCTTGTGGCTGCACACGGAAGTTTCTAGCATGAATCATCTCAGTTCCCTTTGAGCCTGGGTGGCGGTCCATAGGAAGATCACACGGATACCCCGGGATTTCCAAAAAAACAGACAACACTAGGTTCCCCAGGTGCCTCAATCCACCCAGTTGTTTGATTAAGTTGCCACCTTAAGTTGAACCATTAATTAACAATCTCACATCTGACATGAATTTCACTCAAACCCGAACCACGTCTACGAGCATAGCATAGCAATATAAGCAATACGTAGAAGTAACTCCCAAGGGTTTGAATATAACAGGGCAATAGGTTCTACCTCAGCAACTACTTCCCAACCCACAAGTTAATGACATCCTAATCATGCAATGTTTGAGGATTGGAACTAATGCATAAAAACTGGGTAATACTAGGATATGATCAAAGTGTTACTTGCCTTGCTGACGATCCGCGAATCCAAGAGACTCGTAGTAACACGCTTCACACTCCGGGAATTCTATCACAAGCAAACAATAACATACATAAGTAACAAGCAACGATGCACAAGCAAAACTCAAATAAGAGAGGTTGACCAGAAAGTTCAACTTAAGAACTCCGGTACGCAAAAAGAATCAAAACAAACGGAGCAATGAAACTCAAACGGCGAAAGAAAGAAGCTTCATTTACTAATCTGAAACTAGGTCAAATTTTACAGTAACAAAAACTTGTTTGAGTTGGTTAAACGGAAAGAGGGTTTCGAGACGAAACTACAGGCGCTTGAATCGCCTGATTCCGATAAACGAGCGAAAAGAAAAACAGAAACTAAGATCGGATCAGAAATCGCGATTAGAAAAATCGCGGGATAAATCTGATAAAAGAAAACTGACAAACGGACTAACAAACAAGCGTTCGTTAGCTGTATCTAACGAGCGAAGAACCGTTAGTTAAAACGAACGTCCGGACGAACCTTCACTAACTAGAAGAACCAAAAAAACCGGCGAATCCAAAAAAACGGATCTAGGGTTTCTAACAAACCGAACGGTCTTTATAAAAAAACCGGCGGCGGGGTGTGGCGGCTACCTCCGGCGAGGCGAGGCAGCGGCGGGGCGGCGGCTGCGGCGTTGGCGGCGGCAGGTGGCGGCGGCGGCAGGCGGCGGCGGCTAGGCGGCGCGGGCGGCGGGGCTTGGCGGTGCGGGCGGCGGTGGTGGTGGTGTTGGGGCGGGGTGGCGGCGTATATAAAGGGGCGGGGGCGGCGACTTGGAGGAGGGGGCAAGGCGCGGCGGAGGCGGAGTCCAACTCGGACTCCGGTCCGAGTGGCGGCGGCGGCGGCCTGGCGCGGCTGGGCCTTAGGCCCAGTCGGCGCGGGAACCCTTTTTTTTATAAATAATTTCGCCGACCAAAATAAAATCCTAAAAAAATAAATAAAAATCTAAAAATGCCAAAATAAATTTTCGTCGTCTAAATAAAATATTTAGGACGAGTTGAACATTTTCTTGGCCCTAAAATGCAATTTTGAAAACGTGCAATTTTTCTAATGAAAATAAAATCCGAATAAAACCAAATAAAATCCAATAAATGATTTTAATATTTTTCCTCCGATATTTCAATTATTTTGGAGAAGTCATATTATATCCACTCATTTGATTTAATATGAAATATTTCTCGGAGTAAAATCAAAATCCTCGTTTCATTATTTGATAAAAATCAAATATGAAAACCGGAAAATCCCCAACTCTCTCCGTGGGTCCTTGAGTTGCTTAGGATTTCGAGGATTGCGGAACGGAAATGCAATAAAATCATGATATGCATGGATGATCTATGTATAACATTCCAAATTGAAAATTTGGGATGTTACAAACCTACCCCCCTTAAGATGAATCTCGCCCTCGAGATTTGGGTTGGCTAGAAAATAGGTATGGGTGGTCCTTGCGGAGATCATCCTCTCGTTCCCAGGTGGCTTCATCCTTGGTATGGTGGCTCCACTGAACTTTGCAAAACTTGATAACCTTACTACGGGTGACTCTGCTGGCAAACTCAAGAATCTTAACTGGCTTCTCCTCGTAAGTCAAATCTCTGTCCAACTGAATCGTCTCCAAGGGTATTGTATCTCTTAGCGGTATATCTGCCATCTCAGCATGACACTTCTTCAGCTGTGAGACGTGGAACACATCGTGGACTCCTGACAATCCCTCAGGTAACTCCAACTTGTAGGCAACTTCTCCCATCCGTTCCAAAATGCGATACGGTCCTACAAATCTCGGGGCTAACTTTCCTTTAACTCCAAAATGTTTCACTTCTCGCAAGGGCGATACTCGCAGATATGCTCTATCTCCAATTTCGTAGGTTACCTCCTTGCGTTTTGAGTCTGCATAACTCTTCTGCCTGGACTGAGCAATCTTCAGTCGGTCTCGGATCAATTTTACCTTCTCCTCAGATTCTTTAATCAAGTCTGGTCCAAACAACTGTCGGTCTCCTACCTCATCCCACATCAACGGTGTTCTGCACCTGCGTCCATACAGGGCTTCAAACAGTGCCATCTTCAAACTGGCTTGGTAGTTATTGTTGTATGAGAACTTTGCAAACGGCAAATTGTCATCCCAACTAGATCCATAATCTAGCGCATAGGCTCTCAACATGTCCTCCAAAATTTGATTGACTCTCTCAGTCTGTCCATCTGTCTGCGGGTGAAACGCTGTAATGAATTCCAATCTCGTTCCCAAAGTCTGGTGTAACTGATGCCAAAACTTTGAAGTGAACTGTGTTCCTCGATCCGATACGATGGTCCTCGGAACTCCATGCAGACATACGATCCTGGACATATAGACCTTGGCCAACTTTGCACTTGTATAGGTGGTTTTCACTGGGATGAAGTGAGCTACTTTAGTCAAATGATCAACTACTACCCATATGGAATCATATCCTGCTTTAGTCCTGGGTAATCCGGTGATAAAGTCCATGCCAAGTTTATCCCACTTCCATTCGAGTATCGGCATAGGCTGTAACAGTCCTACTGGCTTCTGATGTTCTGCCTTAACTCTCTGACATACATCACATACGGCTACATACTCGGCAATATCCTTCTTCATACCAGTCCACCAGAAACGTTCCTTCAAATCCAAATACATCTTGGTGTTTCCGGGGTGTATCGGGTATGGTGATTCATGGGCCTCTTGAAGTATTAACTTCCTGATCTCCTGGTTGTTGGGCACATAAACTCGGTCCTCAAACCATAGGGTATCGTGCTCATCTTCACGAAAACCTTTGGCCTTTCCCTTGCCCATCTTCTCCTTTATCTCGGCAATCTCTTTGTCATCCTTCTGAGCTTCTGGAATTTTGTCCAGCAATGTCGACTGGACCTCCATTGTTGCAATGAACCTTCTAGGTACAATCTCTAACCGAAGTTCCATGATGTCCTTTGCTAATTCCTTCGACAGTCCTTTACTTCCAAGGATATTAGCATAACTCTTCCGACTCAATGTGTCTGCTACGACATTGGCCTTTCCTGGATGATAGTGTAGCTTCATGTCATAATCCTTTATAAGCTCCAACTATCTCCTCTGCCTAAGGTTCAGCTCCTTCTGGGTGAAGATGTACTTCAAACTCTTGTGATCCGTGTACACATCACAATGGTTTCCAATAAGGTAATGTCTCCAAGTCTTCAACGCATGCACTACGGCTGCTAGCTCCAAATCATGTGTAGCATAATTCAACTCATGAGGTTTTTAGTTGTCGTGAGGCATACGAAACAACTCTTCCGTCCTGCATAAGCACACATCCAAGTCCTAAGCGAGAGGCGTCGCAATACACTTGGAACTCCTTATGTATATCTGGAGGTACTAGCACTGGGGCTGTAGTCAAACGTTTCTTCAACTCCTGGAAACTGGCTTCATAATCTTCTGTCCATTTAAACTTGGTATCCTTCTTCAATAGCTCAGTCATTGGTTTTGCAATCTTGGAAAAATTCTCAATGAATCTCCGGTAGTATCCTGCAAGTCCTAGAAAACTGTGGATCTCGCTAACTGAGTTGGGTGCCAACCATTCAGTAACTGATTGAACCTTGCTGGGGTCTACTGCTATACCTTCTCCTGATATAACATGTCCAAGGAATCCGACTTCCTTCAGCCAAAACTCGCATTTGCTAAACTTAGCATACAGCTGGTGTTCCCTGAGCTTCTCGAGAACTAAACGCAAATGCTCTTTGTGCTCCTCCTCGTTCTTCGAGTATACCATGATATCATCAATAAACACCACAACAAACTTGTCCAAATACTCCATGAACACCTTGTTCATCATGCTCATGAAATAGGCAGGGGCGTTAGTCAGTCCAAACGACATGACCGTGTACTCGTATAATCCATATCGCGTTGTGAACGCCGTCTTTGGTATGTCCTTCTCTCGTATCTTCAACTGATGATACCCTGATCGTAAATCGATCTTTGAGAACACTTTAGCTCCTTGGAACTGATCAAACAGATCGTTGATCATCGGTAGTGGGTACTTGTTCTTTATCGTCACTTCATTCAAGGCTCGATAATCAACAACCATCCTTAGGGATTTATCTTTCTTCTCAACCAAAAGTACTGGGGCTCCCCAAGGTGATGAACTCCTTCGGGTGTATCCTTTCTCCAATAACTCCTTGATCTGTTCTTAATTTCCTCCAGATCATTCGCGGGCATCCGGTAGGGTCTCTTGGATATTGGTCCTGTTCCTGGTAACACCTCTATCAAAGAACTCAATATCTCTGTCCGGTGGCATGCCTGGTAACTCCTCTGGGAAAATATCTGGGTAATCCTTTACTACCGGCACTTCCTCCTGAATAACTCTCGTAAGGGCATTCACTTGGCTCCTTTTAGGCACATGCCTAGACACATACTTAATCCTTTTTCCCTCCGAGGTGGTGAGATAAATCGACTTACTCGCACAGTTAATGCTTCCTCCATACTTTGACATCCAGTCAATACCCAATATCACATCCAATCCTTGCGACTCCAAGATAATTAGGTCGGACGGAAACACATGTGTGCCAATGGTTAAGGGTATCCGGTCACACCATCGGCTAGCCATATATTCTGCTCTGGGTTAACTCACTAAAAGAGGGGTCCTAAGGGTTTGGGTGGGTAGTTTAAACTTATCCGCGAATCCCCTTGATATGTATGAATGCGATGCACCAGTATCGAAAAGAACAAGAGCGGTAAATGACTTAACCAAAAACTTACCTATTACCGCGTCCGGCTGCTCTTCAACCTCCTCCACGTTAACGTGGTTCACTTGTCCTTTGTTGAATGGATTGGGCTTCTTCCCAGCGCTTCCATTTCCGTTTCCATTCCTTCCTTCGGGGCAATCATTGGCATAGTGCCCTGTCTTCCCGCACTTAAAACAGGTAACCTAACTTAAGTCTCTTTTGGCGGGAGTGGACGGGTTGGAGCGGTTCTGATTGTTGTTAGCTCCGTTCCCATTCTTAGCACCACTGTGGTTATGTGATCCTCCTCCAGTGTGGTTGTGACCTCCATGGTTATGAACAAGTCCCCCCGTGTTCGGGGTTAGGCGAGGCTTCTGCTGAGCTCCTGAGTTATACTTCCCTTGTCCATACTTTCTCTTGCGGCTCTCAATCTGCTGCTGTTTCCCTTCAATCATAAGAGCCTTATGTACCAACTCCTGGTAGTTGTTGAAGGTTGCTACCATCAACTGCATGCTCATCTCATCATTCAGCCCTTCCATAAAGTTCTCCTGCTTCACGGCATCTGTGGCCACATCATCAGGGGCATAGCGTGATAACTTGCTAAACTCATCCACGTACTGAGCCACAGTACGGTTCCCCTGGCGTAGGTTGCGAAACTCCCGCTTCTTCATTTGCATAGCTCCAGTGGAGACATGGGCTGTGCGGAAAGCTTGCTGAAACTGGTCCCAAGTGACATTGGCTATAGGAAAAATGGCCGTGTAATTCTCCCACCATGAGGCTGCTGCTCCATCCAATTGATGTGCGGTAAAGCGCACCCTCTCACCATCTATGCAACCTGCAGTGGTCAACTCCCTTCCAATACGGCGTAGCCAATCATCAGCAACTATAGGCTCGGTGCTACTGGAAAATACCGGCGGCTATAACCTTAGAAAACGGTCTAGGTTATCCATTGGCAGTGGGTTGTTGTTGCTGTTGTTGTTGTTGCCCTGGTTCTGAACTAGCAATTGCATCAAGGCATTCTGCTGCTGGATCAACTGGGTGAGCTCCGGCGGGAAGGCAAAACCGGTGTCACGTCTCGGAGGCATCTGATGGGTTTAGATGGAAGAGATTTAGAATAGAAAAGGGGTCTAATGAGAAAGCACTACCCATATGCACATGAGACAAACACAATCATTTCACTCAATCAAGCAAGCAAGGGCATACAAATGGTCTAGAACTATCGCAAAAGTGCTCACTACTGCTATATACATGGGGAAATACTAGTGATAGTTGGTGGTCATCTAGAAATTTTGATCGGTGGAAGACTCCATGATGTCTGCTCCAGCTTCATCTTCAAAGTCATCATCACTAGGGTCAGAGTCGGTGTCGTCGATGATGATGTAGTCCTCGGGGCGTATTTCCTTGGGTTCTTCTTCTTCTATTGGTGCTGGTCCTCCCATGAATACTCCAATCTTCTTGACTAAGTCGTCATTCTTCTCCAGTAGTGTCTTGATTTCCTCCTCATATCCATCGCGGGTAAACTTGAGTTCTTCCTCCAACTCGATGATCCTAGTCTTCGCCTTCTTCAAGTCCATCATGTCCGCACACATCTGGTTCTCCTAACGTCGGATGTGCTGGTTTAATTCCTGGATGAAAGCTGCAATGGATCTATCCTTCTTGGTGCTGATTACTTCCCATTGCTCATCTCGGCACCCACATATTTGGTAAATAGTGTCCTTAAGCTCCATGTTGTAAACTTCTCCAATGCGTCCCATGGTGATGTGAGCTGCCATACTCTTTCCTAAACTCCAGGTTGGTGCGTCGAAGGAAAATTCTATGAGTTTAGAGGTTGGTGAGAACGTCCTTCCTGGAACTTGTACTTGAATCATCCAGCGCTCTTCTTCTGGTAAAGTGGCTTTGTACGTCCCGGTGAAGCTTGGTATTCCAATATTCAAGTACCTAGTGACTTCCTTCAAGTGGCGTCTAAAAGGTGTGTCTTCATCCGGTTGTGCAAACTTGTTCTTCTTCTCCGTCATCCTAAAGAGTAGAAAATGGAGAGGAGTCAGAAATGAGTAGAAAAGTGTGACCTAGGGTTTATCTTAGTGGTCGTGTCCTACACTCAGCATGGGCTCTGATACCATCTTGTAGCGACGTGACCTCAGATGGTCAAGTCTCTGTGCTTCAGTGTCATCCCTAGATCGGTAATGCTGACACACACAGTACTCGAGGATTTATAAAAAAGTAGCAATCACACACTTATTACATCGAAAAGTCTCCAAAGAGAACTTATTACAATAATATGGCTTAAGGCCATCTAATGCGATAACTGCGGAAGGCTTGGAAGATAAGGTGAGTCCATCAACTCCAACGGCATAGCTGAGCTGCACGGCAACGACCTAACGAACCTTACTCCTCGTCTGAAAAGTCTGCAACATAATATGTTGCAGCCCGAAAACGGGTCAGCACATGGAATATGCTGGCAATGTAACATAGTAGAGCAGAAACAGAATAATGCTATCACTACATGCATATATGGCTGGTGGAAAGCTCTATGGTTACAGTTTTTGCGAAAAGCCAATTTTTCCCTACAACAAAGGAATAGATTTTTATTTAACTATCATGGTGGTTGAAACATCATTGAGAAGGTACCCCCAACTCAATCCCAATTAAAGTGATTAACAACCCAACAATATTAATTAAACATGGTGAGATACATGTGATAACCCAAGTACTAGATACTCAAGAATTGTCCATAACCGGGGACACGGCTAACCATGATTAGATTGTACATTCTGCAGAGGTTTGCGCACTTTTCCCCACAAGACTCGATCGCCTCCGTTGGATTTCTCGCACTACAGGGTGTTTGAGAAATGGATGACCGAGACACAGTCTTTCAGAAACGTTAACTCTCAACTCCGGGTAGACCATACCAAACCTACAAAACCCACTACCTGCTGATCTACCTCTTCAAGAGCTTCACGTAACTTACTCAACTATGCTAGAGCCCATAATAGCTTGTGGCTACACACGGAAGTTTCTAGCATGAATCATCTCAGTTCCCTTTGAGCCTGGGTGGCGGTCCATAGGAAGATCACACGGATACCCCGGGATTTCCAAAAAAACAGACGACACTGGGTTCCCCGGGTGCTTCAATCCACCCAGTTGTTTGATTAAGTTGCCACCTTAAGTTGAACCATTAATTAACAATCTCACACCTGACATGAATTTCACTCAAACCCAAACCACGTCTACGAGCATAGCATAGCAATATAAGCAATACGTAGAAGTAACTCCCAAGGGTTTGAATATAACAGGGCAATAGGTTCTACCTCAGCAACTACTTCCCAACCCACAAGTTAATGACATCCTAATCATGCAATGTTTGAGGATTGGAACTAATGCATAAAAACTGGGAAATACTGGGATATGATCAAAGTGTTACTTGCCTTGCTGACGATCCGCGAATCCTAGAGACTCGTAGTAACACGCTTCGCACTCCGGGAATTCTATCGCAAGCAAACAATAACATACATAAGTAACAAGCAACGATGCACAAGCAAAACTCAAATAAGAGAGGTTAAAGTTCAACTTAAGAACTCCGGTACGCAAAAAGAATCAAAACAAACGGAGCAACGAAACTCAAACGGCGAAAGAAAGAAGCTTCGTTTACTAATCTGAAACTAGGTCAAATTTTACAGTAACAAAAACTTGTTTGAGTTGGTTAAACGGAAAGAGGGTTTCGAGGCGAAACTCCAGGCGCTTGAATCGCCTGATTCCGATAAACGAGCGAAAAGAAAAACAGAAACTAAGATCGGATCAGAAATCGCGATCAGAAAAATCGCGGAATAAATCCGATAAAAGAAAACTGCTAAACGGACTAACGAACGAGCGTTCGTTAGCTGTATCTAACGGGCGAAGAACCGTTAGTTAAAACGAACGTTCGGACGAACGTCCGCTAACTAGAAGAACCAAAAAAATCGGCGAATCCAAAAAAAACAGATCTAGGGTTTCTAAAAAAACCGAACGGTCTTTATAAAAAAACCGGTGGCGGGGCGCGGCGGCTACCTCCGGCGGGGAGGTCCGGCGAGGCGAGGCAGCGGCGGGGCGGCGGCGGTGCTGGCGGCAGGCGGCGGCAGCTAGGCGGCGCGGGCGGCGGTGGTGGTGGTGTTGGGGCGGGGTGGCGGCGTATATAAAGGGGCGGGGACGGCGACTTGGAGGAGGGGGCAAGGCGCGGCGGAGGCGGAGTCCAACTCGGACTCCGGTCCGAGTGGCGGCGGCGGCGCGCGCGCGCGCAGGAGGCGGCGGTGGCGGCCTGGCACGGCGGGCTGGCGCGGCTGGGCCTTAGCCCCAGTCGGCGCGGGAACCCTTTTTTTTATAAATAATTTCGCCGACCGAAATAAAATCCTAAAAAAATAAATAAAAATCTAAAAATGCCAAAATAAATTTTCACCGTCTAAATAAAATATTTAGGACGAGTTGAACATTTCTTGGCCCTAAAATGCAATTTTGAAAATGTGCAATTTTTCTAATGCAAATAAAATCCGAATAAAACCAAATAAAATCCAATAAATGATTTTAATATTTTTCCTCCGATATTTCAATTATTTTGGAGAAGTCATATTATCTCCACTCATTTGATTTAATATGAAATATTTCTCGGAGAGAAAAATTATAAAATCAAAATCCTCGTTTCATTATTTGATAAAAATCAAATATGAAAACCGGAAAATCCCCAACTCTCTCCGTGGGTCCTTGAGTTGCCTAGGATTTCGAGGATTGCGGAACGGAAATGCAATAAATCATGATATGCATGGATGATCTATGTATAACATTCCAAATTGAAAATTTGGGATGTTACAATAGGTCGACAAGGATATGTACTACTCCTGAGTGGTACGGTAATCCTATCTTAGATATCATGTTGTTAGACAACAATGAACCTACGAGCTATGGAGAAGCGATGGTGGGCCCATATTCCGACAAATGGTTAGAAGCCATGAAATCCGAGATAGGATCCATGTATCAGAACAAAGTATGGACTTTGGTGGACTTGCCCGATGATCAGCAAGCCATTGAGATAAATGGATCTTTAAGAAGAAGACGGACGTGGGCGGTAATGTTACCCTCTATGAAGCTCGACTTGTGGGAAAGAATCTTTTCACAAGTTCAAGGAGTTGACTACGATGATAATTTCTCACCCGTAGCGATGCTTAAGTCCGTCGGAATCATGTTAGCATTAGTTGTATTTTTCGATTATGAAATCTGACAGATGGATGTCAAAACAAGTTTTCTTACCAGTCTTCGTAAGAAAAGTTGTATG
The DNA here is from genome assembly GCF_056163025.1 of Triticum urartu. Taxonomy (NCBI): domain Eukaryota; kingdom Viridiplantae; phylum Streptophyta; class Magnoliopsida; order Poales; family Poaceae; genus Triticum; species Triticum urartu. The sequence goes on along the minus strand of NC_141879.1, from coordinate 452,685,303 downwards.
TGATACAATAAAAGGTTTTGTCGATCCTAAGGATGCTAAAAGGTATGCTGGCTCCAGCAATCCTTCTATGGACTAGAGCAAGCATCTCGGAGTCAGAATATATGCTTTGATGGAGTGATCAAAGCTTTTAGGTTTATACAATGTTTGCTAGAAACTTGTATTTACAAGAAAGTGAGTGGGAGCACTACAACATTTCTGATAAGTATATGTGGATGACATATTGTTGATTCGAAATAATTTAGAATTTCTAGAAAGCATAAACGGTTGTTTGAAGAGTGTTTTTCAAAGGAAGACCTGGATAAAGCTGCTTACATATTGGGCATCAAGATCTATAGAGATAGATCAAGACGTCTGATGATACTTTCAAAGAACGCATACCTTGACATGATTTTGAAGGAGTTCAAAATAGATCAGTCAAAGAAGGGGTTCTTACCTGAGTTGTAAGGTGTGAAGTTGAGTAAGACTTGAAGATTGACCACGACAGAAGAAAGAGGAAGGACGAAGGTCGTCCCCTATGCTTTTGTCATAGGCTCTGTACGGTATGCCATGCTGAGTACCGCACCTGATGTGTGCCTTGCCACATGTCTGGCAAGAGGGTACAAAGGTGATCTAGGAGTGGATCACCAGATAGCAGTCAAAATTATCCTAATAAGGAAATGTTTCTCGGTTATGGAGGTGATAAAGAGTTCGACATAAAGAGTTACGTCGATGCAAGCTTAACACCTATCCGGATAGCTCTGAGTAGAGATACCGGATACGTATAATGGAGCAATAATTTGGAATAGCTCCAAGTGGAACGTGGTAGCAGCATCTACGATATAAAGTTTTGCGAAATACATAGGGATCTGAATATGGCAAGACCCGTTGACTACAACCTCTCTCACAAGCATAACATGATCAAACCTAGAATTCATTGAGTGTTAATCACATAGTGATGTGAACTAGATTATTCAGTCTAGTAAACTCTTTGGATGTTTGTCACATGGCGATGAGACATGTGAGTGTTAATCACATGGCGATGTGAACTAGATTATTGACTCTAGTGCAAGTGGGAGACTGTTGGAAATATGCCCTAGAGGCAATAATAAATTAGTTATTATTATTATATTTAATTGTTCATGATAATCGTTTATTATCCATGCTAGAATTGTATTGATAGGAAACTCAGATACATGTGTGGATACATAGACAACACCATGTCCCTAGTAAGCCTCTAGTTGACTAGCTCATTGATCAATAGATGGTTACGGTTTCCTGACCATGGACATTGGATGTCGTTGATAACGGGATCACATCATTAGGAGAATGATGTGATGGACAAGACCCAATCCTAAGCCTAGCACAAGATTTTGTAGTTCGTTTGTTAAAGCTTTTCTAATGTCAAGTATCATTTCCTTAGACCATGAGATTGTGCAACTCCCGGATACGGTAGGAGTGCTTTGGGTGTGCCAAACGTCACAATGTAACTGGGTGGCTATAAAGGTACACTACGGGTATCTCCGAAAGTGTCTGTTGGGTTGGCACGAATCGAGACTGGGATTTGTCACTCTGTGTAACGGAGAGGTATCTCTGGGCCCACTCGGTAGGACATCATCATAATGTGCACAATGTGACCAAGGAGTTGATCACGGGATGATGTGTTACGGAACGAGTAAAGAGACTTGCCGGTAACGAGATTGAACAAGGTATCGGGATACCGACGATCGAATCTCGGGCAAGTATCGTACCGATAGACAAAGGGAATTGTATACGGGATTGATTGAATCCTTGACATCGTGGTTCATCCGATGAGATCATCATGGAGCATGTGGGAGCCAACATGGGTATCCAGATCCCGCTGTTGGTTATTGACCAGAGAGTTGTCTCGGCCATGTCTGCATGACTCCCGAACCCGTAGGGTCTACACACTTAAGGTTCGATGACGCTAGGGTTATAGGGAAAGTATGTACGCGGTTACCGAATGTTGTTCAGAGTCCCGGATGAGATCCCGGACATCACGAGGAGTTCCGGAATGGTCCGGAGGTAAAGATTGATATATAGGAAGTATGGTTTTGGCCACCGGAAGTGTTCCAGGCATCACCTGTAGTGTACCGGGACCACCGGAGGGGTCCGGGGGTCCACCATGTGGGGCCACCAGCCACGGAGGCCTACATGGGCCAATAGTGGGAAGGGACCAGCCCCTAGATGGGCTGGGGCGCCTCCCACCAAGGCCCAAGGCGCCTCCTAGAGGGGAAGGGGGCAAACCCTAGGGCAGATGGGCCCTAAGGCCCACCCCAGGTGCGCCTCCCCCTCTCCCCCTTGTGGCCGCCACCCTAGATGGGATCTAGGGCTGCCGCACCCCTTGGGGTGGGAACCCTAGGTGGGGATGCAGCCCTCCCTCTCCCCCTATATATAGTGGAGGCAAAGGGGCAGCCCAGCACACGATTCGATCTCCCTGTTGGCGCAGCCCTACCCCTCTCCCTCCTCGTCTCTCGTAATGCTTGGCGAAGCCCTGCTGGAGTCCCACGCTCCTCCACCACCACCACGCCGTCGTGCTGCTGCTGGACGGAGTCTTCCCCAACCTCTCCTTCTCCCCTTGCTGGATCAAGGCGTAGGAGACGTCGCCGGGTTGCACGTGTGTTGAACGCAGAGGCGCCATTGTTCGGCGCTTAGATCGGAATCAACTACGATCAGAATCGCTACGAGTATGACTCCTTCATCCGCGTTCTTGCAATGCTTCCGCTTAGCGATCTACAAGGGTATGTAGATGCACTCCCCTTCCCCTCGTTGCTAGATTACTCCATAGATTGATCTTGGTGATGCGTAGAAAATTTTAAATTTCTGCTACGATCCCCAACAAGAACGTCGTTGGTCCACCCGAATGGGAGCACGAGGCCTTGGGTTCTGTAGTGTGGGTACAATGTGCTAACCTCTGCAGAGTGTGTATAATCTATCGATAGTCGTGCCCGCGGATAAGGGCCCAGTTCATAGTAGGTCACACTATGAGTCAACAGTAATAATAACCTGACTAATAAACAACCCCGGTTTGATGAGGAAAGAAGTTGGTTGATCTTTATGTGGTTACGGGAGGATCACGATGGTATTCTTGATATTGATGAGGTGATCTTGTGAGGATCCCAATGGTATTCTTGATAATGATGAGATCCTGATGGTATTCTTGATAATGATTGAAGTGATCCCGTGACCATGATGGTAAGTAAGAGTGGCATATATTTGGTGGTTACCTGGTAACCCCGAACAGAGTAAGTGATATTTGTAGCATGTTGCATGCTAGTATCATCATTGTTCATGTCTCGAGTAGTATGTTCATGCCATGCTGATCTTGTTCCAGTGGTATCATGTTCTTATGCTCATGCCATGTTGTCCTAGTAGTATCATGCTCATCCTTGTTTAACCTATAAATGCCATTGCTATTGTTTGCCCTGATTGCTTTGGTTGTTGTGAGCTTGCAAGTACATTCAATGTACTGACCTGACGTCTCATGCTAGTTTGCAGGTCATGCTTTGTTTGCTTACTTGTTTGCGATGGATCCCTTGTTGGCGAGCTAGGATAAGCGTTCCAGCCAGAGTCCCTGCGGAGTGGAGTCTGTCACTATCGTCGTTATTTCGCTGCTAGAAGTTATTCCGCTGCTATGAGTTGTTCTACTGCTAGCATAGAGCAACCTGAGCATGCGTAGTGTCGCCGTGCCGATGTAATTCCCTATTATATCGAAATCCTTGTATCCATATGGATTGTAATAAGGAGCGGATTTGTTCTATGCAAAACATGCCGTATTCCAGAAGACTTGATCTCTGGGCTAGAATATGGGGTGTTCCGGTCTCTTTGAGCCGGGGTGCCACATAGGGACCGGTCCATCCCATTCTTGTCATGAGGGGAAGGAACATGATACCTTTAGCCGCTTCCTTGGCGGAATTGGCCTCTGTCTCCGATGTCGTGGGATTAATCACAAGCAAGGGACCAGCAGTGGATTTCATCCCCTCAAGCAATTCTTTAAACATAGACTTGACTTCGGTCATCATAGATGTCTTAAGTGAAGCCATAGCTTCATTTAAGTCATCTCGTGTGATCGAAGTCAACTCCACGGCCTCGGGCATTTCCTCCTTGGTGTCAAGCATACTCTTTGGGTGGTGAAGCCCTTAATAAAGAGATGAGGCTCTGATACCAATTGAAAAGATCAATATGGTTGACTAGAGGGGGTGAATAGGCAACTACCAAATTTTAACTTTTCTTAACAAATTAGGGTTAGCAACAAAGGTTGTCTAGATGTGCAACTAGGTGAGCAACCTATATGATGGTAACAACAACAACAAGTGCAAGCAAAGGATACAACACAACAATAGCATGCACAAAGTAAAGGTAAGAGATAACCACAAGTGGAGCCGGTTGAGATGAGGATGTGTTAACGAACTTCCTTCCCTTTGAGGGGAAGTATGTCTCCGTTGGAGCGGTGTGGAGGCACAATGCTCCCCAAGAAGATACTAGGGTCATCGTACTCTCGTCACCCCCTCACACAATGCAAGATGTCGTGATTCCACTAGTGGTGCCCTTGAAGGCGGCAACCGGACCTTTACAAACAAGGTTGGAGCTCTCTCCACAACCGAATTGGAGGCTCCCAATGAACCACAGAGCTTAACCATAATGGAATGTGGCTCCGGGGTGAACTCAACCATCTAGGGTGCTCAAACACTCAAGAGTAACAAGATCCGCAAGGGATTGGTGGTGGGAATCAAATTTCGCTTGGTGGAAATGTAGATCGGGGCCTTCGCAACCATTCCATAGAAAATCAACAAGTTCAATTGGCTAGGGAGAGAGATCGGGCGAAAATGAGCTTTGGAGCAACAATGGAGCTTGGGGAAAAGAGGTAGGTCTTCTTGGGGAAGAAGACCCCCTTATATAGTGGGGGAAACAATCCAACCGTTATCCCCTCATTCAGTCCACAGCGAGCGGTACTACCGCTCTAGGGAGCGGTACTACTGCTGGCCGCAGCGGTACTGCCGCTCGACCCAGCGGTACTACCGCTGGAACCACGCATAGTGCCTAAGGGGGAAGGGATAGAGGAGAGGGCCATTGAGCGGCACTAGTAGCGGTGGTAGGTGTGGTACTACCACTCCTACTGTCACTGCTACTGCCACTGAACTCGAAACGAGAAACACCGGTCTCGAGTCGAGGCGGTACTAGCGTGGAACCGGAGCGGTACTGCCGCCTATGTTCATGGGCGGTACTACTGCGCTGAAACAACGATACTACCGCCTGCGGCGCTAGGCAGTACTGCCGCTCTGGGCCACGGTACTACCGTTGGCACCTCTTCTATGCCACTTCCACGATAACATGGATACACCACGAATGTAGGAAGGAGGGATGAGAGCAAAAGAGATGTGTACGTGCAAATTCCACCGACTCGTTTCGATACGGGCCCCCTCTTGATAGTACGGTATCTCCTACGACTCAAGTCCACCAAAACCGAAATGAAGGAGACCTACACCGTCTTCACTTTGAGCTCTGAGGGGAATGAATCATCTTGTTCCAATGAATGAATATCTGAAATGCTCAATGCAAACGATTAGTCCGCAAACGCATTGTCAGCAAACACCAAGACCACTTTAGAGGGAGATATGCCCTAATAGTACCCAAACAGAAACCAGAAATAATAGCATAGACGAGATGCCTAAGAACCAGCCAAATTTTCTTGAAGAAAGCGATAGAGAAGCCATCAGGTCCAGGAGCAGAACTGGAGTTGGACGAGGATACCACCAAGTCAATTTCGTCTGTGGCAAGAGGAATCCTGAGCGATACGCACATCCGCCAGGCATTTGGCCGCTAGAAGATCAGAGAAGAAGGAAAAGACATCTCTTTAATGATCTCAGGATCGGCCACAACCTCTCCGTTGATACACAACTAAGGATAGAACAACGCCTACAACGGCCCTTAGCGATCGGAAAATATGACCGCGTTGTTGCCAATACACCTCCTCCTGTTTATGTAAGCCTAAAAGAGCACTTTCAAGTTCACATCTATGCGCCCAACCCTCCGCATCCATACCAACCGAGTCAGCAGTCGCATCAAGCGTCTTAACACCAGATAAGAGCCTATCTTTTTTTCCTTACGAGCATCCGCCACACGATTCCAGCTCCACCCTTCCAAAAACCGACTGAGGTTGGAGGAAAGGAAACGCCAATCATCAATCGGTCCAAAGGAGCCGTGCGACAACCCAAACAAACCTAGGATCTTAGCAGAAACCAACTGTGGGAAACCCTCAATGAGAAACCAGGAGGCATCAAACCTGAACGGGCGGGAATAGGTCAGGGAGGCCAAGCCAGAGTCCAGAAGGAGGGGGGGTATGATCACTGCCAATGGCAGATTCCGCAGCAAGAGAAGAACGAGGGAAAAGAATATCCCAATTAGGAGACGAGAACACCCTATCAAGAACTGAGCGAACCGGGTCCAGCTGATGATTTGACCACGTAATTCGTGCCCCAGATCTATGAAAAAAAGCTCACGAAGCGCATAGTTGAAGACAAAGTCATTCAAACCCTCAGCTCTAGACCACGAAAAGTTGGAATTGTTTTTATCCCATGGAAATCCAATGAGATTAAAGTCACCACCAAGCGGGAAAGGCTGTAACAGAATCCAACTTAGCAAACAGCTCCAACAAGAAGGACCGAGAGAAAGAGTGGTCGGCCGGACCATAAACCCCAATAAATTCCTAGTTTTTATCCAAAACCCTATGGTACTACACCAAACTAGCAAAGTTAGAGCCCGAGTCAAACGAAACCAAGTCAAAAACATCCAGATCGGCCCCTAAAAGAATATCACCAGACCGACCAATAGCAGGGAGCCAATTCCAACCGGAAGTACCATCCCCAGCCAAAGAAGCAAGATCAGAATGGGAAAACGACTCCTTATTGGTCGCTTGCAGACAAATTAAATTTGATATATTATTAGCGCTAATATACTCTTTAAGCAGGTTCCAACGCTCCCTAGCCCCGAAGCCCCTCATATTTCAAGCTCTCACTAGACCATGATGGCGTGCGTTGCTGCACCCGTCCATTTCTACAATCAGATGGTAAGATCTTTTGTAGCCTGAAAATTTTGGATTAATATAACTTCTGTTTGCATTTTCTACATGTATAGAAAAACTTGTTATGCTTGCACAGAAGGCGGATTTTGGCTTTTTCTGTTTGCCATGTTTCCTTTTATTTTTAATGCAATGGTGGAGGTAGTACTTTCAAATTTCAGTATAAGCAAAAAAAAATACCACATATGATATGTCTCGTTTTAATCACGTAGTCTGGAATTTCCACACCTCGGTAGAATCTGCGCATTACAACAAGATACACCAAAATGAAAGAAGTATCAAGGCTAGCTTGCCTGAGTACCGAATTGCTGAAAAGAAAAGTTACCTAATATGTTGAGGACAGAGAAAAGGGTTGGAACAGTACGCTTAGTCTATAGCAGCCAAATGGTGTCAATCCTTAATCTGAATCCTCAATAACTATAGCATAAAAAGTACGTTTAGAGATAAGAATGTCATATGTCTATCTACTTCATAAGGCATAACAATGCGGGGAGGTGTTTTGGCTCCGGGAGTCATTTTCTTCCGCGTGAACAATAAAATAAAATAAAATATTGAAATTTTTGTAGATGTTTGTGTTAGTGTCACAAGCATGCTTGACAATTTTCATGCGACACATGGAATTTGCATATGTACCTGGATCAGTTCAGAACCTTTTTGTGTGTGTGTGCGCGCACGTAAATGTCAACAACTTTGTGATAACAAAACACTTGGCATGCAGTAATAATATTACTCTGTTAAGTGATAATTAGAGAGCACAGGGGGAGATAAGAAGGGGTGTGACCGTGTGAGCATAATTCCTCAAGCTGTGCTAATATTTGCCTATGCGTTTCTAGTAGTCTTGTTATGCTCCCACTCGAATCTTAACAGCACACATAGGAATAGAGGATACAAGTCCCAAATCGATCTAGGGTTCTAAGGAAGAAGGGGATCGAGCGAGAGAAGAGTGCCGCCGCCAGCCGAATACTTTCTCCACACCTCACGCGGGAGGGCTCGAGTCCTACTTAACCCTACGCGCTGTCACCCAAGTGTGGGCCGAAAACTTGCTGTTGGGCTTGGCTTCACGTCTTGGTCATTCCCGTCCAGCCGCTGAAGATACAGCCTGGCCCGTAGTGGTAGCTGCAGGTGGGGCCAGGGTGGCAGGGACTGTAACATCCCCTCCCCCTCGAGACACAGCTTGCCCCCAAGCTGGCGCCTCTGGGAAATGGTGTTGGAGCTCCGTGGCGTCCTCCCAGGTTGCCAGTTCCAGTGGTTGGTCTGTCCAGCGCATGCGCACCTGCGATGCGCTGGTGCTTCCGCGCCGAATGACTCGGTGCTGCAGGATCTCTTCCGGGATTGGGCTTGCCGCTGCCGCTACTGGTAGTAGCTCGAGGGCATGCTCAGTGGGTGGTAAGGCTTGACGAAGCTGGGAGACGTGGAATGCCTGATGCACTGTGTTGGAGTCCGGCAGTTGAAGCTTGTAGGCCACTGCTCCCACGCGCTGCAGAATCTTGTAAGGCCCAAAGTACTTGAAGGCCAACTTTTGGTTGGTGCGGGTGGTCATCGAACGCTGCACATACGGTTGCAGCTTCAGGAACACCCAGTCATTGACGGCGAAGACGCGGTCGGAACGACGCTTGTCAGCAGACTCCTTCATTTGTTGTCGAGCTCGCAGAAGATGTTGCCGGATCAGCGCCTCCATTTGAGCCATGTCTTGCAGCCACTCCGCAAGGTCTGGTGACGAGCAAGCCACGGGGTCGACAATGCCGAAGAAACGGGGAGCGTGTCCGTAGAGAACTTTAAACGGAGTCATCCCCAATGCCGAGTGTGGTGATGTGTTGTACCAAAACTCAACGAGGGCTAGCCATGCCTGCCACTTGGTAGGGCAAGCATTGACGAAGCAGCGAAGGAAGATTTACAGGCATTGGTTAACCTGCTCCATTTGCCCATCTGTCTGTGGGTGTCATGACGTGCTCATGCGAAGCTTGGTGTGGGTGAGACGAAAAAAGCTCCTTCCACAGGGTACTGGTGAAGACCGAGTCGCGATCTGAGACGATCGACTCGGGCAACCCATGCAGCTTGTAGATGTTAGACATGAAGGCCTGCGCCACTTGAAAAGATGTGAATGGGTGAGACAAAGCAACGAAGTGTGCATACCGGGAAACTTGTCGACTACCACCAAGATGGAGTTGAATCCCGAGGAACGCAGAAGGCCTTCGACAAAATCCATCGTGATCATTTGCCAAGCTTGGGTTGGTACTGGAAGAGGCTCGAGAAGGCCTGGGTAGCAGACCCGTTCCGGCTTGGCCTGTTTGCAAGTATGGCATGCCTCTACAAACATTTTGACATGGTGTTTGAGTCCCGGCCAGGTGAACAACCGTCGGACGCGTCGGTAAGTTGCATTGAATCCCGAATGGCCCCTAATTGCTCAAGTATGCAGAGCCTCTAGCACTTGCTTTTGCAGGGGCACGTTGTCACCCAGCCACACTCGGCCATGTTGCTTAATGATGCCATCGCATAGCTGATACCCATCCTGGGCGTCCTGGTTTGTCGCCAATCTGGACAATAGGCACTGTGTGGATGGGTCGTCTTGATAACCAAGTTGGACTGCTTCCAGCCAAGCTGGCACTGCTGCGGTGATGGTCGCGAGGTCTCCCTGTGGAGGACCAGGAAGGCGAGAGAGAGAATCAGCCGCTCGGTTGTCCAAACCTCGCTTGTAGACGATGCGATACCGCAACCCCAGTAGCTTGACCATAACTTTCTACTGCCATGGAGTAGACAGCCTTTGATCCTCCAAATGAATGAGGCTTCGTTGATCTGTATGGATAATGAACTCATCATGTTGAAGATACGGGCACTAGTGATCGATAGCCAAAAGAATCGCCAGCCCTTCCTTCTCATATGTCGAGAGCATGCGGTTGCGCGGCCCGAGCGCACGGCTCAGGAAACCGAGTGGGTGCTTTTCTTGCATCAAGACCACCCCAATACCCAAATTTGAAGCATCTGTTTCCAGCTCAAATGTTTTAGAGAAATTTGGCAGGGCCAGCACTGGCGCAGTAACCAAAGCCTGTTCCAGAGCCCGGAATGCGCCATTTTCCAATTCAGTCCAGCGAAAAACTATCCCTTTCTTAAGCAGATTTGTGAGCGGCTGGGAGGTAATAGCGAAACCATGGACGAACTTGCGATAGTACCCCACCAAGCCGAGAAAACCCCTCACTTCCTTCACATTGGTGGGTACCAGCCACCTTTGCACTGCTGCAATGTTCTTCTCGTCGGTGTGCACCCCATTGTCGCTGATTTCATGGCCTAGATAGAGTAGTTTTGAGCTGGCAAAAGTGCACTTGTTGTATTGATCTTCAACTGCTGCTCATGCAGCAACTGAAAAACTTACGGAGCAGCCGAATGTGTGAGTCCAAGTCTTCACTATAAACAAGGATATCATCAATGAAAACGAGCACTCCATGACGAAGTAAGGGTGCCAGGACCATGCTCATGCCCCCTTGAAAGGTTGGTGGCCCACCGGTAACGCCATACGACAGGACTTTGAACTCGAAGTGGCCATGGTGTGTTTTGAACGCCGTCTTGTGCTCGTCCTCGGGTCGCATCCGAATTTGGTGGTAGCCTGCCCGCAAGTCCAGACTGGTGAACACCCGAGCTGCTGCTAGCTCGTCGAGCAACTCATCAATAACCGGCAGATGATAACAGTTCTTGACTGTGATTGCATTGAGGTGTCAGTAATCCACACAGAAGCGCCAAGTAAGATCTTTCTTCTGAACCAATAAGACCGGAGAGGCAAAAGGACTCACACTTGGCTGAATAATGCCTTGGGCTAGCATGTTAGCCACTTCCCGCTCTATCTCATCCTTTTGCATCGGGCTGTATCGGTAAGGGCGCAGGTTGACAGGTCGTGCCCCCGGCACCAAAGGAATGGCGTGATCAAAGGCCCGTTGTAGTGGCAATCCTCGTGGTTCCTCAAATAGCACGCCATACTGCTCAATGAGTTCACTAATGGCTGCTGGAATGGGTGGTTGTCCCATGTCTTCCGTGGTTGAACAGAGTTGCACAACTCGAACTACTGCCTCTTGGTTCAACAAACAATGCAATTCCTCCCTCGAGATCAGATCACAGTGAGTGATATCCACCCTCACCCCACTGAGATGCACCTGGGTGCCCTTGTACTCGAAGTCCATGGTCTTCTGGAGCCGATGTACTTTCATTGGACTATGGCACACCAGCCAGTCGATACCCAATATCACACCATAACAACCAAGAGGCAAAACCTTCAGATCTATCTCGAAATCGACTCCCTGAGAACGCCAGGTGCATGCTGGTATTTCCTGATTGCAATGAAGAACCCCACCATTGGCCACCCGCACCGAAATGGCACGCTTGGCTGGCTGCACTCCCTGTAGGTGTTGAGCCAAAGACGAGCTTACAAAACTATGTGAAGATCCTGAGTTCACCAGCATGAGAACTTCCCGCTGTTGCACCCAACCATGCAGACGCATTGTTGTCGGTGATTCTGCCTCTTCGACAGCTTCTCGCTACAGGACACAACAATCCGCTTCACTAGCAGTCACCTCCACTTGAGCTGGCTCGATCGGTGTTTGTTGAAGCATCTCGATCAGTTCTTTCGACCACATGAAGCTGCACAGTAGGGGCACAACGATGGTCGTGCCCCCACCGTTCGCCACAAGTGAAGCACAGGCCCTTGGCACGGCGGTAGGCCCGCAGCGCCGTTAGCTTGTCGTCGTTGGCCGGTGGTCGGGAAGTGTCCAGGGTGCGGCAATCGTCTTGGCGCAACTCGCTCGAAGCGATGCCGACCTTCATTGGTGGGGCAGGCAGCGGCAACACCATGCGAGGGATCGCCCGTCCTCCCACTGGCGTGGAGAGAGGCACCGAAGGACGTCGTTCGTCCTGCCGGAATGTGTCCACCACCTATTCCTATAAACAAGCAAGATCACAGCAGTATCCAAATTTCGTGGGCGATGAAGAACAACAGCGACACGAATATCTCGATGTAACCCCTCCATAAACTGGGTAACAAAAAATGCAGGATCCCAAGAAGTGTGGTGAGCTAATAGGTTATGCATAATTTGTGTAAATTTCTCAGCATACTCGGTGACTGTGCCCGTTTGTTTCAGCCTGTTAAACTGTCTAATAAGATACTAAAATTCCTCCTTACCAAACTGCGTACATATGGCAGTAGCAAACTCTCCCGAATCCTGATAGTGCAAGTGTGCTTGGGAAGATTGCAACCAAGTAAGAGCTCCATCTGTGAAATACATGGCAGCACAACCGACCCAAGTGTCTGGACTAAGCGTGCATACCCAGAAATACGCCTCACATTTGAGGCGCCATGCTCTGGGGTTCATCCCATCAAACAGGGGAAAATTGAACCGCAGTGGTGGTGGCATGCGGAGGTACCCATGGTCCCCGGAAAACGACTACTCGCCATGGTGATAGAAGTCGGACGTACCAGTGGCCGGAGGTAATCGAGGGGTGCGGATCTCCCCTGACGATTTCCCTCGAAGATCAGTGAAGATGACGTGGCCATCGGGCCTGTGACCAGTGTCACCACGAGCTAGAGTGTCGATGGTGCACAGATGGGACGCGTCGGCCATCGGTGATAGAAGCCGGGGCCGCAACCCGTCCGCGAGTTGGGGAAGCAACGGCGGGCAGCTCGCTGAGCCGCAGGGGAGGGGGTGGTGGAGCGGTCGTCGTGGCCTTGTCTGATGGCAGGGTAGTGGCGACCTTGTCGATCTGAGTCCGCAAGTGACCCACCTTCGATCGGATCTCCTCCACGGACTGCTCGATCAGGGGGCGCTATCCCTACAACTCGTGGACGATGGGGTGGATGTCTTCGATTTTGGTGGTGAGGGCCGCGATTGCCGCGGTCAGATCGGCGATTGCCTTGGTGTGCTCCTCCATCATCGTGGCCTTGCCTTTTCGTGGCTGGATGATCGATGGGAATCGGCCAGCCAAATTGAGGAGGGTGGAGAAAAATTTGGGGGTGGATCGGATGGGCTCTGATACCATTTTTTATGCTCCCACTCGAATCTTAACAGCACACATAGGAATAGAGGATACAAGTCCCAAATCAATCTAGGGTTCTAAGGAAGAAGGGGATCGAGCGAGAGAAGAGTGTCGTCGCCAGCCGAATACTTTCTCCACACCTCACGCAGGAGGGCTCGAGTCCTACTTAACCCTACGCGATGTCACCCAAGTGTGGATCGGAAACTTGCTGTTGGGCTTGGCTTCACGTCTTGGTCGTTCCCGTCCAGCCGCTGAAGATACGACCTGGCCCGTAGTGGTAGATGCAGGTGGGGCCAGGGTGGCAGGGACTGTAACAAGTCTGAACCAGAGGCGGCAATTGTTCAGCTTGCCGTCCGAAGTTCCTCAACAAGACACTTAGTTACCTCAATGCTGGAACTGTAGCAGCTACAGGAAATTGATAGTGACAGGACCGCATGCAGGAGCATACCAATTTGACATGGACTGATTTGCGGAAACTGGAGCTCGAAATGTTGTTCGAGGCTTGCAGCCGAAAAACAAAACAGGTGGTGTAAAAGACCTCCTCGCACAGGAGCCACGGCCGGTAGCTCGCCACCACCACTGCGCCCACCATCATCTTTGCCTCTGCTCTGCTCCAGCCCTCTCCTCTGAACCAGCGGGTAAGTTATCCACCGCCTCCTCATGCCCACATGTTGTTTGCCTCTCCTTGGCTCCACGGGTAAGTCGCTGCGCTCCCACCGACTGCGAGGGAATTGAAAGAGACCACCATAAACCCCCCACCTTTGATCTGATCTAACTGAACTGGAGTCGCACGAACAAGAGTTTTGGGGGAGAGTAAAGTCACACGAGACTAGTGCACGAGATTATTATTGGGCCACGGCCCGGTGTACGAGAGAGCGCATAGGACGATTTGTGGAGCAGTGGCTCAGGTATGTTAGCCGGACATCTCGCGCAGGCTCACGCGGGCTAGTGTGGGAGAGTGGTAGCTGTGGGATAACATAGAAAGATCTGGTGCGTTCGTGGGTAGATCCGACGGTGTACGATCTCAAATCGCTGTAAGGGGCCATATGCCGCTCTATTATACCGTTTAGTAATTGAACCGAGGAGGTGAAATGGCCGGATATTAATCCGGCGAAGGAAACATCAGGACTAGGCTTGGTTCAAGGCATTGCTTGTGGTGGTCGGGGCGGCGGCGGCGGTGTAGCACCAGCCATCGAAGACATCGATGCCCTGAAGATGGCGTCGACATAGATGCATCATGAGAATATGTAAACGAGGCGCGTGGCGAGGTGTTTGGGCAGAGACGCCTCCAGCAGCTCCCATTACCCAATCTACGGCTGAGATTAGGCCAACTCCACCGCGTGACCCTATCCCGTTCACCCCCGTCCATTTGGGGTAAAACGGACAAACGAGGCGGCCCAGCACGCGGGAGCAAACGGACTTTTGTCCGTTTTGTGTCTGCTTTAGACCCATTTGCAGCCCAAGTTTGCGCCGCTTTTGGGGTGAAACGGACACCACGCGGATGCGCGGGCCGTCTACGCGTGTCCTCCCCTGGCCCGCCCGTCAGTGGCACAGGGCGGGCCTTTTTCTATCCGCCTCCCTCCCTTCAGCCGCACCCCACTCCACTCTTCCCCACTCTTCCCCTCGCTGCCGCCGCCGCTGCCATTGCAGCCTTGCAGTTCAGACACGCGCTCGCCCTTCCCCTTCCCCTCGGCGCCGCCGAGCTACCCAACCACGGCCACCTGGTTTGCGCACCCGCCGGCCGGATTTGGGGCGGATCCGGTCGGTCTTGAGCTCGCCCGGCTGTGGGAGGCGGGCCGCGCCATGGACTGGCCGGACACCTCGCCGGAAGGCCCTGGTAGGGCAGCAAGGCCACATGCAGGCAGTGGCTCCTCCTCCAGCCGCTCGGATCTGCACCGTCAGTGGTCCGCCGGCAGATACACGAATGGCGATCGGCCGGGCTCGGTGCTTGCCCAAAAGCTCGTCGGCGCACCGTTGCCACTCATTAAGTGCAACCACTGCCCAAGGATGGTCGTGCGCCGCGTGTCTACAACGCCGGAACATCCCGGATGGGTGTTCATCAAGTGCTTAAACGATGGGGTATGTGCTCTTTTTAGCTTCGGTTTGTGCTCTAGTTTTGACTAGTTGTGCTAACTACAAATTTTATTGTGTAGCATGGATGCAAGTTTTGGTATTGGGAAGAAGAGTACATCGATATATTGATAGAGCGAAATTTAGTACATGTTCGTGCACTTTTAGCTAGCATAGAGGCTGTAGATGAGACAAGTGCACTTGTTGCTAGATTAGAGGCTAGACACGAGACTAGGTGTGAGGAAGCAACATCTACATCTGGCTTGAAGAAGAAAGGAGGATGCCAGATCGAGCCTCCTCCACAGATCAACAATGAGTGCATCGATAAGGCCCTAACCCAACTCAAGGGGGCAGTTATGGAAGTTGGGTATCTTCTAAAATGTATTCTTGTTGTTCTTAATTTTTTTGTCTTGCTTTACTAGTCAAAATGTGATGATGTATTTTTATGTACCGAAAATGAATGATGAAAAGAAGTTAAGGACTTGCAAAGAAAAATGTATGCGGACAGGATGTGGCCGGGATGCGTCCGCTCGCTGGGTGCACGGCCACCACATCCCAGGACAGGCCCGGACACGAACCCATCGCCCTACCCAAACGGACAGAATCCGGACAAAACGGACGTCCGTTTGGGGTCGCGCGGTGGAGTTGGCCTTAGTCTAACAATGAAGACGTCAGTATGTCCATGCAGGTCAGGCCCACCTGGCAAAGTTGCGTGTGTTGAACGCCCAAGATATCAGGTCAGCTCATAACTTCGTAAGTGAAGACCGAGACTCTTCTCCCTCCCCTCCCCCACCCCCGCGCTCCGCCGTCGGCCACCCCGGCCCCGGCGTCCACCACCCTCGCGCCGGTGACCACTCCGATCCCGGCGGCCACCTCTCCTGTTCGGTCGCATGCCGCCCGCTCTCATGGCGGTGAGATCTGGAAGTCCGGAGTCCGTCTCGTCTGCGTTCCCCTGCCCTCGCCCGGTGGTCTCTGTCCTTGGCCTTTCGGGCTCTCCGTGCGCGCGCTCCTCCTCGGACGGCCCCGCTTCGGCTAGGTTGTCGGTGTCGGGGCCGGCTGGAACCGGGGCAAGGCCTCCCACAAGGCTCTCTGGCGGAGGCGCAAGGCGCAGCGGCGCGTCCAGGGTCCCCCCTGCCCGCCTGCTTCCTCTTCCTCGGAGCGCAGTCAGTACCCGTGCCATCAATGCTTCAGGGGCGGCCACCGCAAGCAAGGCTGCACCTTTCCGCCGCTTTGCATCCGCTGCAACCTGGAGGGCCATTCTTCTGGCCAGTACAAGAGGCCTCGCAGTCCCACCCCGGTCGAGGAGCTGCGCCGCGCCGTGGCGGCTAAAGTTGCGCGGATGGATGTCGGATCCCCGCCGGCGTTTGGTGCTGGGTGTGCTCCGCTGGATCCTTGGAAGAACGCGTTGTCGGCGCCGCCGGCACGGTTCTCGCAAAGTGTTCCTGTGGTGCGCCCCGCGCCTCCCATGCTGCCGGTGGGGGCGGGGGAGAACATCTGCATCCTCAGGCGCTCTCAGGTCATGGACGACATGGAGGCTAGACTTAGGCTGGCAGCGGCGGCGTACGTTGGAGGTGCAAGGCCACCAGTGTCCTGCGTGGAGGCAGCAGAGGCCATCGCTGCGCAGCTCAGTATCCCCAGGCACACGTTTTCGGTGCATCGTTTCCATCCAGAGGACTTTCTGATAGTTTTCGCCACCCCGGAGTTCCGCAACACCGCCACGGGCGCCGACTCGGTGAGGCACCAGGGGTTCGAGCTCTTCTTCCGGCCTTGGATCAGGCAAGCCTAGGCCACGGCCAGAGTGATGAGGGTGCTGGTTGACATCATGATCGAGGGCATCCCGTCCCATGCTTGGGATTGGGAGACGGCGGACAAAATCCTGGGTTCGTCATGCGACATCATCAATCTTGCGCCGGAGACAGCCAGTCGGGAGGACTTGTCGCTGTTCAAGCTTCGGGCGTGGTGTCATGATCCGGACCTTGTTCCTGTGGAGAAGCGCCTGTGGATTCCGGAGCCGGACGAGGAGGCTGAGCATCCGGCGGGCCGCTGGCAGGCTTGCCACCGTTTGTTAGAGTACCCCACCTTGGTGCACATTGGGCGCATGAGAGATTTTACACCACCAAAGAATTGGTGCCGGCCGGCGAGCTTGGATGGCAGTGGGCAGAGTGGTCTGCCTGACGACTCAGACGACTCGTTTGCCGGCGGCGAGCTTCAGGTCCTGCCCTGGACGAGAGGCATGCGTGACTCCCGCGGATCAGCGCGGATGGGCGGCGATGCCGCCGGCGCTGGCTCAGGCCGTTCCTACGCGCAGGCATTGGTGGGCAAAGTGTGGCCGTCCAGCTGGCGTCTGCCGCCCATGAGCCTCGCTTTGGGGGTAGACCCCGCAGGCCGCGCCACCATGGTGGAGTCGCCCGTTGCGAGGCTGCCAGCCAGTTCACCACCTGTCCCTGTCATGGAGACTGTGGTCAGATCGCCACTTGTCCCTGGCATGGAGACTGTGGTTGGCCTGGTTCGCATCGCCTCAAAGGAGTTGGTGGCGGCTGCCCCTATAGCGATGGACCAGGGTATGGGCCCGGCCATGGGATCTGGTGTCGCACCAATTATTATGGCGGCAGAGGTGCAGGCTGTCGAGTCCGTGACAGCCCCTGCGAGAGATCAAGCGGACCAGGCCGCTTTGGGGCAGGTGCCACGCATGGTGAGCAAGGAGGATCAGATGGGCCAGGAGGCTCTTTTGACTGACTCGCAGTTGGGCGCGGACCCCACGGTCGAGAAGGATCCCGAGGCGGCTCTGCCTGTGCGGGAGACAGGGGAAGTGGACGATGTTGTCCCTGCCGGATCCGAGCTGCAACTGGATTCGTGTGGCCCACTTGTGGCCACGGAGGTTGGTGTCTCATTGGATGCAGAGAATCCTGCGCCAGTTCCGATCCCATCATTGGATCCCGACAAGCTTATTCCCTCGGCTGGCATGGGCGTTGGGGCAGACGAGTGTAGCCCGGTGATTGGCGTGCATGGGGGTGTGGACGCTGGCCTATCAGTGAGTGGGGCGTCGATCCCGGCACGGCTTGGCCCAATCATGGAGTTTGTTTCTGCCGTTGACATGCACAATGACGAGCTGCCTCCCAGGCAGGCCCTAGGAGAGGTTTCGGACATGCAGATCGCTCTTCCTGGTGAACTCGATGGCATGTCCGCCCAGGAATCAGCTGCCTACTCTAAGTTAAAATGGTTTTGCTCTAGCCTTGTGAAGAAACTGGCCCCACCCCTTCTCAAGGAAGTCCAAGCATCCAACCTTCAGGCGGAGGCTGAGCCGTTCACCCCTCGACGCTGCACCTGTGGCAGCAAGAAACTGTCGGAGCACAAGAGCAACAAGGCCAGCCAGGCGGAAAATGTTCTCATGAGAGCGTTGGGACTCGTCCCGGATGACTTGGACGTGGACGACATGGTTGTTAACGAGCTGCAGAAAATCTTCGACTCACCGCTTCGGTATCAGCACGTTCGGGTCATCGCGGCTCTCTTTGGGAAAGAGGTGCTGCCCATGGATGTTCTGGAGAAGGGTTCGGCCTCGGCGGTGCGTGTGCATTAAGCGCTTGGTGGGTCCTGGAGTTTGTCGCTTAGTTCTATATGGATATAAACCTGCAAATACTAAGTTGGAACGTGCGCGGGCTGAACTGTCCTGCAAAGAGGGCGGCGGTTAGGAAGTTTGTGCAGGCAGCCAAGGTGAACTTGGTGTGCCTCCAGGAAACTAAGCTAGATGTACTGGATCAATTTGTGGTTCTCCAATGTTTAGGTCCGTCCTTCGACGGCTTCGATTACTTGCCGGCGTCTGAGACTCGTGGTGGGATTTTACTTGCATGGGACAGAATGGTGATGGATGTGGATGCACTAGTGCATGACACCAACTCCCTTAGTGGCATGGTTCATAGCAAGGACGGTACCAATTGGTGGATCACTGTGGTTTACGGGCCACGAGGAGATGAGCTTAAAATGGCGTTTCTTGAGGAGCTGAGGGCCAGGAGACTAGCCTGTCAGGGGCCATGGATGGTCCTCGGCGACTTTAACATGATTCTTCATGCTTCCAAGAAAAGTAATGCCAATCTCAATAGGAGAATGATGCAGCGGTTCAGAGGTTTTGTTGATGCTCACGAGCTCAAGGAGCTTTACATGCACAGAAGGAGTTTTACTTGGTCTAACGAACGAGATTTGCCGACCATGATGAAGATCGACAGAGTGCTGGTTTCCGTCGATTGGGAGCTCAGTTTTTCGGACTGCCTGCTCCAGGCCCTTTTGACTAACATCTCGGATCACGCGCCCCTTCACCTCTCCATGAGTGTGTCGTTCTGTTCCAAGAAGCGTTTCTGTTTTGAGCTCTATTGGACTAAGCTGGATGGATTTGAGGAGGCTGTCAGGGAGGCCTGGTCTTGCGACGAGGGGATCGTGGACCCATTTAAGCGCCTGGATGCTCTGCTCAGGAACACGGGTACGACCCTTCAGGCCCGGGGTCAGCGCAAAACAGGGAACATTAAGATCCAGATAGCAGTGGCGAACTGGGTTATCGCGAGGCTGGACAGAGTTCAGGAAACCAGGTTGCTTTCCCTGGAAGAGCTATGGCTCAGACGCACCCTCAAGCATGCGCTACTAGGTCTCGCTTCCCTGGAGCGAACTATCGAGAGACAGAGATCTAGGATCCGATGGATCAAGGAGGGGGATGCGAACACCAAACTATTCCAAGCTGTGGCAAACGGACGTAGATCAAAGAATTTCATCGCTCATGTCAGGCACAATGGCGTTATTTACACTGATCAAGATCGGAAGGAGGAGATCTTCACTGAAGCTTACGAAGGACTGCTGGGACGTGCACGTGCGAGGGAATCTGGCTTGAACCTTGACTTTCTAGGGATTCCTGTTGTTGATCTTCAAGATCTCGAGCAGATGTTCACGGAGGAAGAAGTCTGGAACACCATAAAAGAACTACCCGCGGATCGTGCACCGGGACCGGACGGATTTATTGGGGCCTTCTACCACCGTGCTTGGCCAATCATCAAACAGGACATCATGGCCGTGATGCTCAAGCTATTCGTTGGGGATAGCAGAGGATTCAGCAAGCTTAATCGCGCCCACATCGTTCTCATCCCGAAAAAGCCGGATGCGCAAGAGGTTGGTGACTTCCACCCAATCAGTTTGCCTCACAGCGTTGCCAAACTGTTCGCCAAGATGCTCGCGAGCAGAGCTAGGAAGAGGATGAAGGATATTGTTGCGGCCAATCAGCCCGCCTTCATCCTTGGCAGGAGCTTACATGATAATTTCCTGCTCGTGCGCCAACTCGCAAGGAGAATTCATGCCCACCGTGATCCCAGAGTGTTCCTAAAATTGGATATTTCGCGCGCCTTTGATTCCTTGGTGTGGCCTTTCCTCTTTGACGTCCTTCGCGCGAAAGGATTCGGCAACAAGTGGATTGGCTGGGTGGCTGCGCTGCTCAACTCGGCAAGCACCAAGGTCGTGGTGAACGGGGTCCCCGGAAGGAGTTTTGTGCACGCCAAGGGCTTAAGGCAGGGAGATCCCATCTCGCCCCTGTTATTCGTGATCGCGATGGATGTATTAACCAGCATCATCAACAAAGCAGAATCAGATGGCATTATCAGTGCGCTCACGGGAGTCACGGCTCTGCAGCGTCTGTCGATTTATGCCGACGATGTGGTCTTGTTCATCAGGCCTTCGGCGCAGGACTTGAGTTTTGTTCGGAACGCTCTCCAAATCTTCGGCGAGGCGTCCGGCCTTAAGGTCAATTACGCCAAATCCTCCGCCATTCTCATCAGAGGGGATGAGCAAGATCAGCAGAGGGTGGCGGACGTGCTGCAATGTCAGGCGGGTGAGTTCCCCTGTAGATATCTTGGAATGCAACTGGCGATCCGGCAACTCACCAGGGCGCAATGGCAACCCCTTCTAGATTAGGAAAAGCGCTTCGTGCCCGCGTGGCAGAGAGGGCTAATCCAGCGGGCTGGCAGGCTAGTTCTGGTCAAGTCTGTCGCGACAGCTAGGCCTGTCCACCATTTAATGGTGATGGAAGCGCCGATATGGGTTCTCGATGAGATCAATAGTTGGATGAGAGCATTCTTCTGGAAAGGAAAAGAGAAGGTTAGCGGAGGGCACTGTCAGGTCGCTTGGAACTCCATTTGTCGACCGACCCAATTTGGTGGCCTGGGCGTGAAGAACCTGCAATTACAAGCTTTTGCGCTGCAAGTCCGCTGGGAATGGCTCCGTAGAACAGACCCTGGCAGACCGTGGCAAGGTATCCCCATGACCGATGACCAGTCGGCAAGGCAGGTGTTTGACAGCCTTGTGTTGATCAAGGTGGGCGATGGAAGCCGCGTGCTATTCTGGAGGGATAGATGGATTCACGGGTTTGCGATCATTGATATCGCACCGCTGATTGTTAGCGGAGTGGATACTCGCACGCGCAACAGGAGGACGGTTCAAGAGGCCCTGACCAACAATAGATGGCTCCAGGATATACATGGCAACGTTTCCTTCACGGCCCAACTCCAACTCATGCACCTGGGGCACGCGATTGGAACTGTGCAGAGGTCCGCGCAGATGCCAGACACCTTCTCGTGGCCCTGCGACAAATCTGGAGTATATACGGCGAGATCTACCTATCAAAGGTTGTGTGATGGCTTGGAGAGGGTCCCCTTTGTGAAGTGTGTTTGGCGGAGCTGGGCACCCCTCAGGTGCAAAATCTTTGCCTGGTTGGCCGTGCAGCTGCGTTCATGGACCTCGGATCGTCGCGCCAGACATGGATTGCAAGATCATCCCTCTCCTTGCTTCACTTGCCTCCAGGACCAAGACAATATCAAGCACATCCTGATCCAATGTGTTTAAGCAAGGGAGGTGTGGTATCTAGGTTTTCAAGAGCTCAACATCCGATTCAGGACGCCGGAGCCCCAAGATACATTGATGGAATGGTGGCTTCGGGCGAGGGGCCATTTCAGGTGTGCAAAGCGGCGTGGTTTTGACACCCTGGTTATCGTCACGACTTGAGCATTGTGGAAGCAAAGAAATGACAGGGTGTTTAACAGGACGAGGCAATTCATAAACCCTACACAATTGTTAGGCTAAATCGGGCAGGAGATGAAGGATCTCATGAATGCAGGGGTAGGAGTAGGAGGTCTTCAGCGTTTTGTGAGAGAGTAGCCTTAGTCCGTCTGTATAGAGTTGGCTGGCTGGAATGTTCGCATTCTACGCTAGCGTCTTGTAAATATTTTTCTGCCTTTTATATGGTACGTACTCTCGAAAAAAAGACCGACGCCGCCATCATGAATCCGGACGGGGAGTCTCATCCCCGACCCGTCTTCTTCCCCAACCGATCCCCCGGGCACATTTCATCTTCTTACCTGGCCCGTCTTCTTTCTCCTCCAGATGCTCCTGCCTCCGGCGAGCTCCTGTCTGTGCCTCGCCGGTGAATCTACAACTCGCTACCGCTCGTCGCGGCATCCCCATATCTAGTTCGAAGTTCGTCTAATCTGACCGGGGGTCAAGATGAAAAGGCCACCCTCCCACTCGCACATGTCAAATCTCAGACTCGCCTCCGTGTCCAACGCCGCGGTCTTGGTGCCCTCTGTCTCCTGTCAAAGCCCCTCACGCATACAACCCCTGCAAAAATAAACAAAAGGTAAATCCCTCTGCATAAGCACGTTCTAGCTCATACTCCCTCCGTCCGGAAATACTTGTCATCAAGATGAATAAAAGGGGATGTATCTAGATGTATTTTAGTTCTAGATACACCCCTTTTTATCCATTTTGATGACAAGTATTTTCGGACGGAGGGAGTATAACACAAGTTATTACTACTAGTTACTAAATGGTGAACTTGAAAATGTTGTACTATACTGCTATCACAAGCATGAAGATAACGAATTCAAAAGAACACCAAAAGAGACATGGAGTTTCTGATCACGAGCTCACAGGCACCCTCATGAACAGTAAAATCAAACAAATAGAAACAAAATTCAAAACATTCTGAATGCAATAATTCATGAAGAAAAAACATTCCTAATGCTCTAGAATAAAAATGATGCTCCAAAAAGACTTTGTAAGCATTTCTGAGCATGAGTGCCAAAGTAATAAATCCTAGATATACAGATTTATTTACGAGTGCACTGACTGTATGGATGTCTTAATGAGGCGAAATAGCTGCAACTTAAATTTCTTAGAGGACGGATAGACACTGGTTGAATCAAGGCCCTATTTCATGATTCAAATTACATGATATAACATGAAAAATTGCCATGAAGCCTGGGTCGTTGTCTACTATACACTAGTTAAGTGGTGAGTTTTGTCTGATACTGCAAATTCAGAAAATGAATTTTCATATATAACAACCAATAGAAACAATGACCGCATTTTCATTTTGGTGTTACTGTTGGTGAATGCAAAGTTCCAATCCAATAGAGTACTATACTATAGGATATCATTCATTGAAGAAAAGGAAGCACTGATTCTAACTAGCTAATTTTATTGAGCTATGTTGACAATACTAGTCACCATATATACTGACGATAAAGAACATTCACTGGATAATACTCATGAAATATAAAATATTTGTTGGCAAGTGTGAATATGGGATAATACATATACACTAACCACGTTAGGAAAAGTAGATGTACTGTCTCAAAGTATGTGATATGAAAACATATGCTCCAAATGATAAGAGTTTATTGGGGAAATAAGACTGCTATAGGGTGCATCGTACTGATGCAGAGGCCAGGGGTTTCTACCTCCTTTTCGGAAAAAAAAGGAAATAAGACCACTATAAGGTGAACAACTTCATATTTTAGGGGAAAATGTGGGTGACACTGGCCCTGATTCCTCAGCGTGAAATCTAACATTGTCAAGCTCAAACTCTATATTCTTGAAGTTAGTAAGGTTGTAAAAGAAACCCAAGCTAGACAAGCTATTCAAGATCGGCTCGAGCCTCAAACGAGATGGACTCGAGCTCATGAGTCTAACAAGCTCGAGCTCAAATAGCACCACAAGGATTGCTTCCACGCATATTCATGTAGTTTCCACAACTTTGTCGAGCAAAGCCTACTCGAGCTTTATCGAGCTAAACCTATTTTTTTTCATATTTTGTGATAAAGGGAAATATATTTAGTATCAAGAGTCTTCAAGACGATGCCAAGTACATCCAACATCTACAACAACATAATGTCAAGAGATAGTCGAGACACCGAGCACTCATATGAGTAAACATTGACCTTTTTATCATTTTGTCAAGCTGAGCTCGAGTCTAATCCAGCTTGCTCAATTTCAAGTGAGTGAACTTCGGTTTTCGTTTGTTATTGGACTTTATGAAGCCAAGCTCGAACCATCGCAAGCTTTATTTGAGTAGAACTCGAGCCTAATACCAAGCTTGAAGATCAACTCATGGTTGTTAAGGGATCGACTTGGAGGTATTTGTACATAGAGCTTTTTTTATGATGTAGATAGAGCTTCTAAAACCTGTTTGTTGTGGTGGATATATAAACTGAATCCTTCCTTCTGTATCATTTTTTTGTTTTCATGAATATGCAAAGCTTGCATATCATTCCATTGATAGAAAAGTAGATGAAAGTATAGGTTAGGTTACATCACACAACACATACACTGCTAGGCGTGAGAGTGATGCCCGGAGCAAAGAGGGGGATGCTCAGCCTGACACAAGGTGATCTATCTCTCCGGGATGATGGTGCCAATTCCAGTGGCGTCAGCTCTAGCCCAACAGTGTGTGTGTGTGTGTGTCCTGGATAATCTGCAACCGGTGAGCGACGGAGGGCCAAGATTTGTCGAAGATACATCCGTTGCGGTGCTTCCAAAGGTGCCAGGACGTGAGTATGACGATCGAGGATAAACCTCAGCGCAGGGTGGTCGGCGCTTGGGAGCACAAAGACGCCTACCAGTCCACAAAGGGGGTTGTCGGACATGGGGGCGATGTCATTGATCGACACCAACCAAGAACCTCATGCAAAATTTGGTGCGAGAAAGGGCATCTGATCATGAGGTGGTACATGGTTTCAGGCACTTGATCGCAGAAGGAGCCCATCTGCTCGTGGGGTGGGCCCAGTCGGTCCATTCGTTCACAAACGATCGAGAACGGCCAGCCAGGAGAACACCTTGACCTGCAGGGGAGCCAAGGTTTTCCAACAGAGGCGCCAGTTGGGGTCTGGGATGGAACAACGCATTTCAATATGCTGGAGGCAAACCTTTTTGCCTCAACTATTAACACTCTCCGACTTCAGGGTCTACCTCTCCTCGACAGACGCTTTATTTGGTCAAACCAGCAGGAGGTGCCCATTCTTGTCCGGCTTGATCGGGCTCTGGCAAGCGTGGACTGGGCCTCAAAATTTCCGGATTTCTTTTGTCTTTCTTCTCTGGCTAAGACAACCTCCGATCACATCCCCATCCGGCTAACGGCAGCCACTTCCATCCCCAGATCTTCGGTTTTCCGCCTTGACCGCTCTCTCCTCAATGTCCCTTTATTCAAGGAACGGGTGGCCGCAAATTGGGGGAGCGTCGGTCCTCAGCATGCCCACCTTGGATCTGCTGGAACTCTTTCCCTCAAATTAAAGTGTACCAGGGATATGGCAAAAAAGTGGTTGTCCAACAGAAGATCGCCTAGGATCTTAGCCTTAAACTGCCATACCACTATCAACTTCCTGGACAAGCTGGAAGAGGCCAGGACGTTGTCGTCTCTCGAATCCGATCTTCGGCTTGCCGTCAAGATTTCGCTGCACCGCCATAATGCTGCCATTGCAGCCTACTGGAGGCAACGAGCAAAGGTTAAGGATTGCGTCTTCGGTGACGAAAACTCGGCATACCTTCATATTTGTGCCTCGGTCAGACATCGTAAAAACCAAATCAAATCCCTTGAAAACAATGGCACTACCTTCACTGCGCATTGTGACAAGGAGGCTGTTCTTTTGAACTTCTTTAAGAACCTGATTGGCGAAAGCCATCCGGTCTCCTTTTCCTTTGATCTCGATAGTCTACTTCTCCCGAACTCAATTACTTCCGCTCAGGCTTCCAACCTCTCTGCTCCTTTTACCTTGGAGGAAATTAAGGCTGCTCTTTGGGCCATGAAGGACGATGCAAGCCCAGGGCCGGATGGTTTTGGCCCTTCTTTTTACAAGTGCAACTGGGATCTTGTTAAATTGGATCTTCTCAATTTGCTTAATGACTTTCATGCTGGCTCAGGAGACCTTATGCGTTTGAACACAGCCCACATTGTGCTCCTTCCAAAGAAGTCCGATGCCGCTAAGCCAGAAAACTATCGCCCAGTGTCCCTTCAAAACTGCTCCGTCAAGCTTGCGTCTAAGTGTCTCGCCTTTCGGGCCCAGCCTCTAATCGACCACCTCATCCATGATGAGCAAACAGGTTTTATTCGGGGCTGTGGGATCGCCGAAAACTTTGTTCATGCTGCGGACATTGTCCAAACTTGTTTTAAACGGCGCATCCCTGCAATCGTCATCAAGCTAGATTTCCACAAGGCTTTCGACTCTGTGTCTTGGGTCGCCCTTGCCGCGATCTTACGCGCAAAAGGTTTTCCACCGTCCTGGTGCCGTTGGGTCGACCACCTAAACTCTTCGTTACCTCGGCCGTGTTACTGAACGACAAGCCGGGCCCTTGGTTCCCGTGTCGGCAAGGCCTGCGGCAGGGTGACCCTTTCTCCCCCTATCTTTTCATTATTGTAGCTGATGTCCTCAAGCGCCTAATTCTCCAGGCCTCCGCAAATGGCCTTCTTTCCCATCCAATTGTGGACGATATCCCTTGCACCGTCTTGCAATATGCTGACAACACTCTTATTATCCTTCCTCTAGATGCAGCGCAGCTGCGGACCCTCAAGCAAATCCTACTTCAGTTCTCCGAGGCCACCGGCCTTACCATCAATTTCCACAAAAGCACCTTCACACCTATTCACGTCGACCCGGAGCTCTCTAACAACCTTGCGGCCATTCTTGGATGCCCGGTCGCTTCCTTTCCGCAATCTTACTTAGGATTGCCTCTCTCCACCCACAAACTCACTCTAGAGGATTTTTTCTTTATCATCGATAAGGTCGACCGACGTTTGGCCGGCTGGCGGGGACTTCTTTTGTCCTTGGCCAGGCAGGCAATTCTCGTCCGCTCCGTTCTCCGGGCCCTGCCAATCTATGCTATGAGCGTTCTTCTTCTTCCCGCCGGCACTGTGCAAGAGATTGAGAAACGCTGTCGAGCCTTCTTCTAGACGGGCCAAGACACGGTCACCCGGGGTAACTGCAAAGTGGCTTGGGACATCGTGTGCGCTCCTTTCACTAATGGAGGCCTCGGCTTCCTATCTCTAACGCAAATGAATGTTTGCCTCCTCCTCAAACACATTTCCAAGCTACACGACGGTGCGGCTTCACGACAGCCTTCCTACCTTGTCTCCAAATACGGATGGTCTGGCACCCATGACGTGGGTACGGACGATAGTCATTCTACCCCTATCTGGCGGGATATCATGAAAGGCCTTGATTTCTTTCGTTCAAACACTCGGGTGCAACTTGGCAACGGCGCTACTACCTCATTCTGGCTCGACCTTTGGCTCCCTAGCACCACCCAAACCCTAGCACAACTTTTCCCGGCTCTGTTCTCTCACTCCAATCGGGTCCACACTCCGGTGACTCGTGCTCTGGGCTCGAACAACCTAACCTTGGACCTGACCCCTAGCCTGTCTCACACGGCTGAGTGCGAGCTTGCTGATCTACGCAATGTTCTGGCTTCGGTAAACGTGAATTTGCAGGATGCTGACAGAAGAATTTTGAGGGAGGCAGGCAAACTGTTAACCACTAAGCTGGCCTACCAAGCGGTTTGGAAGTCGCGGCCCAATGACAACCTTGTGTCGGCCATTTGGAGAAATTACGCACCGAATAAATGCCGAATTTTTGTCTGGCTCGCCAACAAGGACCGCTTGTTCACGAATGCTATGCGCTTCAGACGGGGCATTGCCACCAACGCCGACTGCCCCTTCTGCAACCAATGTGAAACCATTGATCACCTTCTTTTTCAATGCCGACACCTAGCTTCGCTCTGGGCAGAACTAAACAGCCTTTGCCATCATACACCGCATGGACTACTACATGCTTGGGAGGGTGATTTCAACAACAAGACATGATCGACAGTTATGATGGCCGTTCTCTGGAACATTTGGAAGAGACGAAACGCCAAGGTTTTCCGAAACATACAACTCCAGCCCCACACTATTGCTAGTTCGGCAGCCGACGATCTTCGACTTTGGTCCCATCGTTGCAGGACACCACAGAGGCAAATTATGCTCCGTGACTGGGGCTCCATGTTGTTCCATCTAGCCGGGAGAATGTAGTCCCATGGCATAATGTAATCTTTTCCTTTTCCTTTTTCCCTTCCCCAAAACCCCCTGTATTTCTGTTCCCTATGCTTGTAACACTTTGACGGTGGTTAATAAAGGTTCAGGCAGGCGTAAGCCTGCCGTTGACGCGTCAAAAAAAGAGCTAGGTAGCAGGACTTGGCAGAGTGCTGACCGGAGTTAGTCCATAACCATCTCAGCTCGTTGGACTGGTCGGAGAGCTGCACGTGACTGAGATGTCGCCAGAGCCCCACATATTGGACCAAGGCAACAGGGCCAAGGGACCCATGAATGTTGCGGACCCAAGCTCTCCCAAGGAGCCCCTAGTGCACAAAACAATCTCGTCGACGTCGCTTCAAGATCCAATTGAGGACCAGCGGGGCATATTCCGCAATAGATTCCCATCAAGCCATGGGTATATCTAGAAGCGGCAAGAGTTGTGGTTGCCCAGCAACCAAGAAGTGGAAGCGCGGAAGATCTATGATGCCTCCAGATTGGAGAGGATGTGAAGATGACTATGGGGTCGGGGGGTGTCAGTGCGTTGCAACCAAAGCGAATGCACTCGTACTGAATTTCAAGGGTTCATAAAAGGCTAAAGGATTATTTCCCGGGATAGGATTGCCGACGCATGGCTTCTATATACAGACTACTTCACATAAAGTGAAGGGTTTTTTCGACATCGCTTCCTGGATGAGCAGATATTGTTCTTGCGCGTAGACATCATTCTCCATGACAATCACTACGCGTAATCCGTGGCTAAATATGGATTTGTCAACTTCGGTTGTAGATGCTCTTAGCAAGTTGTACACTTAGCTCTTAAGCTTCGAGACGTGTATGGACTTGCGCAGTGGAGGTTCTTAGTCCTCCGTCAAAGCTGGCCTCGCATGGCGGCCAGGCCAATAGCCGGCATGGAGGAGGACAAGGACGCGGTAGTGGCGCTGACCACGGTCACAGAGGCTTCGGCGGCAACAAGAACCCAAGGGAAACAATGGGGGCAGGGGCTTTGCCAACAAGAATAATAACCCCCAAGCCAACATGCCAGACTTGAGGCAAGACAGGCCACACCACGTGGAAATGCTGGAAAAGGTATGGCTCCTCATACCAAGGTGAAGAAGAAAAGAGTGTCGGGTCGACACAACCTCATACGGCGTCTGGACATGGACACGGGAGCCACAACCTACATCACCAACGACCTCGACAAGTTGTAGACGATACAATTGCAATGAACAAGTCCACACTACCAGGTATGGACTTTAATCATGTTGGTTATTCACGCATTTTGAATCACACATCACTTCATCTTTAAAACGTCCTTCATGTCCCACAAGGTAGAAAAAGTCTTTTGTCTACTAGTCGTCTTGCTTATGATAATAGAAGGAGCTCTATCCTCGTAGACCCACTTCGTCCAACACAAGCAAGCGTGTGTTCAATGCCATCAAACAATCTTTGGAACGATGGCACTACCGTTTAGGTCATCCTTGGTCAGCTATGATTAAGTACAAGTTGCTAGTCAAAAGAACTACCCATGTTCCAGTGAGGACAATTTTTGTTTTTTGTTTTGAGGAATCACGTGGGAGAGGATCCCCACCTATATATATACTGCTCAAAGTGGCCAAAAGGCTAAGACCAACCAATGAAGGCCAACACATCAGGAAGGGGACAACACCTTTAACAAGGTAACAACCCAAGTGAGTCTCTGTTCATCCTGAGCAATAAAGGCTAGGACAAGGTTTTCACCCTGGAAATAAAACAGTGCTCCAATCAACATCTTGATGACGGATCTTCCAAGAGTCACATCAGCCAGTACTCCACTCCAGGCAGGAGTGATGCTAGCGGACAGGTGGGACGTCTTCCCACTTTAGCTCACTACCCATGACGCGGGGCAGATGTGGCCTCTGCCGCTCCACACCGGCGTGAACTGACATGCAGCATCCACCACGACCCCACAGTCATTGCCGCAGCATCCTCTGAGTGAACTATCTTGACAAATGTCGTCGTGCCAAATGCTGATGGGGAGCGTCCGGTACACCCCTGCCATATCAACGATGGATGTTGCCACAGGGACTGGGAGCCTCCTTGTGCCTAAGTCGCTGCCCGTGCACCGAACGACAACGGCCTCCCTCCATCCGGCTGGTGCATCGCAGTCCAAAGCCTGTCGTGTGTGGGACTGGTCACTGGACACATTGCGGCTCGTCCCTGCCTCCATCCCGAGTGCTGAACCCATGCCTCTAAGCGAAGACCCGCCGTCGTCGAAGGGCCATAGCCGAACCGGACGGAGGAGGAAAGGTGTCACGACCACTCAGTCTCGCCCGCTCCGCAGGATGGAGCATCGTCGCTGTCGACGGATGCTCTACCGGGTAGCCATGCCTCATCAACGGGAGGTCATCACACTCCTCGTAGTCGGCCCCGGTCATTGCGTCTGTGTGGGCTCGGTATAATGTCGCATCGTAGGCTGCATCATGGTTGGTTTTGCTGATGTCATCGGCCACCTGTGGCAGCAGGTGTGTGAGGATGTGGGAGGGGAGGAGGAGACAGTGTTGCCGGTGTGTGAGGATGGGGGAGGGGAGGAGGCGACAGTGTCGTCGCCGCTAGGATTATTGAGAGAAGGGAGAGTTGGATCCTATCTTTAGTTGTAATAACAACTGTATATAAGGAGATAGAATTCACAACAGAGCACAAGCAAGAATGAACAAGAAGTTCATCTCCTTCCTTTGCCTTTCTCCATCAGCTTCATGCATATGCTTGGAGGTTGATGGCTCTATGCATCAATTAATCCAGAGGCCAAGGGTTATCCTCCTTTTCAAAAGAAGAAATAAATGTGCTTGGAGGTCTTTGATTTCCCCTTGCTCACAACTACATTCTACCTTGTTTGCTACTTCTACTAAATTTGTCAAAGTCCAAATGGAATCCTAAAGGAGCTACCCAATCAAGTTGACCTACTACTGGGCTTCTAGAATAATGGAACACATCAAACCAGGTATTACGGTGCCTAATAAACAGTGATATTACCAGATTTTTTTTCTAACTAATTAGTAGTAGTACAGAACTAAATACTAGCTCTCGTCCTTGCAACCATATAGCATTAAAGCAGGAAGATAAATGGGTACCTGTCCAAAAGCATTGTTGTATCTCTTCAGTCGTTAAACCTGGCAAAAAGAAGCAACAGTTAGTGCTTGGTTGGCAAAAAATATCTTCCAAAACAGTTTGGCAGATAAAACATAACACGGTCCAGTTTCTCACACAGTTCCCCACTTAGTCATATACCCAGTATAAAATTTCCCGCCCCATGGCTACAAAAAGGTTTCTACCCACCAAGTCGAATACTGCCGGATGCAGTTATTCAATGACTGGATCGCGGAGCTAGGTCTCCGCGAACTGGACCGGACGGGTGCCCGGTTCACTTGGACAAACCGTCAGGCTGACCCGACGCGATCCGTTTTGGATCGCGTCCTAGTTTCCCCGGAATGGGAATTACGCTGCCCCCTAGCCTCGCTTCGGGCGATTACCAGGATCGGCTCTGACCATGTCCCTCTCCTCCTCTCCACCGCGGATGAGCGCCCCCCCCTCCTCGCCACGCTTCCGGTTTGAGCTCTTCTGGCTCAACCAGGCCGGCTTCCAGGAGGCTGTGGCTGCCCGCTGGATCTCTGCCCATTCTTCCCCGCATCGCACCATGTCGGTTGTTGACTCGTGGCACTTTTGTGCCAAGCTTGCCCGCCAATTCATGAAAGAGTGGGGTGCAAACCTTGGCCGGGATCTCCGAGAACGGAAAAAGGCCCTTCTGCTGGCGATTCAAGCTCTGGATGCCCGTGCCGACACATCTGGAATCTCTCCAGATGAGTGGATGTTGCGATATGACCTTGAAGACCAGCTTTCAACCATCTACACTGATGAAGAGGCCTACTGGCGTCTGCGTGGTACCCAGCGATGGGTACTCCGGGGAGATGCCAACACTGCATATTTTCAGGCGGTGGCGAACGGCCGCCGACGCTGCAACTCCATCCACTACCTCTGGGATGGAGAGACCCCTCTCGTCCGCCCCGCGGCCATCTGCTCCCATGTGGATGGCTTTTACAAGGCCCTATTTACCCCCACCCCTCGGGGTGGGGCTAGTCTTGCCCCCGACATTTGGTCGGGTGCGCAATTGGTCTCTGATGCGGCCAACGCCGCTTTAGTGGCCCCCTTCGCCGAGGATGAGGTTCTCCAGGCTATTAAAGGGATGAACCCTGCCTCGGCCCCGGGGCCGGATGACCTGCCAGTAACGTTTTTTAAGACGTTCTGGCAGACCATCAAGCCAGAGGTCATGGCTCTGTTTGAGGAATTCTTCTCAGGCTCTATGGATCTTGGGCGCCTTAACTATGGCATCGTGACCCTCATCCCCAAGGTCCCGGACGCCTCCGACATCCGCCAATTTCGGCCAATCACTGTGATCAATGTGATTTTCCGGATCTTGGCTAAAGGGTACGCCAATAGGGTGACCCTGCTCGCGGATGCCATTACCCACCCGAATCAATCCGCCTTCATTCAAGGCCGATTTATTCTTGATGGGGTTCTGGTATTCCACGAAGTCCTTCATGAGGTCCGGCAGAGACACCATCGGGCGGTGTTTCTGAAGCTTGACTTTCATAAGGCCTACGACACGGTCCACTGGCCCTTCTTGCGGGAAGTGTTGCTTCGCAAGGGCTTCGACGATCGTTGGGTGACTAGGGTCATGCAACTTGTCTCCTGCGGGCGGACTGCTGTGAACATCAACGGGGACATTGGACCCTACTTCCCCACCCTCTGTGGGGTTCGTCAGGGTGATCCTTTCTCCCCCTTTTTGTTCAACATGGTGGTTGATGCCCTGGCATCCATCCTTGATAAGGCCAAGGATGCTGGCCATATTCATGGCATCGTTCCTCACCTCGTCGGAGGGGGAGGGGTCTCCCTCCTCCAATATGCGGACGATACCATTATTATGGTGGAGGGCTCCACCCATGACATCGCTAACCACAAGTTCCTCCTCCTGTGCTTCCAACAGATGTCGGGCCTAACCATTAACTTCGATAAGAGCGAAGTGATGGTGCTCGGGTACCTCCCTGAGGAAGCACAATCCATAGCGGACCGCCTTAATTGTAGGTTGGGTTCTTTCCCCACGACATACTTGGGGATCCCCATCAGTGACTCGCGCCTCACCGTGGCGGACCTCCGCCCCACGGTGACCCGTATGCAACACCGTGTTGAACCCTGGAAAGGGCGTTGGCTGTCAAAGGTTGCTCGGGTGATCCTTATCAACTCTTCGCTCGCTAGCCTTCTATGGTTCCTCATGAGCTTCTATAGCCTCCATGAGACCCTCCATCAGGAGATCGCCAAGTACCAATCCAGATTCTTCTGGGCTGGCGAGGGGGATAAGCAGAAGTACCATATGGTTAGCTGGCCGGATATCTGCAAACCCAAGGATCAGGGAGGTCTTGGGATCCTGTCCTCCCGCCGCATGAACATAGCCCTCCTGACCCGCTGGCTCTGGTGCATTGCCAATGGCGACGGAGGTCTCTGGCTCACCATCATTCGGAACAAATATCTTCGTGGACAGCCCCTTGCCTTCTGTCAGCGCTCGGGCGGCTCCCAGTTCTGGCAGGCCGTCGTCCAGCTACTTCCGGTGCTTCGTATTGGCACCTCCATAGCGGTTGGTACGGGATCTTCGACACTGTTCTGGCTGGACCGATGGCTTGGGGACTCCCCCTTGGCCGCGCGATTCCCTGCGCTCTTCTCAATTGCAGTTGACCCTTGTATCTCTGTCGAGGCGGCCCTTATTGACTTAGGGTGCCTCGCCTTCCGACGCCCCTTCGGGCCTCCAGAAGTGGCTGCCTGGGACACCCTTATGCAGGACATTGCCCTCCTCCCTATGGATGGCGTTGGCTCCCCGGATATAACGTCTTGGCGGCTGGAGCCTTCTGGCTGCTTTTCCACCAAATCACTCTACGCGGCCATCGCCCCCTCGACGGCACCCGAACCCTTTAGTTTGATCTGGGATATCCGCCTGCCCTTGAAGATCCGGATCTTCTTATGGCAATGGATTCGCGGCCGCCTCCCAACTGGCGTGGAGGTCCGTAAGCGTAATGGACCTGGGAACGGGATGTGCCCCTTGTGCGACACGGTGGAGGATGCTAACCACATCTTCTTCGCGTGTCCTACGGCCCAGTTCCTCTGGTCCTGCTTCCGCGAGACAGTTGGGGGTCAGCGGTGTAACACCATCTTCCCTGACCTGCTTGCTGAAATCCATGCTTCCCCCCCGCGCTACCGCCATCTCAGATGGCTCTGCGTTGGGGTCCTCGCTTGGACGCTTTGGACCGTCCGCAATAAGCTTGTCATTCAGAAGGTCCCTCTTCGACGTGCTACTGACGCCATTTTTAAAATGTGTGGTTACTTGCAGCTCTGGCGGCCGCTTAGCCGACCACAGGACCGGGACGTCATCAACAACCTCATCGCCGACCTTCGATTGATGGCCTTCAGCTTGGCGCCCCCGCTCCCCCCGCCTCCTCCGGAGCCAGACTAGATGATGTGCAGCACCCTGTGTGTGCGTGCCTTTTGTTCTGCTTTTCAGGGCTTGTTGAATTGTGCCCTCAGCATTAACCCTTTGACTTCTTGTCGTGGTCAGACTTGTGCGTGTGTGTGTTGTGGCCGAACTTTGTTTGGATGTTGGGCTTTATCTATAAAGCGGGGCGAAAGCCTTTTTCGGTAACAGAGCAGTTTCAGTCATTATATAAAGTTCAGACAGGCATGGTAGACAAAGTCTAAAGACCTGTGCTACAAAGTTATGATGTCCCATTTCCTTTTTTGCGGGAAAACTGTGATTATTTCAATTAGATTACACACCACACAAAACCATGGAGAATACAAACATTATATCCGTCCATGTAAGGCCTTTAAATTTGGTGATCCTAACAGCATTGCAGTTCCCACTAGGATTTGGATCTTAACACCAATATAGATCTTCATTTCATTCCAACATTGGTGCCGTAGTTAATAGCACATACAAGGTTAGTTATATGTTAATTTATTTAGGAAAAATGGATAACTTTGGTCCCATTGATAGAGACAACATGCCCAAGGCACAGTTTGAGCATCTCAGCAAATTAATCTCACACGTCCTTCTGCAGCCAGGGACTTCTGTACGGAAGATTAACTCAAGCTATCAAGGAGGTGGATCCAATGATCTTGAAACCGAACAAGGAAGACCACACCCTGTTGGAATAATCTAGTTAGCTATTTCTCGGGGTTTTAGGTGGAGTGAAGCCGCGAGATGCGCTATGTGCGATCCATGGTGAAGTTTTAGGGCGCCGTGGGCGTGTGCTCGGTCGTGGGATGGCACAACCCGGTAGGATGTGCAGCACAAAATCTTTCTCTCTCGCTTGCCGTGTTCATCTCCATTTGCGGCTACAAGTGGCATCAAAGTCATGTCACACGCTCCGGCAGCCGGGATCGGTACGCCACCGCCTCCATGCGGCATCACAGGACCCGCCGCCGTGGCGGCGAAGTGGTGGTGCAGTAGGCGACCTCGAGTAGCGCCCTCCTGATGCCGACATGGATCGTCCTCTGGCGGGTCGACGACGACGCCGATCCCGATCTGCGCTCAGGTCAATGCCGACGCCGATCCTGATCTGTTGCTGGCTAAGGTCGTGGAGATCTCTGGCATGCCAGCGATTCCTCCCCCCCCCCCGCGCAGCGACAGCGAATTCGGCTACCAGGGCAGTGCCGAAAACCATGCCATGGCAGCTAATTTGGGCGACCCCGTGCAGGCTCGCAGTGTGGTCTTCCTCAACGAAGAGAAGGTCAAGGTCGTCCCCGGCGGCGACGACAACCCTGTGAGACCGTGGTTGGGATGGCGCGCGACATGATGAAGGCAAAGGACATGTCGGACTACTTTTGGGAAGATTCGGTGACCACCGCCATGTACATCCTCAACCACGCGCACACTTGAAGCGTCAAAGCGATGATGCCCTACGAGGCCTCGCATGGCAAGAAGCCCGAGGTGGAACACATGCACGTCTTCAGCCGCGTCGCGCATGTCGAGACGGTGTGGCCAAACCTCAAGAAGCTGGACGACCGGAGCATGCCCATGGTGTTCATCGGGTACGAGCCGGGCTCCAAAGCTTATCGGGTGTACAACCCCACCAACCGCCGCGTGTATGTCTCTCGCGACGTGGTTCGACGAGGACGCGAATTGGAGCTGGAGCCAGGAGAAGGACCGCGTCGGCGGCACGTTCACCATCGACTTCATCATGGATGTAGGTGCGACGGCAGCGCCAGGCGTAAACACTGCCATGGCAGCACCAGGACCATCTGCGGCAACAAGCAAAAACACTGCCATGACAACCGCTCCAGTGGGCGCTTCCTCGACACCTAGAACTGCTGCCATGGCAGCGAAAACTCCATAAACCCGCCGGCACAGGAAGTGGAGTTCGCTATGCCGCTGCCGTATGATACAACGATGTTCGACGACGCTGACGACCCTGATTCCGCGCACCGCTACCGCTGGGTCATCGACTTGCTTGATCAGGGTGCGGCCAACCCAGGGGAGGTAGAGCTCCTTCTTATGCCGGAGGACGAGCCGGCGGCATTTGCCAAGGCCGAGCTCCATGCTGCTTGGCGGGCTGCGATGATGGACAAGGTGGCTTCAATTGAAGCTAACGGGACTTGGTCCGTCTGTGATCTGCCCGCAGGTCACCGACCTATCAGTCTGAAGTGGGCGTTCAACCAGAAAAGGAACACCACCGAGGAGGTGATAAAGTACAAGGCTTGGCTCATCGCAGAGGGCTACGTGCAGCGCACCAACATCGACTCTGAAGAGGTGTTTTGTAACACCCCGGTAGTTCAGCTGCAGTAATCACATGCTAGTATGCCATGTCACCGCTGTCACTGTTGTTAATCTCGCGTTGATTCAAATCCGATTTGAAATTTAAAATTAAAATAAAGTCAAATAATTACTTCTTAAGTTAATTATACAAAATAGTTCATGATATTGAAAATAATCCCAAAGCAGTTATAAAAAAACAAAACCAACATTTTATATAATATTTAGATGCCCTAAAACAATTAAAACAGGGGACAAAACAATATTTTAATCACTATTAAAATTATAAAAAAATTCCAAAGCTTTTCAAATGCCTCCCAAACTTTTTGTGGCAGTGCCATATAATGCATTGTTATTTATGTGACTAGTTACATGTTTTACAAAAGCCAATCAGTGACCAGAGAAAATTAGAAAACATAAAAGAAAAGAAGAAGAAAGTCTCCTGTGCACTTGGCCCACCATGAATAGTACAAGGCTCAGCCCAATCAGAGAGAACTGCCCATTCAAGGGTTCTCTCGATGTTGTTGAAGCACAAGCAAAAACTGGATTTTTTTTTATTCTTCAGCCCCAACCTCCAGATCTATGGTTGTGAGATCACCCGGAGGTCCCATTGCCCCAATCCCGGTGTTCTTCGTTTACTGGTGGCGGGCAGTGACTGTGTTTGTCTGTGGCAGGCATGTCCTTGGTTAGTGGCCAAGAAGCATGATGAGTACGTGTGCAACCGAGAAGGCACCGTGGCATCCGCAAAAGGACCTCTTCACGTGGCACACTCTTTCGAGAGTTTTCTCCAGGTCTGTTTTACTCTCTTTTTTCCTTGTGTATCCCCTGAGTAATTTCTGTGGGTTGTAATCCCTTGTTGGTCCTGTTTCTAGCCACATCTAGCAAATGGAAGCAGGTTTGCTGAAAAAAAAAAGCCAAAATAGACTAGGCGAAGCTGGTAGGCTAGACACAAATCATGAGGGGGATGGTCCTGTCACAAGGATGACTGAACTAGCTGTGGGTGATGGTAGGAGGCGTTGTTTGATGGACTATGCAACAGGGCCTTTGGTTGATTGTACTATGTTGATTTTGTACATGGGGAGGAGAGCCCATAGACGGTCGCGTTGAACCGTTAACAAATTCGGAGTCTTGTTGTGATTGCTTGTCCTCTGATGATCGACTTTGTGCCATGGGTTTTCTAACAATAAGCTTGCTCCCAAGTTATGCAGGATGTCAAGCCAATGAAGATGGACAGTGATGCTCGGGAGGTGCTACAAGTCAGGGCTACTGGGGGCATAAGGTTGTGTATGTCAGACACAGTGATGCATGAAGCCATGGACAGGACTTTGTCAATGCAGATATGAGACAAATTGAAGGCTCAGTTTATGTACTAGACCCTGATCTAGAAGGCCACAAGTTGTGGGAGAGAGAGAGACCTCTAAATATTGTCGGAACTGACGTTCCAAAGTAAACCATTCGTCTTCGGAGGCCCCGTATCCATGCTCCCGGTACATCAATTGGATTTGTGCTTGACTGATGGTCAGCAAACAACTACATCACAAAATTTGTACCACATATAAATCCCATGACCAAAATCTTAACTTTCTATTACTGGCAGTCGTGACTACAAAAAAATTATGCTCACCTCATTAACTTGAAAATATGTCCCATTAAGCGGAAAGCTTCCTCTCATTGCTGTCCGGCATGGTATCTGCTTGAATTTGTCACACAGTGATTATTTTTGCTTTATGGATATTATATATATGCACATAAATTTATCATCATGTTTAAAAAGGTTTTTCTGCGAGTAACTCATTTAGAAAACCTATTAGGAACTTGCCAGAATTGTTGTTCTGACTTTCTGAGCCTGAATTTCCCGTGCACTGTTGCCGCTAAAGCATGTTGAACTTCCACATAGTTTACTGGTTTCGTCGAAGTTACAGAATGTCTTTGGTGCATCAGCTGATTGTGCTGTTTCACCTGTTTAAATTTCCAGCATTATTAACATGTAACTAGGATAAAGTTTCAAGTGCATGCTCTTGCCTCGGGTCCAAACATAAAGATGATATCGACAGTGATCGTCTGGCTCTCTTTTGTCGAACTGCAAATATGTAAGCAAAACCCTGGCTTTAACGCATACTTGATTAATAAAAAAAAGTGCCTAAGTTGCTATCTGCTCGGAACTTACTCCTTTCAGAATAGGGTGCCAATCCGGCAGTTCATAGCTGCAAACAAATTAAATTAAATAAGTCAAAACAATAAGCTGCAAACAAATGAAATTATACATAGATAGATGTGTGTGTTCTCCATCCTGAGTGATGCAGATATTACAAAGGAACTCTGAGATATTCTAATTAGTTTAATATCAAGGAAAAATTCATACACTTTGTGTACACTCCTCAGGCGACTGACGTTCTTGAGCTTGCGAGTTGGAATAGATGCAGCTTCGGGACTTATAGCGACCAAGGCCTTTGACATGTCAGTGTCTTCAGTATCAATGTTATTTGCTTGCATATAACTCCTCAAGTTTTGTTTAAACTCCTCCATGTTAAGATTGATGGTAGGAATTTCATCAGGGTCGTCAGTGAAAAGATCCTGTACTGAAGCTTCTTGTGCTGCAATTTCTGGTTCAGGATCGGGGCTTGATGGTTCCTCCACAATTGGCTGATGATTACCAGAAGCAACATGGCCGTGATGGTTTGCATTCCACTCAAAATGACCCTCTGGTCTCGGGTCTATGTATGTTTGGTGGCACATCTCTGCGACCTTTAAATTTTCTGATGCAACCGAACTCTTCTCCTCAGGACCAGTAAGCAAAAGCCTTGCACTGTATTACACACATTATTGTTAGTGACATGTCAGCAAAATACAATTTGGATTCCACGAAATCTCAAAATTCACATAAAACTCACCATTTGAATATCAAGCTAGTAGAACAGGTAAGTGCGTGAACAGAAAATCGAATAGGTATGAGCTTTTCATTAATGCTAGCCCGATAATTTCAATCAAATTTTAAACTAGGGAGAACTGATTTACACTCCAGTATAAATGTAACTATATCTTATGATTAGAAAATAATCAGGTCGTGTATAGTTGTGCCAAGGTTGCTCGTATCATACACATAGTCTAGAGCTACAATTGTGAATTGCAATAGATAGAGAATATCATCCTTCATATATACTCCATGATCTAAGGTCTAAAAAATATTGTGTAGCTGGTTAATAGCTGAAGTAACAAGGATATCATGCAATTTAAGAGATTACCTTGCAAATGCACTAGCGAAGTGCTTACACTCAGCTCTCATGGGGCATGCATTGCAGTTAGGCTTACTTTTGGTACAGAAAATCTGAAAGAGGAAGAAAACAGTCCATCAGTTCATATTAACTCAAATTCCTGTTAGATCATTAGATAGATGCACTGTCTCGCGCCTGTCACCTTTCCAAAAGTTATCATTTGGTAGTGAAGCTCGTACCTGCATACTGAGAGGTGTTACTAAATGTTGGAAGCTAAGAATATTTGTTTTCTGAAATGCTTAATTTGACTTACAAAGTAAACTGATCAAGCTTGCATAGTCGAGGCCAAAGATATTTCTGTATGTGGTCCAGCACGGGATAACTTCGATGGAAGAAGATGATATATGTCAGACAAATTAACCGGTATATATGTATATGCTCCCTGTGATCAAGCTAACTCAAGGGAATAAGAAACATACAGTTTCAATAGGTGCAGTTGAAGAGAGTCAGGCAGAGGTTGAAGAGGCACCCAGCCAAGCCTGACACATATCCGAGCAACATTTGTGTCCACCTAAGGGATTAAACATAAAGATTCTCTGAATAAGAGTGTAACTGGGAGAAGCTTCTCAAGGTAAGGACCGAACATACCGGAAAAGCTACATGACCTAGTGTCAAAAGGCGAACACACTCAGTACTTTTGAGTCCAAGCCCTCTAATGCTTAGAAGGAACTCCCTGAAAGGGTGAAACAAAGGTTCTGACAGGTTAAGAAAATGCAATGGTCAAACGTAATTAAGAAAAAAATATTTAGCTATTGCTAATAGACAGGCCTGTATGACAAGCATGTTTGAGACATGCAAATCGCACATAGCACTCGGAATTTTCCGACACTCGGTTACTACTTAGTTGAATATCTTGGGATCAAATTGACTTATAAAAAATATCTCAGTATTAGCATCGTCACATAAGATTCTGCCATCTTATATACTATGTGCACTTCTATTACTTTACTATGAAGTTATCTTGTTTACCAAAAAAGGCTTTCGCCCTGCTTTATAAATAAAGCAACCACTAGAGCCAAGGTCCAACAAAGTTTAACAAGGTTCACGCTGCACACAACACGCACACACACACACACACACACACACACAGCAGTACAACAGATTCTGCTGAGGGCATAGCTCAACAAGCCCAAGAAAAGAACGAAAAAACAAACAGGCACCACTGACTGAAGTTATCTTGTTTAGCATCTTTTGGTCGATTGCCTAGTCTTGTGCCAAAACTATGGCACCACTACGGCAGCCGGGTGTCTACTTCCAATCATGGTGGGCCTCCTCAGTCTTGTCTGTATTGCTGCTCAGAGGAAGGGCACAACATCGCTCATCATGATTGCAGCCTGGTGCCTGGAAGCAGCGGAACATCTGCACTCTCAGTGCTGCACGATGAGGCATCCCGCAGCAGCTGTGCAAGATTCAGGACGAGGCTCGTGACAGGTTTAGACTAGCTGAACTGTCGATGAGTTACAGTTTAAGAGGAATTTCAGTAGAAAGTAGCTACTTTGGCAGGATAAAGCACTCAATCTGGGCAAGAT
The DNA here is from genome assembly GCF_056163025.1 of Triticum urartu. NCBI lineage: Eukaryota > Viridiplantae > Streptophyta > Magnoliopsida > Poales > Poaceae > Triticum > Triticum urartu. The sequence goes on along the minus strand of NC_141879.1, from coordinate 452,643,149 downwards.
CTGAGGTACATATGAGGCCAGCCGGAACACAGCGGCTTAGGGTTTTAACCCAGTTACAAGAGATGATCGTCTCAGATCCAGAATGGTTGTTCTTATAGCCTTACAGGACAGCAAGCAAAAGAGGGGGAAACAGTAAATGAGCAAGCCCGTTGTCGGATAAATTAACAGTGACGGCTGGGCTTCGGTGAGCCGTAGGATGGACCACCTGTGGTTGATATTGCCGAAGCTGGTAGGAAGCGGTAAGTGGCGCCAGGAACCGTAAGATGCAGATTGGACGACGCAGGCTTCATCACTCAGAGGTGAAACATTACACCTCTATATACTGTCTTCAGTTCTAAGTGTCGATATTCAGCTTCGTCAGGCTTAAGAGCCTGGCAGCTCGTGCTTGGGACCAGAGGCGCAGAGCTAGCTGGTGCAAGGGGTGTGATGTTAATCATGCCCAGGGAGTAATCACATTGTGTTGTGACTGGGTGCATGGTTCAATCGACGAACCACGAGATATGCAAAACTCTCCTTTGTTTTAGGGCAATGAGATGCAAGCCTTTTGCGTATTCGTGGAAAGAATGCTTGAAAACAAGTGCATTATCTATCCCATGTGGCTATAAGAATAATTTATGAAACTAAAACAAGCCTTTTGCGTACCCTTATGGGATTCTATAGCTTCCCGGAATCCCTTCATCACGACATTGCCAAATACCAATCTAGGTTCTTTTGGGCCGGCAATGGCGATAAACAAAAGTACCACATGGTCAAGTGGTCGGAGATTTGTAAACCAAAGGACCAAGGTGGCTTGGGGGTTATTTCATCCAAACGGATGAACATCACCCTTCTCTCCAAATGGTTGTGGAGAATAGCCGCGGGCGAGAGCGGGTTGTGGTTAGACATCCTACACGCAAAATATTTGCGTGGCCAACCATTGGCGTTTGCCCCACGGTCTGGAGGGTCCCAGTTCTGGCAAGCGATAATCCAACTACTCCCGGTCCTCCGTATAGGATCTTCTATCTCGGTAGGATCCGGGGTTGGTACCCTGTTTTGGTTGGACCGTTGGTCGGGTACCAGACCTTTCGCGGTACGCTTTGCGCTGCTTTTCGGCATTTGTGCGAGACCTCATATCTCGGTAGAAGATGCCCTTGGTAACCTTGCCAACCTCACGCTTAGACGTACTTTTGGTACGGCGGAACGGGACCAATGGGAGGAGCTGATTGAGTGTGTGGCGCTACACACCCCCTCGCTTGAGAGTGACACCATCTCTTGGCATCTCGAGCCGAGTGGACAATTCTCCTCTAAGTCCTTATATAAGGCCATTGCAGCCACGCCGGGTCTGGCGGAACTTAATCTCCTTTGGGAGATGAAAGTGTCGATGAAGATCAAAATCTTCCTTTGGAAATTGGCGCGAGGTTGGTTACCCTCGAGTACCGAGGTTCGAAAGAGAAGTGGCCCCAGCGATGGAAATTGCCCACTATGTGATGTCCCGGAAGACTCCAGTCACATCTTTTTTCACATGTCCGGCAGCGATCTTCCTGTGGAGTACCCTTCAGGAGGGGATTGGTGGCGGATGGTGCCATGGCAACCTCCCAGATATGTTCCTTGAAGTGCGTAACATGCCGCTAGTCAACGACCCACAATGTGGGTGGTAGTAATTAGCGCTCTAGCTTGGACATTATGGACCATCCGTAATAAGCTTGTGATTGACTGATGATTCCGCGACGCGCTACTGACGCGATATTACAAATTATGTGGTTTCTTACAGCTATGGAGACCGCTCAGTAAGCGGTGTGCTCGCAACAACATTGACAGGATCATTGCCGAGCTTCGCTCCATCGCCTCCCGTCCCCGCCACCACCGCCGGAGCCGGATTAGCTTGTTGCTCTATTTCTTTGTTGGGGTTGTTGTGCTGTGCCCCCAGCTAACCTTGCACTCTTCTTCGGAACTAGACTAGTTTGTGTTTTGTTTGAACTGCTCCTGTACTGCTGGTGTGACCTTGTTTTGCTTGGTGGTTGCTTTGTAATATAAAGAGGGGGGAAAGCCTTTTTCGTCGGTCAATAGGTCTGATAGTTTTCTTAAAATGTAACTGGTTACTTACTTTGCTGTTTCTGGTTCGAGATCTCTCAGCCATTCAAGATCAATGCTTCCATGGTCTCTCACCAATCGATTTAGAAATTCCTGCACAGCGAATGACCAAGATTAAAATGGGCAAATTTAATATTGTAAATCAAACATGTACCACAGTTGAAATGTGGACATGTTTGACTGGCTAGAGTTTTCAGCCCTGTCATTTTGTCAAAAAGCTTCCTTATACCAGACTTACTTTTATTCGGCCTGCTAGCATATTGTTCAGTCCTCGCTCTCTAATGGTTTCAGATATGGCTTTCACATCTGCTTGCCGTACTGCTTCCCAATCAACCGAATCTTTTGCATTAGGACTTCTTGGTTTATCTCCATTATTGGCGAACAATTCTTTTCGTATTTTTTCCCAATCATAAGTTTTCTCTGTAGGCCCACACACCGTCTTTCCTTTTGATTCATCTGTAGGAACTTCCGATGAACCTTTTTGACTAACTTTTGATTTCCTTATGGGATCTGCAACTCCCTGTGAGACCTGTGAATGAGCATTCAGGTTTTCACACAAGTTTGAAGAACAATAATTTTCACATGTTTCTGCCTGAAGTCTGATAATGTTTTCCAGTTGGGGTTGGCTGCATCCTGACTGACCGTCCATTTGCTTTGCCCTTGTTCTGTATACCTCTTGCGAATTTGAACACTCTTGCTGTTGCGCAAATGGAACTTCAATGTCCTTGCTTGAAAATTTGTATTCACAAAATAACTGTTCTTTAGAAAGTGACTCATCCACTGAACTAATTAATGGCTGAAAGTTTTGTTTCATTATTGGTGAAAAATTCTCATTTTGCGAAGGCTCGGTAGGAAAATGGGACTTCTGCTGGACTAGTGACTCGTCCATACAATATAGAACATTGCTTGAACAATCAGCCTCTCTGGTTTTATTTCTGTTGGACATGCTAGAAGCAGATGGTAACTGATAAAAACTATCCTCAGGTTGTGTAATATTTGGATGAAACATGCTATCAAGGCCTGTGCAGAATGAATTGTCCAGATGGCTGACAAAAGGAACACTCGTCGAATCCACATGGCCATTCTGGAGATAGGAGGCGTAAGCCTGATAAGTTCTGTTTAGATCAAACAACACATCTTTATTCACACCTGGGACTGGAAGAAGATTAACTCCATATTCTGATGATCCGACCATATCATTATGCATGTTCTGGAAATCTTGCATTGGTGGATGCTCTGCATGTCCAGTTGAACTTGTCATCCTATTGGGTAAATTTATCACCATGTGGTCCTTTTCTGGGAAGTATGGCAACAAACTGAACCCCATTGGATCAGTTCTGTGAAAAGGGTAATCTGGCGAATGTTGAGAAGAAACAGAAGAATTTTGTGAAGAAATAGCATCCTCCATTGGTACTTCAGCTTCTATCACGCTTGCAATGCCACTTTCTGGGACAACAAATTTTGATTGCCTATTTTCATGGAGGTCAATTAGGGACTCCCTATATGGAACAGAACATTCTCCTGCTGCAAAGTTGAATCCATCTCCAGAAAAACTTCCAATCAATTCGTTACTGTTACTTCCTTCATGAAACTCGGTATTAAGTATCTCTTCAACAGAGAACTTCCCTTTCAGCTTGAAAGAATCACCAAATAGTCCAGAACAGCTATCATTCTGTCCAGGAGGCATATGAGACTGTTAGGAATATGCAACTTGTATTCCCATGAGGCCATAGGCCGATATATATATACATGTACAGGTGTGGAACATATGCAGGAAACCCCTCATACAACGAGATAAATACAAAGGGGTACATGACTTATATTATAACTCTAACACCCCCCCTCAAACTCATGGTGGATGAACAACACTGAGTTTGGAGAGATAAAAGCCATGTTGTGCTCTAGTCTGAGCCTTTGTCAGGAAATCCACCAACTGTAACTCGGAAGGCACATACTGAAGAGCAATAACCTGATCCTGCACAGCAGCGCGCACATAGAAAGCATCAACACCAATATGCTTGGTGAGCTCATGCTTCACAGGATCGCGTGCAATGCTGATAGCACCTGTACTGTCAGATAGAAGCAGAGTCGGTGTAGTGACAGAAACACCAAAATCCTGAAGTAACCACCGTAACCAAGTCACCTCTGCCGTCAAAAGAGCCATTGCTCGCAACTCAGCCTCGGCACTCGAACGGGAAACTGCAAGCTGTTTCTTCGTCTTCCAGGCAATGAGAGAACCACCAAGAAAAACACAGTAAGCAGAAAGTGAACGGCGATCGGAAGGATCACTAGCCCACGTAGCATCCGAATAGGCCTGGAGCTGTAAAGAACTGGAGCGAGGAAAGAATAGACGGTGAGAGATCGTGCCTCGAAGATATCGAAGAACACGAAGGAGATGACTATAGTGAACCGAGGTGGGGGCAGAGACAAACTGACTCAGAATATGAACCGGATAAGAGATGTCCGGACGAGTGACAGCTAGATAGACAAGACTGCCAACAAGATGACGATAACGCGTCGGATCAGGAAGAGGATCACCATCAGTAGCACGGAGGTGAACATTGAGCTCCATAGGAGTCTCAACAACGCGCTCGTCAGTAAGAGCAGCACGAGCAAGAAGATCCTGGATATACTTTTCCTGGGATATAAAAAAGCCATCAGAGGTAGAAGAGACTTCAATCCCAAGAAAGTAGCGAAGAGGTCCAAGATCAGACATAAGAAACTGCTCACTAAGACGGGCCTTGACAAAGGCAATATACTCGGGGTCATCCCCCGTGATGATCATGTCATCAACATAAAGAAGAAGAAGAGTCCGACCACGAGGAGAAAGGTGAATAAACAATGCGGGATCATGAGCACTTGCTAAAAAACCAGCAGCAGTGATCACAGAGGCAAAGCGCTCAAACCAGGCGCGGGGGGCTTGCTTAAGGCCATAGAGAGAGCGACGAAGACGACATACCATGCCATCAGGAACAGAATACCCAGGTGGTGGCTGCATGTACACCTCCTCACGCAGCTCACCATTAAGAAAGGCATTCTTAACATCAAGCTGAGATACAGACCAGTGGCGTGCAGAGGCAACGGCAAGAAGGGTACGAACAGTGGTCATATGAGCCACAGGAGCAAAAGTCTCATCATAATCACGACCATGCTCCTGCTGAAAACCACGAGCCACAAGACGAGCTTTGTGACGCTCAAGAGAACCATCAGAGCGAGTCTTAACCTTGTAGACCCACTTACAAGTGATCGGACGGACTCCGGGAGGAAGAGAAACAAGATCCCAAGTACCAGTGCGTTCAAGAGCAGCAATCTCCTCTGCCATCGCAAACTGCCATTCAGGATGAACAACAGCCTGACGGTAAGAAGTCGGCTCAAGAACAGCAGCACCAGCGGTGGGAAATCCAAAGCGATCAACAGGCGGACGAGGACGAGAACGCAAGCCATAAGTAGGCTGAGAGGAAGATGACGACCCATCCACAGAGACATCAACTGGTCGTGGACGACGAGTGTAATGCTGAGGAAGAGATGGAATAATAGAAGAAGGAATCGGCAAGGTAGAATCAGGGGGTGACGACGAAGAAGTCACCGGAGATGAAGGTGTAGAATCCGGTGACAAACTGGGAGAGGAAGTCACCGGAGATGAAGGTGGAGAATCCGGCGACATGCGAGGCGAGGAGACCGGGGAGGATGGTGGCTGCAAGTCAACAAGATGTGGAGAAGGAGAGGAAGTGGAACGGAGAGGTACAGTGTCGGCGGGGGTGATAGGTGAGTCAGGAAAAGTGAGGAAAGAGATATCCTGCACTGAAAAAGTCGAGGAAGATGGGCGTGGGTAGAAGGGACGAGACTCTTCAAAAGTCACATCTCGAGAGATACGCATCCGACGACCAATAGGATCCCAACAACGATAGCCCTTATGCTCATCACTGTAGCCTAAGAAAACACACTCAACAGACTGAGCGGTCAGTTTGGTGCGTTCGCGAGGGGCAAGAAGAACATAGCAAACACAACCAAACAAGCGAAGCATCGAATAATCGGGAGAACGATCAAAAAGTCGCTCGAAAGGAACACCACCCTGTAGAGCAGCGGAAGGCTGTAGATTGATAAGATAGGTGGATGTGGAGACGGCCTCAGCCCAAAAATGAGGCGGGAGAGAGGCAGCAATCATCAATGCACGAGCCGTCTCAAGAAGATGTCGATGCTTTCGCTCAGCCACACCATTCTGAGCATGAGCACCAGGACAAGAGAATTGAGAGAGAGTCCCGTGCTCAGCAAGAACACCACGCAACATCTTAGAGATATACTCGCCAGCGGAGTCAGCACGAAAAACACGAATGGGTGAAGAGAACTGAGTATGAACCATGGCAGCAAAACGCTTATAAATAGACAACACCTCAGAACGAGAAGTCATGAAATAAAGCCATGTGTAACGAGAGAAATCATCTATGAAAATAATATAGTATTTATGAACACCTTTCGAAGCGAAAGGGGCCGGACCCCATACATCAGAATGGACTAAATCGAAAGGACGCTTAGACACTGACTCACTATGTGAATATGGTAACTGAATCTGCTTGCCAAGACGACAACCCTGACACTCTAAAGAGACATCTCCTGAGACAGACCCCAGAAGGCCTCGACGAACTAAAGAAGACAACCGAGAACCACACAGATGACCAAGTCGATGATGCCACTGCTGGAAGGAACTAGTGACGGAGGCAACAGAAGCGGAAGAACTGGCAATGGTGGTGGCAGCAGAAGGAACATGAAGCCAGTCCAACTCCCAAAGACCCTGAGAATCACGGCGGCGAGGGCCAGCCCCAACCAGAGTGTGCGTGTGACGGTCCTGGACAGAACAAGAGTCAACGTCGAGGATGACGCGACAACCAGAATCCGTAAGTTGACCAGCAGAAAACAAATTCATGGTAAGTCGAGGAACATGAGCAACATCAGGAACAAAATAAGAAGGAGTAGTAAGATTGCCTCTACTAGCAACAGAAAGTGGAGTACCATCAGCAGTGAAGACATGAATAGGAGAATCCAGTGATCGAAGAGAGGACAAAGTGGAGGAATGAGAAGACATATGAAAAGAAGCTCCAGAGTCCAGAACCCATGGGGATGTACCTGACTGTGTAGAGGGTGATTGCTCAGTGCGGGAAGCATCAGTCACAGAACCGGCAGTACCCGTCGAGGAAGAACCTGAAGCCGCGAGCAGACGCTTAAGTCTCAGAATATCCTGCTCAGTCAAAGCAATGGCTGAAGCTGTCGAGGTAGACGACGAAGTCCCTGAAGATGATGATTGAGCCTTGCGCAGGTGTTTCTTCTTCGTGTAGCACTGAGACTCAAGATGACCATCATTGTTGCAATAGGCGCAGTGTGGACGGGGGCGACCTGAGCCTCCAGAAGGAGTGGGCAAGAGCGGCGGAGCACTAGAGCGAGAAGTGGTCGATGGAGCACGAGTAGCAAGCACAGAGGGAACCTCCAGCAAACCAGCACCACGTAAGCGAGTCTCCTCTACACGAATCTCAGAAAGCGCCTCCATGAGAGAAATACGGCCACGAGCAAACAACTGAGCACGCCGGGGCTCAAACTCCTTACGGAGCCGAGACAAGAACTCATAGACGCGATGAAACTCCAAATTGGCCTGGACAGCCTGGCAACAGGGGCAGGTACGACACCCAGCACTACGGAGAGAATCAAGCTGACGCCAGATAGCAGAACTCTGTGCATAGAAGTCATCAACAGTAGAGTCACCCTGCTGAAGAGCATGCTCCTGACGGATCACAGAGAGGTATAGGGCATCACCAGAGGGCTGATAGCGCTCACGAAGACGGATCCACATCTCAAAGACAGTAGAAAGACCCAGAAATTCAGAAGCAAACTGAGGCAGAACACTAGCAGTGAGAACAGCTGCAGCACGAGCATCATCATCAAGCCACTGGGTGTAAGCAGACAGAGCACCATGATACAACTGAAGAGCCTCCTCATAAGCCAAAACCCTCTCATCATAAGCACGATCAGCAGCCTCATCAGCAACCTTAGCCGCATCCTTGGCGGCCTGATTAGCATCCGTAGGAAGAACCGATGGAGTTGGCGGAGTAGGGGCCACCGGAGGAACTGGACGTGGCGGACAGCAGACCTCGCCAGAAAGAACACCCCAAAGACGAATGCCACGCATGTGAATGCGCATGAAGCCAGTGAACTCGGTGTAGTTAGTACCATCAAAGATCACCGGACAGCGAGGGACAGCAACAAAACCCGATGCAGCAGACATTTTTTTTTGTAGATCCGATGAGAACAACCAGATCAGGATCAGGCGCTGGCTATGGAGCAGCTTTCGAGTGGGAGAGCAGCGCTGCTGGGAGATCGAGGCCGGCGGATCAGGCGCTGGCTATGGAGCAGCTGCGAGTGGGAGAGAGAGGCGGGCGGGGGCGAGCGAGGCGAGACCACCAGCGACCTGAGCGGGCCGGCGCCGGATCGGGCGTCCGCTGGAGAGGACGCGAGCGACGGGCGTCTGCGGGAGAGGGAGCGGAGGGAGATCGAGGCCGGCCCGTCGATCGGGACCCGGCTACAGGATCTTGGCAGCTGGCTCGGTCACGAGCGGAACCAGTCGGCTGGAAGCGACGGGCGTCCGCGGGAGATCGATGGAGTCCGATCGGGAGAGGAGGGAGATCGCCCCCTGCGGCCGGCTGCTTCGATCTGGCTAGGCACTCTGCTTCGATCGAGAGCGGCAGCAAAGATCTGGAGAGGAGGGATCGAATGCACGAGTTGCAGCGTGCGAAAAAATTAACCTAGCTCTAATACCATGTTAGGAATATGCAACTTGTATTCCCATGAGGCCATAGGCCGATATATATATACATGTACATGTGTGGAACATATGCAGGAAACCCCTCATACAACGAGATAAATACAAAGGGGTACATGACTTATATTATAACTCTAACAGAGACATCTCTGCTGTAGATCCCTCCGGGCCTTCTGGTTTGACTGGAAATTTCGCAGCAACCGCCATGAAAGCAGAACTGGATTTTTTTTAAATAATGGCAGTTAGACTAATGTTGAAACAATAACATGCGAATTAGAAGCAGTATACTTATTCCAGATAGGCTAGAATTTAATTCTCAATAAATTAAATAGGCTAGAAGTTTGCTTTCACCTAGAAAGATGGTCGGCAACATTCTGAGTAAGATATACACCCACAACCGAGTCAACAACTGATCCTTTCCAAGGAGAGAATCGTCTATCCCCTGTAAAGAGATCCAGTATTGAAGTTTATTGTGCAAGCCAAAAACGCATCTGAACTGTAACCTAACACACATGTAACCATAGTCTTGTAACAATAAGAAAGAGCCATCTCTTCCATTCATATATTGGGATGGTGCATGATGGTGGTCCATGTAACATTCTGAAGCATTGTTTTCTTAACTAAAATTCAGAAGCACTGTTCAAATGCAATCAACTGATCTTCTTTTCGGATGCAAACCCTAACTACTTCATTTTTTTTTCAGGATCAGTCTCACAAATGCAATTTAGACCATTATCACGATATAAACACATATCTGTCGCGTGTTACTTTCTACGAAAAAACTATGCTATGATGAGATGAGATCAATCTAAATATTTTAGGACCTAAATAAAAACAAGTTGCATGCTCAAGGAGGTAACGAACTTTTATGTGACCATAGGGAGTAGTATATACCAAAGAGAACGCACTACAAATTTGATGTTGAAACAGAATTCATACCCTGAACTAGGTGCATGCGAGCAATAAATGCATCGATTCTCCCCCGGAACACTCTTCTTTCCTCATCAAGCAACTTCTCTTTATCCTTGTCCATGCCTCCAGCATCATCACTCATATTTGGTGCAATTAGTAAGTTCCACATCAAAGAGGTTACTGGATCGATGTCCACCCTGGGTCGAGAACGTTTTTTATTTCCATTTCTCTGAAATGGTACGAGCGCATCAGATGTGCCTTTATTACAAGCAGCTGCCATAACTTTATCTGATTTGCTAATGTATAAAAGGTTGAAAATTTCAATTTCGGCGTCTAAAGGATCAGCTGATAGTGCTATAAGTTCAGTAATGGCTCCATCAATATGCTCGGAACCGATGCTTCTATAATTATCACGGTCAGAGATCTCCAAAATGCTTGGTCTCTCCATACTTCTTTTAGACTCCGACGTTGCCGCCTTAGTAGTAGTTCCTGCAGAAAGTTCAGAGCCACAAGAAATAGGCTCATTGTCGGTGCATTTGCCTTTTGACGATAAACGTTTTGCAGGACGAACAGTTTCTTTCCTTGTGCCTCTGCCTTTTGGCTTCCCATTGCTTTCTTCCTTTCTTGGACGGCCGCTCTTTGGCTTTTTGGTAGGGTTTGCTTCTTTGTTTTCTCCAGAAGCATCTAGCAAACGGCGTTTAGCTCTTGTTGATTTACTTACTGGTTTCCCAACAGCTTCAATTCCTGTGTGTGTGATCTGCTCGCCATGAATAGCAATGCAGTAGTTGTTCACAGCATCATCATAAGCAGACGCGCCATGTGTTTCTGGAACTGATTCTGGCCCGTTAACCATGCGTTTTTCGAAGTACTGGAGTTGATGAATACCACCACTGGGGATATAATTTTCTATAAATGGATTCTCAGTACCACTGGGCAATTGTGTGTGCTCTGCAGTCGAGTATCTTGGCTGTTTGCCAGGTAAAGCAATACTACAATCTTCGTCAATGGAGTAATGCAGAGTAGGTTCGACTTCCAAAGTCTGAAGTTGATGGCTTCCCATCGTCTGGATATTACGTATTTGGTAGTACATTGTTTCCTCCAAGAGAATTTATGTATCTGGACTGTTTGTCAGGCGAAGCAACAAAAACTGTGTCACTGGTGTCACACAGGGACAGGGTAGGTTGGTTATGTTGTTGGACCCTGATGAGTTCAGAGATCCCAGAGCTAATCATTCGTTGGTGACATCGTGATTTATCAAGGGCCAACGACCTCTGGACATCAGCCAAGGTAAAAGCTCCAGAGTTTGTTGCTGAAACTTCATTTGTATTCCACTTACTGGGAAGATGCGCTGACGAGGAAGAAAACTCGCCCACAGCTCCAAACTGCTGATTCTTTTGAGACTCTGGTCTCATCTGTTGGCAAGTTTCAGTAAGATAAGATCCTCGAGAACTGCTGGAATGGGGGTCATTATGGATTGTCCTTGAACTATTTGAGTGCACAAAGCTTGTGTCTAAAGAAACCATAGGGCCATTGACAGCACTATGCTCTCTCTGATTACCTACTGGTGCAGGAATATGGGGAAAATCGTAAGAATTATGAAGACCAAAAGAAGCTTCATTATGGTTGTTCTGATTGGTAGCAAAGCTCGAACCATCGCCCTGCACAGAAAATCCGTCCATTGTCACAGCTTCTCTTGTAAAAGCTTTGGGGTTGGCATTTATTGAGCTGCTGGTGCCCCCCCAATGACATGCCACCCGCGCATGAGTTCTTTTAGCTGCATATATTGATGACCGAGGATCCTCTGGATTGAAAGACGCTTCAGTAACCTGGGCTTGTGATGCTAGATCAGCATTTTTTCGCCGATCATCCTCATTGAACTTCAAGCTTCTCCTTGCTTTTATTTTTTCAGCTCTGTTCTGCATATCAGAATCTTCTGCTGGAGGTTGGTTCGTTGTTGCGTTTAGTCCCTTTTTGCGGACATATTTCCTCTTGCCAGTTGAGCGAGTCTCCTTCTCCTTGGCAGGCTTTGCAGTTGTATACTTCTGTATTTTGGTTATTTTTTTCTCTTTGACTACCTTGGGCCTGTGCTTTTTCCTCTTAGGTATTTTGTCTTCTTTTCTACTGAAGCCAGTACCTTCAGCCGGACCAGCTTCATTGTTTGTCCCCAGCTCAATGGGTGAATTCATCTGAGATGCCTGAAACTTGCCCTCGTCCATGCTAGCTATTTTTTCCTCAAAAACTTAGTGTTCATCTGTAAAAAAGATTTACAAAGACACCATGCAAAAAGGTTATATAATGTCCAAAAGAGCAATGATCGCAGTGTAAGTAAACAGTACAATGATCGTGCGGCTTTGCTTAAACACTAAGTTTTTGCGGAAACACGTAGTACTACGTGGTAACTTCTTCAACTCTCGCATCGGCATGTTTTCTGCGTGTACTAAGGACATAGATTCGAGAGTAACTCAGCATTTTCATCTTATCTCCTTCAACCTTCTTATTTAGGAAATATATGTCCCATTTCAAACCATCAAAGTTGGTTCTCCCTCCGTCCTAAAATTCTTGTCTTAAATTTGTCTAAATATGGTGTATCTGATACTAAAACGTGACTTGATACATCCGTATTTAGACAAATTTAAGACAAGAATTTTGGGACGGAGGGAGTATTTCAATGGGATGGAACATGATCTTCTCAAGGACTAGCAAAGATTTCAATGGGATGGAACAATACAAGCTTGTGTGACGACATTGCTTCGACGTTAAGCTTTTTGTGGAAGCATCATATAACACGTGACTTTTTCACTCTCGCTCGGCATCGTGATCCATGTGTGTGCTTCTTTTGTTAGAAATGCTAGCAACATATGGCACTACCCGCATGCCATCCAAACCTATTGGTCATTAACTTAGATGTTCCCAATGTTTTGGCTGCTATCCAAATTACTCTATTATTCCAAAGCCAATGAAATATTCCAACTATCCAGTTATTAACGTGTGTCCCATAGCGTGGCTTTGCTTAAACACTTAGATGTTCCCAAGGTTTTGGCCGCTATTTTGAATTACCCTATTATTCCAAAGCCAATGAAAGTACATGGTATCACGTGGTACCATCTTCAACTCTCACCTCGACATGTTTGCAACGTGTGCTAAGGACGTAGATTTGAGTCTAAGTTTTCGCCTTCAAAAACGCTTGGCAACATTGGGTAAGCCTTTATGAATAGGTCGGAGGTCTATCCTCCTTTTCGGGAAAAGAACTGCAAAGAGGACTTTGCTTTAGTGTTAAGCATTCAAGAAACACTCGGCACCAAGTTAAGTGTTGGCATGCCTAGTGCCATTACTCGCTTAGGGCATGAGGCTTGTGTGGCGGCATTGATTTGATGCTCAGCTTATTGTGGAAGCACCTTATAACCCATGCCTATTTCACTCATTGGTTGGTATCGTGATCCATGTGTGTGCTTGTTTTTAGACATGCTAACAACATATGGCACCACCCACATGCCATGTTCTGACTATTCGGTTAATAACACGTCCATAGCACGGCTTTGCTTAAACACTAAGTTTTTTTAGGAAACGCATGGTACTGTCTGCAGGGACAGAGCCAGGATCCAAGAAGGGGGGGGGGGGGGCAAACACAATTTACCAAGCTTTAGGGGGGCAAATATAAATTTAAAGGGTATATATGTAATTTTTTAAGGAAATCTCAAGGGTATATGTAAAACAATTTCAACCAGGGAGGGGGGCTCCCCTCACCCCTGGCGGTGGCTTCATGACTAACCATGTGGCGCCTTCTTCAACTCTCGCCTCGGCATGTTTATCACATGTGCCAAGTAGATAGATTCGAGAGTAAGTTGTCGCCTTCAAGAAACGCTTGGCGACATTGGTTAAGCGTTTATGCAGAGGCTGGAGATCTATCCTCCTTTTCGAGGAAAAAGTGTGAAGAGGACTTGCTTTAGTGTTAAGCATTCAAGAAACGCTTGGTGAAAAATGTCAATGTTGGCATGCCTAGAGCCATTATTCACTTAGGGGCATGAGGTTTGTGTGGCGACATTGCTTCGACGTTAAGCTTTTTGTGAAAGCATCTTATAACTTTTTACTCACTGCTCGGCATTGCGATCCACGTGTATACTTGTTTTTTAGAAACGCTAGCAACATATGGCACCACCCACATGCCATGCCAGCAATACGGTTAGTAACGCGTCGCGTGGCGCGATTTTGCTTAAACACTAAGTTTTTTTAGCATATATAAATGTGGTGCCGTGTGGCGACATTGTTTCAACGTTAAGCTTTTTGTGGAAGCGCCTTATAACCCGTGTCTCATTGCTCGGCATTGTGATCCATGTGTGCTTGTTTTTTAGAAATGCTAGCAACATATGGCACCACCCACACGCCATGTCCCGTCTATACGGTTAGTAATATGTCGCATAGTGCAGCTTTGCTTAAACAGTAAGTTTTTGAGGAAACTTGTGATACCGCATGGCGACATTGCTTCGAGGCTAAGCTCTTTGTGGAAGAACCTTATAGCCCGTGACTGTTTCACTCATCGCTTGGTATCGCGATCCATTTGTGTGCTTATTTTTCAAAAACGGTAGCAACATATGGCACCGCCCACACGCCATGTCCCGGCTATTCGGTTAGTAAGCGTCGTATAACGCGGCTTTGCTTAAACACTAAGTTTTTTAGGAAACACGTGGTATCGCATGGCGCCTTCTTCAACTCTCGCTTCGGTATGTTTGCCGCGTGTGATAAGGAGATAGACTCGAGCCTAAAGAGATAGACTCGAGGCTAAGTTTTGAGGAAGAAAATATGTCCCATTTCAACCCATAAAAATTGGTATCTCCATGGCAGTGGCGAGTCTAGTAGGTGAGCTTCATAGGGCTCTAGCCTACCCTCCAATTTTTTTTACTATACTACTACTCTTCTCTGCTTAGCCTATCAGCGAAACAATAGGCAACAGCCCACACGCAGGACTGCCCAACCAAAGCAACGAAGCACATAATGCACGCATCCAGGCTTCTGGACACGCCACACGCACTGCTCACGCTCCAGGTCCAGGGCTCCAGACCTAGCGTTGGTCGACGTTGGGGCGGCCGGCGGCGGACCACGTTGCAGAAAATTTCCAGTAAATACTATTACATGTTTTTAGTAGTATTCTGTGAAAGTTTGAGCATATTTGGACAAGGAAATTGTAGTCTTTACTGAAATTTTCCATAATACTACCGTAACATTGTCCCAAGGCTATTTAGCTAGGCAGATTCAAAATTTGGTTCAAACTATAATTCTTTTTCATAAATTCCACAAAAATCCCAGTGAACACTACATGTCTCTAGTAGAAATCTGGGAAAATCTTAGCTTATTTGAAAAAGGGAATTACGAGATGATGTTGTTTTTCTTCAAGCGATTGTTTCGGTTTTTTTCGCCGTTAACTTTGAGCCCATCCTCCAATTTCGTCCTGGATTCGCCACTGCTCCATGGGGATGGAACATCATCCTCTCAGGGGACTAGCTAATGATTTCGTCAAAGACGCGCTTGGGCGAAAGCAACGTACCAAAGCATCTGATCGGCTATCAAAACATGGTCACGGCCACAGACTATTATCTCCAGGAGTAAATGGGCATAAACATGGCAATAATCTTATAAGCATGCGCTGGATCACAAAGCATTAACCCGTCACTAAAATTGTAGCATTACCTGTTTCTTACACCTCCGAGCCAAACCAGACCCAATCCTGCAAGCTCTGCAGTCTCCTGCCGTCCTACGGAGCTGGATGCATCCGACAATCCACCCTAATAATAACATAAAAACTGTGA
The DNA here is from genome assembly GCF_056163025.1 of Triticum urartu. Lineage (NCBI taxonomy): Eukaryota > Viridiplantae > Streptophyta > Magnoliopsida > Poales > Poaceae > Triticum > Triticum urartu. The sequence continues at coordinate 452,627,561 of NC_141879.1, read as the reverse complement.
AATGGAAACAAGTGAACGAAAGAGCAAAACACAAAAGGAAACCAAGCCCGCAGGCGATGTGCACTTACTTCACTGGTGGAGCCAGAGCAGATCGGCCATGTACGACCTCGCGATGCGCGTCCCCCCGCGTCGGTGCTCGTGCAGAGACCTTTGGTGAGAAGTACGGAGCGTCGCTTCCTCCTAGGGTCCCAGTCCCCTCCTCTCCACCCCGGATCTGTGCGGTGCGGGGGAGAGAGAGAGGTGAGCAAGGGACAGAAAGGGAGGGAAACGAAAAGAGCAAGCAGGGGCGTCGCTGCAAGAGAGAGAGAGATCGCATTGTGCGGTCCGACCGAGCCGGTGGGCCCTCTCTTATAGCCTGCCGCATGCATGGTCGGTCACTCGGTTGGTGGCGTGTAGCGACACCTGTAGCCTTCACACCTCACCAAACCTGGTGCCGCATCGCGTACCACCAAACCAGCCCAAGCAGACAGGTTTCAGAGCCTTCGGCTTCTACGTCGTGGGCTCGTAATTGCCTGCCCGGCTCGGATCCAAACGGTGGCGATTCGGCGCTGCTCCTGGGCCCGGGCGGGCGAGATGCGGGAATCACTGAGCGTAAAGGCTATTTACTACTGTTGCCCGACCTTAGTTTTGAGACTTTGCGGCTGTTGCGGGGAACGATCTATTCTGCGACACCAATCTCCCGCCTTAAAAGCATGTCTAACGACATGGATTTTCAGCTCTCGGGTTTAGATGTACTTGGATGAATAATAAAATTCAAAAAATCATCAAAAGAAGTCAAAAAAACTGAAAAAAATTACTGTCAGCAAACATTGTTCACTGTTTTATCTATGTGCAAAGTTTTGTGAGAAGAAAACAATCGTGGTGCTCTAGGTGAAAAATAAAAAAATCGATGCTCCAAAAGTGGTTTTGTAAGCATTTTTTAGCACTGATTTTTTTGTCCAAATCATTACAAATGTTGGTACCATCATGAAATTTGCATGTATGTAGGAAACTAACCAATGTTTCTTGACAAAAAAACAGAAATAATAACTTTTGGATTGTTCATAGCAAGAGCATATGAGCTCGGGTGTAAACTGGCACTTTCACAAGTCTAATTCATCACTTAATTTGGCAACTCCTAATAACACACAACTAAAATTGAACTCCCAAAAAATCTGAGGCATTGGAGGATGGTATCTAACCCAGCTTCAATCTTAACTCTCAAAACTTGTTTTACAATGTGAACTTCATTTCAAACACAAACATGGCATAAACTCCATTAACTTATTCAATGTCATAGTACTGTACATAATCTGACGACTCGATAAACTCATAATTAAACATAAACTGCTACTTCTTATACTTATTCATCTAGAACACGATGAGGTGTCTCTTGCGCTTCTTCATAGTTTCCATGGTATAAACTTCCTCCCTACGAACTCTGTGGGGGATCATCCATGGATTATTGGGGTTTCTCGTCATTGTGGAACTCATAATTAAACATAAACTGCTACTTCTTATACTTATTCATCTAGAACACGACGAGGTGTCTCTTGCGCTTCTTCATAGTTTCCATGGTATAAACTTCCTCCCTACGAACTCTGTGGGGGATCATCCATGGATTATTGGGGTTTCCATGGTATAAACTTCCTCCCTACGAACTCTGTGGGGGATCATCCATGGATTATTGGGGTTTCCATGGTATAAACTTCCTCCCTACGAACTCTGTGGGGGATCATCCATGGATTATTGGGGTTTCTCGTCATTGTGGAAGTCGAGGGAGGAAATTACCGTGATGTTATTGCTCCTCTTAGTGGTCTTGGTAGCCTCCTCCTCGACAATCTTAGCCTCTAGCTCGACAAGGATGGTGTCAAGCTCCCTCCGACGGGCCTCGTCAACGGCAATTGCAGTATTCTGTGCCACAACCTCCTCTTCCTCGGCATCGACCTTCACCTCCACCTCTAGCTGGTCCTATGGAAGGTCTTTTGCAAGTACCCAAACAATACTATAATAATGTATGTGGATTTGTACGAGAATAGGATGTAATCTTAGGTTATCGGATAGATAAAGTGGAGTGATTTTACCCATGTTCGAGCCCATGCGATGCAAGTAACCACTCCAGTCCTGGTTGTCTACAGTTATATCAAGGAACAATAAAACAATGATTGCAAAGTGTGGATCTGGGGACTTCGATATGGAGTCGCTGGGTTTCGAGGTGCTCGAACTATACAGAGCATCATAGATCGAATCTATTCTAGGCAAAACTAGGGCTTCGATTCAGCCGTCTTGGTCATTTTGGTATTTATAGCTAGTCTTGGTCGGTTTGACCTTCCTTTGCCTCGATCTCTTGGTTCCGCACGTCTTGGACTTTGCCTTGCATAGAAATCCAAGTGTCGTCCTTTCCTATAGTTTTTTAGGGTTACCTGTTTGGGGTACTTACTCGTCCAGATGTGTACTCTTAGCGGGACGTGTTCATGGGCATGCAAGGCCTGCCTTAGGTTCATGTGATACGTTATAGCGTATAATTTGCTTGTTTCGTGCTATAATTATATTACTTTAGCATAGTCTTGGTACCAATTTTTATTTTTTTGTGGACTAGCCTATTAATTTAGTGCCAAATGTCAATTGTTGTTTTATGATGTTTTTGGACTTTTCAGAAAAATCAATTCTACGGAGCTATAGAATCGAGAGAATGCAAAAAATGAGTCGGGAATCATCCTAGGGCACCTGGCACTGCTTGGGGGGGGCATGAGGGCCCATCGTGGCTAGCCGGCATAGCCAGGTGTGTCTGCATGGGCCCTAGTGGACTCCATTCCACCGCCTCTTTCTTCCTACGTCTTTATATTGCTTCGATAACCCTATATTAATTATCAAGGAATTTTTCCTCCGCCGTGCCTCTATGTTCCACCGCGATCCAATCTGGAGGTCACCGATACTCTGTTGGAGGGGAAATTCATCATGGTCGTCATCTACATCAACCTTTATACTGCCATGATCACTTGTGAGTGGTTTTCTTTGGACTATGGGTCCAGAACAATGCCTATACGGTACTGATAATCCCCAAGTGTTGTGAGTTATTGTAGCACTCTCCAAGTTGGATGTGGAAGTATACACTACAAGAAAAAGACACGTCTATGACATTTTGGTCCGAAAGAAAATACTTTTTGTCATGGAAGTGACACTTCCATGACGATAATAGTGACAAGAACATGTATCATCATTGATGTGGTGGGCACCTACTTCTATGACTAAAAACTATGACAGAAAATGGGCTTTTCGTCTTGGGCGGGCTGGTGGCGCACCTACATGGAGTTCTTTAGGCCTTCCATGACGTAAAAAATCATGGTAGAAGTGGCGGCAAGAATTTTTGGGGGATTTCTCCGCCTCGTGGGGTATACGGTGGGTGGTTGGTCCCGAGCAATGTAGGGGTGGTTTGCGTGTGTTCGAGCGATCCCTTTGCATTACTGAACCTGAGCGAGCCCTTTGAATTACTGAACCCGAGTGATTGATGTGAGACTTGATCGATCGAACATTGCTCGTATGGGAGGCCCTCAATCAATGCAAGTCTCTCAATAGGCTACAACTTGCCAACCTTCTGTTGCCTACTGAAGTTCGTTCAGAATTTTTGAACAGTTTCAGTTGGTGACACCGAGTGTGGAAAGAGCTTAGGTTGTGAAAGCGCGGGTTTGCTCCCGGAGTGGGGTGAATGGGAGATTTTTAGAAATTCGTTAAACTCTGAAGAATTTGACAAAGAACAGAGTGTGAAGAAATAGAAACACAAGGCTACTAGTTCATCACAGAAGCGGAAAGCATGCATACAAGATACATATAGGTGAATAACATGCAATCATATGAGCATACAAGCATGAAGAGGATGAATTGAAGAAATGAAAGGTAGCATGATGAAAGTCTTCAGTTCAAATTCGTCAGAGGGTAGATCACAAATTCTTCAGCAGCGGAATAAATAAGGGTAGGGATGAGGAATTTGAAAGCAGGTAGGCTCCGTGAAGACACAACAATTTGGTAGACCAGTTCCAGTTGTTGTATCAACTGTACGTCTGGTTGAGGCGGCTGAGACGAACTCAGAGGACAATTAGTCCTTACTGTATTCCTCTTGAGTCAAGGTCGCTTAGACCTCGCCAAATCACTCGTGGTAAGTCTTCAAGGTAGACTTCCAAAACCTTCACAGACTTGTTCACCGGCACACCACAATGACTCTTGGGTGCTAAGAACACGACGCCTAATCATCTGGAAGAATGACAATCTTCAAAGGTAACAGGCGTCGGATCACATAGATCAATCTCTTCAGTGATGCTCAATCACTTTGTCTCTAGTTAGGTTTTCTCTCGTTTAGGATTCTCTCAAAGTCGTCAGAGGATGGGTTGCTCTCAAATGACAAGTGTAAAGTTCTCTCTAGAGTAGCAAACCAACAAGTGGTTGTGGTGGGCGGCTATTTATAGCCAGGGGCAACCCGACATGAATTGTCATAAATGCCCTTCTCAAACATGGCCACTGTGAGGATAAGGATCCACTCGACAGTTGGCACGCGGCGCAGCAATAGTCGGAAAATTGAACTCTCAATTTCGCCGGGGCACTCAATTTCCTCATGATAGGCATATCGCAGTGGCGACATCCTAACTCCTCAGCCTGACCAAATTCGTCAACGACTAGATGAACTTCGTCACTGTCGCTAACAAATTCGTGAGTATTCGTGAGTTGTTCCGGAGATTTTCAAAGGCTTCACTCGAAGCAGCTTGTGTATGTATAAGTTTGATCAACACTTTGGAAATGTGAATATGATTCACCTAGACCCCCTTTAACAATATTGTTTTTCCTATGACTCAAAATAAGAAGAAAGAAACTACGAAAACAAAAGTCTTCAAGCTTCAGTCTTCACGTCAATTTCCTCAAAGGTCGTACGAGTTTCATCACCAAGTTCTTCATTTGAAGAAATACATTTTTGGGGGTTGTCTTCCATGGGTTAAAACAAATCTTCAGGGACTTTAACTCCTATGTATACTCACAAACACATTAGTCTCTCAACCCATTTGTCTTCAATACTCCAAAACCACTAAGGGGGAACTTGATGCACTTACAGTCTTCCCTTTTTTGGTGATTAATGACAAATTGGTTAGGTTTTCAATGGGAGTAAATAATGAAAGTGTAAGTACTGAGTATGAAGAAATTGGTTATAAGATATTGAGAAACTCCCCCTGAAGATGTGCATATGAAGAATTTGCTTTGAATTGCAAATGCACATGGCATGTTGGAATTGTGGAGATCTCCCCTATATTTTGGAATCCAATCATGCATGATCATAAGATATTGAGGAATTTAAATGCATGATGAAAATTGGTGTCTGACGAAATTGTATATATATACATATAGGGTCGCGCTATTCGTCACCCTGGGTGAGGAATAGTTATTCTTCACCCCCTTCTATTTTACCATCAATGCACCGTAATTTTACGTTCCATAAGTTTTGTCTTATTTCTGACGCAAAAAGAGACCGTAAGAAAATATATAATCGCCGTAAAAAATATTTTATATTATGTAAAATTACAAACGTAAAAACATAGTTTAAAATACACATAAACTGCAAATTTTCTTGTCTTAGGACCTATATTTTTATTTTCTTATGTCAAATTTTACGTAGTGAATCAATAGGAATGTAACTATTTGAATTCCAAACGTAATTTAATTATGAAATGATCGTAAGATTACCTCGGGGTGAAAATAACTTATTCTGCACCTTGGGTGATGAATAGTAACACTATATATATATATTATGTACTCCCTCCTTCCATCGTGTTTTTTGAGGCTAACTTTGACCAAATATTAGAGCAATAATATATGACATGCAACTTACACAAAGCACACCGTTAAATTCGTGTGTAAAAGGAGCTTTCAAGGATATTATTTTTACATTATGCATGTCATGTACTATTAATCTTGTCAATAGTCAAAGACGGTCTTAAAAAACACATTAAACTCTATATAGATGGAAGAAGGGGGTATATAGGACAACACTATTCTAATCATAGAATAATTATTTGGATCACACCGCGCCTATACAGGGCCCGATGGGATCTTGCCGAACTCCCGAACAACCACCACCAGCCCCCGTTCGCCAACTTCCCTAGATCCCATCCCCGCTGATCTCCCGCTCCGCCATGGCCTCTTCCCTGGCTCCGCATCCCAATGCCGCCCCCTCGCCGGATCCCGCCTACTCCCGCGGCCACGCGCCGCCCCACCTGCAGCGGCGCCACCACCGGTGCGCGCCGTCCCAGCCAGCGAGCACCACCCCCAGCCGGTGAGCATCGCGCCTCCCGAAGCCCGCGGTCTACTGACCAGAGATGTCACAGGCCGCCACCGCTGCCGGTCATCTGGATTGGACGCCTCCGGGGCCATCTCCGCCGTCGACACGCCCTTCACCACCAGCATGCGCCATGGATGGCCCTCGCATGATCTTGAGAAGTGTCGCCGTCGCAATTAAAGGGCGCCGGTGCTCTCGGGTCACCGACTGACCACCATCGCACCCCAAGCAGAAGTCGCCGGTCTGCCATATGCACCATCCACAAGCTTTTGCCCCTCCATTCTGTGCGGGCCGTCCAGCGCCTCGCTTGCGAGAAGTCCTAGTGGGCGGCCATCTCTCCTTGTTGTCCGTTTTTTCATTGCGGTCCCTGTCGGTCCATCTGCATCGACGCCATTCTACCATATTGGCTGCATTCGCGGGCAGCTATTTCCTCAGCAAGGTTGACTAAGTAGCAGGTCGGACTCTGAAGAAAAAGCAGGTCGAAATCTGAAGAAGTAGCAGGTTGAGAGATTCGGCTTTCTCCGATAGGGATGCAGGCCACCGCCTGATGGTGTGCAGGATGTACAAGGCCGAGGACCACGTCGCAGGTGCCCATGTCACCAAATCCTCCTGAGTTGGTCTGAACGTGGTCGGCCGGGGGCCTGAACCCGAAGTGAAAATGTACGGAGAGTATAGAGAACAAAGAATAAAACGTGTGGTGGTAGGTACTTCAAGAAGATAAGATGTAGAGATAAGGACCAAAAGATGTGGTGTAAAAACAAGCACAACCTTGTATAGAAGCATTTATACCCAACGTCTTCCGGTGCGGCTAGCTTTGGTGTCCAGACACTACAACACGGGTGGAGCTACCGAGAGGAATGGATTAGTGCAAAACATGTGGTATAAACACATTCACAGATATTTAGTGCCCCCTGGCTAGCTCAAGCGAGGAAAAAAAGACCTTTTATCTTTTCAGAAGAAATGTTTAACTTGGCGTCAATGATTGTCACCACCGAGGACTAATTGGCCTTCTCGCGAGGGCCAACTCGACCTTCCCGAGGAGGGCTCATCTTTGGAATAGCCGCTCCCAACTCCTCCATCATCGTTGAGCTTGCCTGTCCCTGCTCTCGCCCGCACCACCCTGCAACGTTCCCCACCCGTCGCCACCGCTCATCTCCGTCCGCGAGCCACGGCTTTCCATGCAAGTGTGCCACCGCCCAGGATGCCTGAACTGCTATTTCACTGGACCAACTCCACCTGCCGTGCGGAGGCGTCATCCCATGCGATTGTGCTGTCGGTCGCAGTGTGCCGGCTAGAAAGATGCGTCCTGCACCACTGCTACTCGTGCGTGTGGCGGCTCGTGCACCCACTGCCGCGAGCGAGCTCGCAATGGTCGGCACTCGGCACATGTTTCTACAAGCTAGATTGGTCGACATGGCCGGCATGTCTGTGTATAATCCAGATGCGTCTGCACTAAAAAAAGTTTGCTCCTTATATGATGCGGGCCAGCACAGGATTGCATGGTGATGTTGACCTGGGCGCCGACCGTGAAAAGAGCAAAACATTGGCTCTTATACAAAACAGTTTTTTACATGCACGGCTCATGTTCGGTGAAATGTGTGTGTGAGCTAGACTAGTATAGTACTTCTTGTACGTGCACTTGTGTATGATTGGAGTGTTATGTAGTTTATTTTGCACCGTACCCTTTCTTTACTTTTTTGAGAATTGTACCCTTTCTTTTCTCATATACTAGTTTCCAGCTCCAACCAAATTTAATTTCATAGAAGTTCAATGATGACCAACACAGAAGGTCATAGAAAAAAGCATTTTTTTCATTAGAGACATTCAAGTTAGAAAAAAAGCCATAGATGTTCTCGACCTTTGTTGTTGTAAAGCATTTGTTGTGATCGCTCACTCCTGCTCTTGCTATTTAGGACTTCATCTACTATGCAAAAAATATGTTACATTTCTGAATCCTTGTACAAGACAAAAGTTGACCAAAAATAAACAAAAATATCGTTCTGAAATGCTTGCAGAGAATTCTTTTTTGCCCATGTTTAAAATTTAAAAAACCTTGAAGTTCAATTTGAAATAACTGAGAAGGTCAAAAAACCTAGAAGTTCAAAGGTAAAAACCTAGAAAATTGTTTGCTTATTTAAAACCATATTTTTCTCTAAGAAGTTAAAAGTAAAAAAAGAGAGAAGTTCAAAGGTTAAAAAAACTTAGATGTTTTCTCGTTACTAAATAATAAAATGAAGAAGTTGAAATTAAAAAAAGGAATTAAAGAATCGACCATGAAGATAAAAAAAAGTCAAAATCATGTTTATTTAAAAATCAAAAACAAAAACTTTACTAAAAAATAAAAAATGTGAAGTTCAGATTAAAATAACAAAGAAGTTCAAAGTATATTAAAACCTAGGATTTAGAAGTTCAAAAAAGGAAAAGAAAAAATAATGTCATTTTGGGAATTTTTCCCCCAACACTAAAGATAAAAGCAAAGAAGTTCAATTTAGAAAAATGAAATAGTTCAATGCATATTAGAAACTCAATTTTTTCTTGTTACTAAATAATAAAATCAAGAAGTTCAATTTTTTAAAACAGAGCAGTTTGATATTTATTTGAAAACTCAATTTTTTCCGGTTACTAAAGAATAAGACCAATAAGTTCTATTCGAAATAATGAAGAAGTTCTATTAAAATAAACCTGGAAGTTCAAATTTAACGAAGGGGCTCGACGTCTATCAAAAAGTAGGATTTTTTTCCATTACTAAAAGAAATAAAACGAGGAAGTCCAAATTAGAAAGATGGAGAAGTTTGATGATTATAGAAAACCCAGATTTCCCTCGTTATTAAAGAATGGAAAACAAGAAGTTCAAAAATTAAATAACAAGAAGTTCAACTTTTAGAAAAATAGAGCGCTTCAAAATTTCTAAAAAAGATTAAGAAAAAAACAGGAAGTCCATATTAAAAAGATGGAGAAGTTCGATGGTTATAGAAAACTCAGATTTTTCCTCATTATTAAAGAAAGGAAACAAGAAGTTCAAAAATAAAAAACAAAAAGTTTAACTTTTAAAAATAGAGCGCTACAAAATGTCATAAAAAGATTAAGAAATAAAACCAGGAAGCCCATATTAAAAAGATGGAGAAGTTCGATGATTATAGGAAAATCTCAGATTTTTCTCATTATTAAAGAATGGCAACAAGAATTAAAAAAACAAGAATTTCAACTTTTAAAAATAGAGCGCTTCAAAATTCACAAAAAAGGATTAAGAAAATCACATTAAAAATTCATAAAAACTCAGATATTTTCACATAACCGAGAGAAGTTCAGATTGATAAATGCTAGAAGTTCACGTACTACACGGTGTGCATTGTATTAAAAAGGAATAAAAAAGCAAAGGCTAATTTTTTTGTTGTTATAAGTTCAAGTCCTTCGTCAGAGAAAGTTTAAAAAATTATTTGAGAGTGGTTTGTACAAAAGGAATATCATTTGGGTAACACTAACGAATGGATGAGAAAATTACAAACGAAAATACGTCACAGAAGTTTAACGTGAAAACAGCAGGAAGTTCAACTACTAAACTAAATGAATTTCAGATGAAAAACTTTTAAAATCGTCGCGAGTATGAAAAAATGATCAACATGGGAAAGTTGCGTGTTTATAGCAGCTTTCCATCGGTATATCATTTGCTCAATTCCGGTGAGTGGATGGAGAGCTAAGAGCAAAAAAGCACGTGAAAAACAGACTGAAGTTCAAGTAGACATGTTGAGAAGTTCAGGTTCTTCACGCGGCGCATTTTCGAAGAATCTGTTTCACGATAAAGGCAGAACGAATGATCTCGTCATTTTCAAAATTACTTGAAAACGGCTAGGAATCAGAGAAAACCATCAACATGAATTTTTTCGCATTTTCCTTAGCTTTTCAACGATATATTATTTGCCCCATTCTGATAAAGTTTGTAGAAATTACGGTGAAATACTTTTTTAGCCATTTTCAAAATTGACGTAAAACAGTAAGGAATTGGGAGAAACAATATATACCAAAAAGTTTCGCATTTCCTCAAGCTTTCCAACGCCATATCATTTGCTACATTCGGATGTAAGGTTAAAAAATTAGCTCAAAAATACGAACTCGGTGAAACTTAGACCGTTTTATAAATCACTTTTAAACCGTTCAAAATTAAAAAAAATCAACATGAAAAAGTAGCGCATTTTCATAAGCTTTCCAATGCAATATCATTTGCCTCAATTGGATTAGCTGTTTAGAAATGACATCGAAAATACAAACTCGGGTGTTCGGTTTGTGAAATTTTATGATTTTCCAAATTACTCTTTAACCGTAGGGAATTAAAGAAAACTTTCAGCATGTGGAGGGAGCGGTTTTGCAGCAGCTTTCCAACGCCATATTATTTGCCTCATTCCAATAAACGGTTTTAAAGTGCGATTGAAAATACGATTCACGTTTTTTGTATGAAGAAAAAACGATTTTCAAAACTGCTCTTAAACCGCGTACATTTTGCCAAAAATTTAACTTGGGTCATGATACTAGTGTCCATAGCTTTCCAACGGTATATCGCAAGTCCCATTTGGGAAATGTTGGCGGAAGTTCAACCTAGCACTAGGGGAAGTTCAGGTCGAACAACTCAGCTAGTAAAATTGCAAAAACACAATTTCATCATGACCCGAGAGCAAAATCCGCCAACGAGCGAGATACCTATTTAAAACCGGTATTTAGTTTCTAAAAAACATTTCTAGATTACACTAACATCATATAGATCACGATTAACTAGAATAATTCGCGGGGGAAGCCACGGTTGCGAAGATAGCCCGAAGGTCGGGTTCATACAAAGGGAAGTTCAGGCATGTTACTCAGGCAGTTCAGGTTGTGATTAGAATATTATTTTGATCCCGTGATCAGAATAGTGTTATATATATATATTAAGGATCAAGGCATGCATATGAAATGTAGAAAATAAGTCAGACCACCTACAGTAATTTAAGTTACAACTCATCAAAAAATCAAATAAAGTCTAAGAGTTGTAACTTAGCAAAAAAAGCCCATATATAGACCCACTTGAATACTAACTCTGACCTCTCCTCGTTTTGTCATAAAATGACCAAAAGGAGATGAAACTGAGAACTAACATCCCTGAAGAATATCATCATGAAGAAGTTGGAGGAGTGCCAACGTTGTTGTCGGGGTCGCGTGAAGCAGAAGGGCCTGTTGCAGTGTCTTCAGCATCTTCATTTTCATCAATTGAGGGCGATGGAGACACTGAGCTTGGGATGAGAGGAGGAATTTGAACCTTCTTGAAATTTTGCCGGGACGGATTGGCCCAATGAAAGTTCATCTGGAAGTACATTGCCGCAAGTTCTTCATCCGTCTTCAGATGTGAAAGTATGGCCCATGTTCTGTAAAATATCTCGTAGGCACAGTAGTGGTTCTTGCGAACGACATTATGCGTCACTGTCATATTAGTATGAATTGTAGCAAGTTGACACTTGGCCCAATCATGATTTCTATCAATCTTTCAGTGCAAGATGATGAGAGTTCACGGTCAGTCATGACACGTGGTGTGACGCCCCCGATTTGACCGTACACTAATCATGCACGCAAATGTGTACGATCAAAATCAAGGACTCACGGGTAGATATCACAACACAACTCTACAAATAAAATAAGTCATACAAGCATCATATTACAAGCCAGGGGCCTCGAAGGCTCGAATACAAGAGCTCGATCATAGACGAGTCAGCGGAAGCAACAATATCTGAGTACAGACATAAGTTAAACAAGTTTGCCTTAAGAAGGCTAGCACAAACTGGGATACAAATCGAAAGAGGCGCAGGCCTCCTGCCTGGGATCCTCCTAACTACTCCTGGTCGTCGTCAGCGGGCAGCACGTAGTAGTAGGCACCTCCCGAGTAGTAGTAGTCGTCATCAACGGTGGCGTCTGGCTCCTGGGCTCCAACATCTGGTTGCGACAACCAGGTAGAAGGGATAGAGGGAAAAGAAGGAGAAAGCAACCGTGAGTACTCATCCAAAGTACTCGCAAGCAAGGAGCTACACTACATATGCATGGGTATCAAATGGAGTAAGGGTATCATATGTGGACTGAACTGCAGAATGCCAGAATATGAGGGGGATAACTAATCCTTTCGAAGACTACGCTTCTGGCAGCCTCCGTCTTGCAACATGTAGAAGAGAGTAGACTGAAGTCCTCCAAGTAGCATCGCATAGCATAATCCTAACCGATGATCCTCTTCTCGTCGCCCTGTGAGAGAGCGATCACCGGTTGTATCTGGCACTTGGAAGGGTGTGTTTTATTAAGTATCCGGTTCTAGTTGTCATAAGGTCAAGGTACAACTCCAAGTCGTCCTGTTACCGAAGATCACGGCTATTCGAATAGATTAACTTCCCTGCAGGGGTGCACCACATACCCCAACACGCTTGATCCCATTTGGCCGGACACACTTTTTGGGGTCATGCCCGGCCGCGAAAGATCAACACGTCGCAGCCCCACCTAGGCACAACAGAGAGGTCAGCACGCCGGTCTAAACCTAAGCGCACAGGGGTCTGGGCCCATCGCCCTTAGCACACCTGCACGTTGCGAACGCGGCCGGAAGCAGAACTAGCCCCCTTAATACAAGAGCAGGCTTACGTTCCAATCCGGCGCGCGCCACTCAGTCGCTGACGTCACGAAGGCTTCGGCTGATACCACGACGCCGGGATACCCATAACTACTCCCTCGTAGATGGTTAGTGCGTATAGACCAAATGGCCAAACTCAGATCAAATACCCAGATCTCGTTAAGCGTGTTAAGTATCCGCGAACGCCGACCAGGGCCAGGCCCACCTCTCTCCTAGGTGGTCTCAACCTACCCTGTCGCTCCGCCACAAAGTAAAAGTCGGGGGCCGTCGGGAACCCAGGCCCACCTCTACCGGGATGGAGCCACCTGCCCCTTCAGCCCCCATCTCCGAACAGTATCACAGGTAATGTAACTGTGTAAAGTATATTGTATATGCCCGTGATCACCTCCCGAAGTGATCACGGCCCAGTAGTATAGCATGGCAGACGGACAAGAGTGTAGGGCCACTGATGGAACACTAGCATCCTATACTAAGCAGTAGGATAGCAGGTAATGGTAACAACAGTAGTAGCAAGGACAGGCTATGCATCAGGATAGGATTAACGGAAAGCAGTAACAAGCTACACTACTCTAATGCAAGCAGTATAGAGAAGAGTAGGCGATATCTGGTGATCAAGGGGGGGGGCTTGCCTGGTTGCTCTGGCAAGAGAGAGGGGGTCGTCAACTCCGTAGTCGTACTGGGTAGCAGCGGCGTCGGTCTCAGTGTCTAGCGAGAGAAGAGGGGGAAGAAACAATAAATATTTAAGCAAGCAGATGCATAGCGATGCATGACATGACAAGTATCGATGCTAGAGGTGCTCTAACACGGTATGAGGTGATACCGGTGAAGGGGGGAAACATCCGGGAAAGTATCCCGGTGTTTTGCGTTTTTGGGCAGAGGAGCCGGAGGGGGAAAGTTGCGAGTTTGCTATGCTAGGGATGCGTGGCGGACAAAGGGCTGCGTATCCGGGTTCGTCTCATCGTTCTGAGCAACTTTCATGTACAAAGTATTTTCATCCGAGTTACGGATTATTTAATATTAATTTTCAAAGTTTCTAATTCACTTTTAGAACTAACAGAATTAATTTAATTAAAAAAAATGCCATTATGATGTCAGCATGAGGTCAGCGTGATGTCATCAGCCAACCAGTTAGTTGACTTAGTCAAACTGACAGGCAGGTCCCACATGTCATTGGCCGAAAACTAATTATCTGTTAACTTTTAATTAGCAGGTTTAATTAGAGTTAATTAGTTAACTAAATAGGGTTAGTTAAGTTAATTAATTATTTTAATTAATTAATTAACTAATATTTTTATCATAATTCCTTTTAATTCTTTTTTTAACAATACAGGGGCGTGGGCCCCATCTGTCAAGGGCCCGAAGGCCACAGTGTGCACTGGGCTATCAGGCGGTGGGTGTGGGCGCCCAGCGTGGCCAAACCCGCCCGGGTGCGGGGGCTGGGGAAGGCCGTGGCCGGAGCAGCAGGGGCCGTCGAGAGACGGCGGCGGCCGGAGCCGGGGCGGCGTGGCGGCGCAAGCTGTAGTAGCAGTTCTGGAGGAGCGGCGACAATGGGTGCAGGGCGACGGGCGTGACTAGCTGCGCTCGGAGGCGGTAGCAGTAGGAGGCGTCAGTGGTAGCGAGCAGGGACGGGGCTCAGGCGCGGCGCGGGCGCAGCCACACATGGTGGCGGGCAAACACGGCGAGGCCGCGCACGGGCACGGGGCGACGCGTCCAGGGCGGAGCAGGGTCGGAGCGCGGACGAGGCCGTGGCGCACGGGAGGAGGGGAAGGAGGATAGGGGGGTAGATCCTCACAGGGGAGCTGCAGGGGGAAGGCAATGGGCTCGGGGAGGTGGCGGCAGCGTCGCCGGCGATGAGGGCGGCGGAGGGCGGCGCCGTTCGGGGGAGGTGCCGGCGTTGGGGCCGAGCGGTTCCGGGCTCGGGGCGGTCCGGCGATGTGGCTGGTGGTGCTCCGGCAGTCGACTGCTTCTTGGTGGTGGCGGCGTTGTCCAGGGGCGATGGGCGACGCGGGAGGCGCGACGAGCGGGCCGATCTCGCAAGGGAGAGGCACGGAAGGTCCGGCGACGGCAGTGGTCACCGGGGCGCCGGCGAGGTAGCGTGCGGCATCGGCGTCGGCGGGTCGGGGGCGCGGTTGCCCCGATCCAGACGGGGGAGGGGGGCGAGGGAAGTGGGGGATCGAGGGGGGGAGTGGGAGAGATGGGGATAGGGTTCGGTAGGTGGTGGGGATAAGGTGAGTGGGGGTGGGCTGGCCGGTTGGGCCTTGTCTTGCTGGGCCGAAGCCCAGGGGGCAGGGGGTTTTCTCTTTCTTTTTTTTTGTATTTTCTTTTCTTTTATTTATTTCCTTTTCTGTTTTGGCTAATTGTTTGGGCACCAAATGAGTTTTGTAAAATATGAGAGTTGGCCCAAAATTCACAACACAATATATCCTACCACCAAAAACTAGTTTGGGGTAATTATCATTTCATATTTATTTTTTTATTAATAAAAAGGTTAGTAAATAATGTTTTCAGCCACTGTTTGAGGTTGTTTAAGTCACTTATCAAATTTCAATAATGTTGTTTACAATTTTATCATAGCCTCTGATTTATCTACTATTTATTGAACATTTTAGCTTTAATATTTGAAAAACTTTTATTGTTTGCTTGATTTTGATTTTGAATTTGAATCGGTTTTGAACTAATGCGAGATTACTAACAGTAATCAAAGTGACGTGGCATCGTTAACGTGGGATTACTGTAGCCTAATTATCCGGGCATCACACGTGGTGCTTCTAGTTAAGGAGATGGCCTTGAAGCCTTTGCAGCTGTGTTCTGGCTTGCAGTTTCATCACCGGTTGAGTGGGAGGCGGGCTGACGAAATTGTTCATCCAGGGGAAGAATTCCTTCATCAATGACTGCCTTGCCTTTGCCAGGAACTGAGGAGATTGTTCTTTGAAGAACTTCTACCTCTGGCAGAAAACTGAGATGATTCTGTCCATCAACCCTGTAGTTGATTGAAGACCGGGATTTGATGAATCTCATGATCCATGGAGCATATGGCTTCAAATCAAAGGGTGACTTGGCCACTATGACCAAACTCCTCATGAAGAAATCGTGTATGTTGATGGGAGTGCCATGTATGATATAAAAGAGTAGATTCTTCATGACTCCCACAACTTCTTCAGTTGCATAGTTGTGTCCTTTGATGGGACTGAGGGTCTTGGCCAGAATTCTGTAGACAGTCTGTGGCACATATAGCAAATCATTCATTAGGAAGGTGGTTCTCTGAGCTTCTCCTTCAGCCCACGGCTTCATCAGCACTTGCATCAAATGATGTGGAAGGTTCAGGTTCTTCATAGATCTTCCTCGCTTCTTCTTGGGGTGGATCGATGCTACTTGTGAACTGTGTTGGGATTTCCCCAAAGAGGAGAGTATGATATAGTACAATAGAGATAAGTATTTACCTCAGTTAAGAACCAAGGTTATCAACCAGTAGGAGAACCAAGCATCAACTCGTTAGCAACACCTCCTGCACACAAAGAACAAATCCTTGCAACCCAACGCTAAAAGGGGTTGTCAATCCCTTAACGGTTACAAGCAATATTAAAGTGTATGGTATTTGATAGATAGATCGGACAAAAATACAAAATAAAATAAATAAAAGAGAACGCAGCAAGGTATTTTTGTTTTTTATATATGATAAAAGATGGACCCCGGGGCCATAGTTTTCACTAGAGCCTTCTCTCTTGAAAATAGCATACGATGGGTAAAAAAATTATTGCTTGGCAATTGATATAAAGCAAATAATTATGACAATATCCAAGGCAATGATCATGTATATAGGCATCACGTCCGAGATAAGTAGACCGACTCCTGCCAGCATCTACTACTATTACTCCACACATCGACCACTATCCAACATGCATCTAGTGTATTAAGTTCATAAAAAACGGAGTAACACCTTAAGCAAGATGACATGATGTAGACAATATAAACTCACATATGAATAAACCCCATATTTTTACCCTTAATAGCAACGATACATACATGTCATGTCTTGTTGTCACTGGGATTGAGCACCGCAAGATCAAACCCATTACAAAGCACCTCTCCCATTGTAAGATAAATCAATCTAGTTGGCCAAACCAAATCAATAGATTGCAGAGAAATACGAAGCTATAAAAGTCATGGATAAAAGAGTTCAGAGAAAACTCAAATAATATTCATGGATAGATCTGATCGTAAACTCACAATTCATCAAATCCCAACGAACACACCACAAAAAGTGATTACATCGGATAGAACTCCAAGAACATCAAGGAGAACATTGTATTGAAGATCAAATAGAGAGAAGAAGCCATGTAGCTACAGACTATGGACCCGTAGGTCTGTGGTAAAATACTCACACATCATCGGAAGGGCAGCAAGGATGATGTAGAGCCCCTCCAAGATCGAATCCCCCTCTGACAAAGTGCCGAAAAAGACCTCCAGATGGGATATGTCAAGAACAGGAACTTGCGGCAGCGAAAAAATTATTTCATGGACTCCTTTATTGGTTTCCATATTTTAGAGAATTTATAGAGGCGAAGTTACGTCAAATGGAGCCATGTGGGCCCCACAAGCCACTAGGGCGCGCCCTGGTGCCTCGTGGGCCACTGCTCCATCTTCTCGTCCCCTCTCGAAGTTTCCAGGGTCTCTTATTGCCAGAAAAAAGTCTCCGAAAAGTTTTGTGGCATTTGGACTTCGTTTGGTACTGATATCCTGAAAAACCAAAAAATAGGCAAAAAGCAACAACTGGCATTGGGCACTAAGTTAATAGGCCAGTCCCCAAAAAATGATATATAATTGCTTGAATGTGTATATAAAACATCCAAGATTGGTAATATAATAGCATGGAACAATAAAAATTTATAGATACGTTTGAGATGTATCAAGCATCCCCAAGCTTAATTCCTGCTCGTCCTCGAGTAGGTAAATGATAAAAATAGAACTTTTGATGTGGAATTCTACCTATTCATCATATAATCTTTTTATTTTGTAGCATGGACATTTGGACTTGAATGATTCAAAGCAATAGTCTATAACTTGACATGAAGACATCAATACTCAAGCATACTAACAAGCTACAATGTCTTTCAAAATATCAACGCTAAATAAAGTTATCCCTAGCCCATTATGCTTAATCATTGATCCATTAATGAAACACACTCAACATTAGCTTCATCCGATGCAAAAGTATAACAATAGTGCTCTCTAGTTGGTGCTTTATAAGAGAAGATGGAGACTCAAAATAAAAATAAAAATTGCATAAAAGTAAATAGATAGGCCCTTCACAGAGGGAGCACAGATTTGCAGAGGTGCGAGAGCTCAAGGCTTAAATTAGAGATAAAATTATTTTGAGAGGCATGCTTTTCCTGTCAATGAAAACGACCGAGAATTCCCAATATCTTCCATGCTAGACAAGTTATTGGCGGTTCCCAAACAGAAAATAAAGTTTATTTCCTTTCCACCATTCTTTCACAATCCATGGCTAGCCGTATCCATGGGTGCCTTCCATACCAACACTTTCCAAGGAATTTATTATTATCATCATCATCATCATATTATTATTATTATTATTATTATTATTATTATTATTATTATTATTATTATTATTATTATATATTCATTTCGGGACTGGGCATCCGTATTACCTACAACACTCTCGTGCAATGATAAGTGAAGAAACACTCATTGTGAGAATAAAATACCTGGCATGGAAAATATTGGCCACCCCCTGCCGCATCATGAGTGGTACGGGCACACAAAACAGAAATTTATTTTGAAAAATTAGAGTTGGCACATGCAAATTTACTTGGAACGACATGGAAACGCCACATATTGGTAGGTTTGGTGGACTCATTTGGCACAACTTTGGGTTTAAGGAGTTGGATGCACAAGCATCATTCCCTCTTAGTACAAATGAAGGATAACAAATAGATTGAGAAGAGACCAACCAAAAAGAAAAAATGGTCATAAACATGCATTGAGCATAACTAACACTGAATAATGCATCATAAGTAGGATATTACTTCGTTGCATATCTATCGACTTTATGTGCATGCATAGGGAATCACAAACCTTAACACCAATATTATTACTAAAGCACAATTACTCACTAACATGACTCACATATTATCATCTCCACATCGCAAAACTATTGAAAGGAATCAAACTTATCATATCCAGTGATCTATATGAATGTTTTTATTATATCCCTCTTGGATATTCATCACTTTGGGACCAAATTCATATCTTGTGCAAATTACCATTGCTATTATCAACTCTCAAAAAGATTTAAGTGAAGCATGAGAGTGCAAATATTTCTTCAAAATATAATCTTATCAACTCTCAAAATAATATAAGTGAAGCATGAAATTGTATTTATTTAAAATATAATCAATGTTGTGCTCAAAAAGATATAAGTGAAGCACTAGAGCAATTGCCTAGCTCAAAAGATTTAAGTGAAGCACATAGAGTATTCTAGCAAATCATGGTAAACGTGTGGTTCTCTCAAATAAGTGTGTACAGCAAGGATGATTGTGACAAACTAAAAAGCAAACAAAACAAAGACTCATATAATACATAGCGCTTCAAGCAAAGCTCATGATATGTGACGAATAAAAATATAGCTCCAAGTAAAATTACCGATAATTGGTAGAAGAAACAGGGGATGCCTTGGGAGTCCTTGAATATTACCTTGGGGTGCCTCGGGCATCCCCAAGATTAGGCTCTTCCCACTCCTTATTTCTTCATCCATGGTGATCTCACCCAAAACTTGAAAACTTCAATCACACAAAACTCAACGAAACCTTATGAGATCCAATAGTATAATAAAGTAAATCACTACTTTAAGTATTGTTGCAAACACATTCATATTTTTTTTTGCATTATACCTACTGTATTCCAACTTCTCCATGGCTTATACCCCCTGATACAATCCATAGTTTCATCAAAACAAGCAAAACAATGCATAAAACAGAATCCGTCAAAAATAGAACAATCTGTAGCAATATGAACATTGACTATACTTTTGTAAGTCCAAAAAATTTGTAAAATTATGACAAAGTGGGAAATTTGTATATGAATCATGTGTAAAAAATTCAAAATTTTATCACGCTCCAGCAAATTTCAACAATTCTGCTACTCGACGCAAAAGTTTCTATTTTTGCACGGAATCAAAGCAACTATCAACCAAATCATCCCAAAGGCTTTATTGGCACAAACACTAATTAAAACACAAAAACACAGTCATAACAGTAGCATAATTGTGTGCTTATTGGAAAATAGAAAAATAAACAAAAATTAAAATATAGCTATTGGGTTGCCTCCCAACAAGTGCTATTGTTTTATGCCCCTAGCTAGGCATAATGCATAGTTTCAAGTGTTGTCATATTTGGTTTAGATAATCTTTGTAGGAGTTTTCTCAAACCCAGGAGGTTCTTTATGCTTCCCTTTATTCTCAGGAAGTGAGGCTATTTTAATATCTAGAATATCCAATTGCTTATTGCATAGAGTAATCAAGGTGTTCATGCGATTGAGATTTCCACTAATATTTTGAGAGGTTCGTTAGACTTTTGCAACTCAATCAAATTTTTCTCCATGTCACCCAATTTTTCTAATATTTGAATCCCCTCTTGAGTAAAAGCAAATCCCTTTGGTGGCGGTGGAACCCCTAATATACCCTCTATTATTTCATAGGCAGTATTGGCCTCCCTTTAAATAAAATTCCCTTTTGCGGCAAAATCCAAAAGTTGTCTACTTTGCATGGTTAAACCTATATAAAAATTGCAAAGCAAAATTTTTGCATCTCCTTTTATAGAGCATCTGTATGATTTTCTCCTTGTTTGTGCTTGAAGTAAAGAACATCAAAATCTAGTGGCAAAGGAGGGATAGTTATGCTAGTCATGATGACAGGGTAAAACAACCAAGCGAAAAGGCAAACATATTTTTTTTGTATTTTTGTAAAACTATTTTAGAAGTGGGGGAGAGGAAAATGAGAGGAAAAATGGAAACTAAGTAAATGCAAGGAGATGAAAGTTTATAAGTAGGTACTTGATAGTTGTTGATGATGATGTCTCCCCGGCAACGGCGCCGGAAATTCTTCCTGCTACTTGTGAACTGCGTTGGGATTTCCCCGAAGAGGAGAGGATGATGTAGTATAGTAGATATAAATATTTCCCTCAATTAAGAACCAAGGTTATCAGTCTGATAGGAGAACCAAGTAACAACTCGTTAGCAGCACTTGCACACAAACAACAAATCCTTGCAAGCCAACGCGAACAAGGGGTTGTCAATCCCTTGACGGTTACGAGCAAGATTAAATTGTATGGTATTTCATAGATAGATCGGACAAAAATAAAAATTAAAATAAATAAAATAAAATAAAAACACAACAAGATATTTTTGGTTTTTATATATGATAAAAGATAGACCTTGGGGCCATAGTTTTCACTAGAGGCTTCTCTCTTGAAAATAACATACGATGGTAACCAAATTACTATTGGGAAATTGATAGAAAAGAAAATAATTATGATGATATCCAAGGCAATGATCATGTATATAGGCATCACGTTCGAGACAAGTAGACTGACTCCTGCCAGCATCTACTACTATTATTCCACACACCGACCACTGTCCAGCATGCATCTAGTGTATTAAGTTCATAAAAAAACAAAGTTATGCCTTAAGCAGGATGACATGATGTAGACAAGATAAACTCACGTATGAATAAACCCCGTGTTTTTA